>NC_135842.1:6617500-7055000 GCF_029677425.1 Wolffia australiana
ATTCATTAATCAAGGATTGATTCACCCCAATCAAAAGGTTGAGTTTAAGGCCTGGTGGGGCAAACTACACATTGTGCTATAGGACATATAAAATACCATGTCAACTCTCTCACATAACTTAACTATTACCAATTACCCTACATGTATAGTCCATCCACTTGATGCCTCTAGGATGGATTAGGGTCTGGTAAATAATCAAATCCTAAATAGTATCATATTAAGTATTTTCCAATACTGCACTAAATTAGCCAAAGACTTCATCAAAAATAATCTTGACCACTCAATCTGGTTCAAGCACTCCTTTGTTCTACTCAAGCTAATACAGTTTGGAATTTCATGAATAAGAAATTCTAGGTCGCAAAAAAATTACAACCATCCATCCAGAATACGACTTCATCGTTTGAAGAAATCTGATAAATAGAATCTGAATAAACCTAACTAATAATTATTATAATATCATTTAAGAATTGATACCAATCCATTCAATGAACTCTTTCTCGTAAAGATAACTTTTTGTTACGTGTCTACACACTAATGGCTACAGGACCAGCCATACTAATGAGATGAGCTGGAATAGGCAGTACTATTATATTGAGATATTTAGATATCCTTCTCAAGTTTCATTTAAGCATCACATGTGCATTATATAAATATATTATATCAATGAACATTTAACAAGATATGTAATGTTTCATTGGCTTGTTGGGAACATATATTTCTATCACATGACATATTAGCGTTGGGAGTATCCACCAACCTTATCAAAATAGAAGCCATCTGAAATCAAAAGACACCTACAATCATCAAGAAGCTCCAAGGAATTTTAGGCCTGTAGGATACTACCACAAGACACAAGTTATGTCAGAATCTACACCTCCATTGCTCAACCATTGATAAAATTATTAAAGAGGATTTTGTTTAAATGGTCAGACACTTCTAAAGAAACATTTGTATCACCAAAGTTTTCATTACACATGATATCTTTTGCTCCAATATTCAGGCCACCAAAGTTTTCATTACCATTCATATTTGAAACTGATGCCCCCAGATGAGCAGTGGTTTGATACTTCTACAAATATCACAACCTACGGCTTATTTTAGACAACCATTATTCACAGCCGGCACAATTTAAGTCAGCTTACGTAATACAACTAACCGCGATAGTATGGGCAGTCCGAAGGTGGAAACACTAACTCATGTCTCAAAAAATATATTCACTCAGATCAATTTAGCTTGAAATTTCTCTCTGAAAAAAAAGAAATCCCAATGCACTTGCATAAATGGTTGACAAAAATTTTGGGTTTTAATGATGAAATGTGATACAAGGTTGGCAAGAAGAACATTTTACGCAAACACCGCACATAGATCAACATCAGAACTACAAGAAGTACACAACTAGTCAAATACACCTCTTGATTGGCTAGACAACCTAGTTGTTGAGCAATATCTCAAATTAGCATCCATCAAAGGAGCTATCGCCGATGACACATCCTCATTCCAAAAGTATCCTATCCAGCAAGCTTTACTTTGACCTTTTGATGTGCTACACTCTTCAAGAAAAGCTATCTCACTGACAACGCTGAAATTAAATGGGAATTGGACACGGAAGACAACCTGTTGGCCGTTTTGATAATTTATCATATGCTGCAAATTTAGTTCCGAAAAATGTTTACTGGCTTAGCCGGGCATGAATCCAGTCTGTTGATCGCGAGATAATGAGATAGCAGAGATCTGGGCCGTTGATGGAACAGAAATGTTTCCAGTGGAGTTCGACGGTGGAGGGTAGTTGGAAAAAGAAGATGCAGCCGGACTGTACTCCAACAACGTTCCAATTGGATGATCATACTTGCATGAAGGACCGAATTTGCAATGCCCATGTTCCATATAGAACGCACAAGCTGAAGCTCCCTGCATCATTAAAATAGCATTGTAGCGAGGTAAAGATTTCAAATTCCAGTAATAAATTCAATTCAAATACCCGAGGTGATCATTCATTAATATGCTAACCCTTTACTTAAATAAATTGCATTTATTACAGTGGAAATTAGGTGACTCAAAAAGGCCACTTGATCGACCTTTAATCAAGAGAGCAAGATATCATATGAACTAACATAGAATAAAGTCCTTAAGTTAATTTTCCCAGAAAAATTATTAAAGATGTCACTGGATTAACAACGGAATGAAAAACAAATCAACCACGTACAATGTTTTAGGATTACAAAGGCAGTATGCCCATATGATCCATAAAGAAGACACATTTAATGAAAAAAAAAAGTAACATCAACATGTAAAGTCAGGGACACTTACTGGGCGAAGAGGCAGACCGAGAGGGCTTAGGGTGTAGTTTATCTTCTGCATTCGTTTTTCAACGGGATGATCAAATTTACATGATGATCCATACTTACAATCTCCTGTTCTCATGTAGTACTGACATTCAGGCTGTCCTGGTCTTTCTGGGAATGTATTTTCTCTTTGACCACTGAACGAAGGGCTAGCCGAAGAAGATGAAGGTAGACTATGTTGGCCCCCACCAGGGACCATGCCTGCATTCACAGAGGGCTATAACACAAAAGAAAAACAGATAATGTTCATAAATCAGTTTCTCTATACATATTTATTTGCATTCATATTTCATGAAAATTACTCAGGGGAAAAGAAAACTGCTCACAGGATAAGGACTCCACCCGCCAATTGGAACCATTCCAGGGATGAACAAGGTATGCCCATATGGCCCCGGGAAGTAAGTCGCGGTAGACAATAAATGAGCAGGATTTGACATCTGCCAGCTTGCCATTGGTGGAAATTGACTGGGAGAGAGCGTTGACTGGGCCTGAACAGCTGGGAAAAATGTGGGCCCAGAGGAAAGCGCTGCCATTGTGGTGCCTGCCAACTCTGGATGGTTGAACTTGCAAGTTGGACCAAATTTGCAGAGCCCAGTTTTCATGTAGTAGGAGCAATCCTTTTCCCCCTACATTTTAAGAGGCCTCTCGGAGTCAATAAAGATGGTAATTTTATAAAATAAAAATTTTCTTCGAGGGATTGGCCCAGACCGGGCGCAGGGGATATCCGAAAGAGTTGAGTTGGACAGGAGGAGCAGTGGCCCGCTGCCTTGGGTGATGGTACTTGCAACTTGGGCTGAATTTGCAGGTCCCAGTCTTCATGAAATACTGAAAAATATATGGAAATTCAAAATACACGTTGGTCATTACTGTTTTAAAGAGACAAACAATTAAAAAGGATTCAAACTGAAGGATAATTTCTAGGGGCTGATTTTCAGTCCTCAATATTTATAAAACACTGAAATTAGGATCGTTCAGTTTGGCAATTTTTTTGGAATTAAAAAAAAACAGAAAATGTTATTGGGTCACAGATTTTCCTTGGAAGTGTTATTAGAAGTGTTTGAAAGAGACCAGCATTAGAAAAAGATTAAAACAGCGGTACTTGATTCTCCGGCAGTCTTTGTAGGTAATATTCATCATGATAGCAGAGGTATATAAAAAAAGGAAATTCAAAATTAAAAACCAATGTATTAGGAGACAGATTTTCATTCGTGAGTGTTGCTTTAAAAAAAAGACCAGCGTTAGAGACGGATTGAAACAGCAGGGTACTTGCAACTTGGGCTTAATTTGAAGGTCCCAGTCTTCATGAAATACAGACTTGAGATAAAAAGTGCCTAAAAAGTGTCAAAATGCACGCAATGTTAAAGTTTCACAGACGATTATGGTCAATATTGTTTATGGAGGAGAGAGAACGAGGTAAGGATTAAAACTGGGTGTTATTTGCGACTTGGACTGAATTTTAAGGTCTCAGTCTTCATGAGATACTGAATTAAGATACTGCAGGCAGACAACTTAGGGAATTCAAAGTACACGCAATGTTGAAGCGTCACAGATTTTTACGGTCAGTATTGTTTTAAGTAGACAACAATGAGAACAGTATTAAAACTGGAGCAACTTGCAATGTGGACTGAATTTTAAGGTCACACTCTTTAATAAATACTGACTGAGATAGAAAACGAAGGACATATTTTCGAATTTCGAAATATAGACAGTATTATCGTTTAAGAGACTACGATTGGTAAGTATTCTTATAAAAAGATAATCATTAGAAAATAATCAAAACTGAAAAACCTGGCACACTGTTTGACCAACTCTTTCTGGATAATCCCTGGTCTGTGCCGGAGCAGCTGCGTTTCCCTGAACCCATCCAGCATTTAAATCAGAAACCCACGAAAAGAAAATAATACTATCAAAGCATTGAGGTTCAAGAACTTCGTAAAAAAAATCTTCCTGCTCCAAACTTAATGATCCGCATGAAGATAATACAGCTAAGCTATGAAAAAAATTGAAAACAGGGAAGATCGCTTACAACAGAACGAGTCCGCGGATGATTATATCGGCACTTATCGCCATACCCACAAGTCCCAGTTCGAATATAGAAGTCACAATCGCGCTCACCAGGCCTTTGAGGATACTCCAACGATAATTGCCACAATGTTTCTACACAAATCCAAAAAATAACATCGATAACCGCAGATGAACAAACTACTACATCAAACTCAAGCCGCTGATCTCAGCTGAACGAGAAGAATTTACATGGAAACAAGCCATACAAAGAGAACGAAAATCCGTACCACATTGCCGCCCCCGACGAGAAAAGATCAATAAAATCAAGAACACTACGAAGAAACAAGGATCATGCAGGGTCACCTCAGGATTTACTTACCTTCAAGCCCAGAGATTGGATCTTCGCCGGGAGCCCCTTCTTCCATAGAAGATCGAATTGGGCGCGATCACAAAAATTCCACAGGGGAAAGAACAGAGAAAGACGGATGGGTGGAGCGACGAGGAGTCTACTCTTCTGGGTCGGACGGATTTCGGGGATTCTCTTCTGGGTTTCTTCCTTCTCCTTCGTAAATGGCAAAAGGCTTCTTCTTTACACACCCACCGTCAGAGGACGGTTTTTTTCCCATTCAAGCGCTCTCCTTCTCGATCGCAAAAACCAAATAGCGACATTTTCTTCGCTATTTTCTTCTGAAATTCTTCCTCTCCGCCTCGCGTTTCCTGCGATTCCACCGCGAATTCAATTCGCTGTTCTTCTCCTTCTCCTTCTTCTTCTTCTATTTTAGTCGGTTTTTTAGCGGCGTCGTCATTCGTACGGGACTCGCCTCCGTACTATGCTGGTCTTTTCTAAAATAACCCATACTAAGATTGTATTTCCTCTTCTGCCCTCAATTTTTCTGGTTAAAACATAATAAACCGTAGTACGAGGGTTATTCACAGGTACGAGTATTTAAACGGGTTTTATATTACTTGTTTGTCCATCTATCTAAAACTGGTGGATACCCCCGTAGAAAATTTTATTTCCTCTTCTGCCTTGGGCGAATGAATAAATGGTATTAAAAGGGTTAATAACAATTACAAGAGTGTAAAGGGGTATTATACAATAGTTGTCCTCTAGAGGACTGGTATTTTATTACATACCCTTAGAAAGCATTTATTTCTTCTTCGTCCTTAAATGAATGAATAAACGGAAATACAAGGGTTAATAACAAATCCAAGAATTAAAAGTGGTATTATACATTATTTGTCCTCTAGAGTACTGGTATTTTACTTCATACCCTTAGAAAGCTTTTATTTCCTCTTCTTCGTTCGATGAATGAATAAACGGTAATACAAGGGTTAATAACAAATCCAGTAATTAAAAGGGGTATTATACAATTTGTGTCATTTAGAGGACTGGTATTTTACTACATACCCTTAGAAAGCTTTTATGTCCTCTTCTTCCTCCGGTGAATGAATTAACGGTAATCCAAGGATTAGTGACAAATACAAGAATTTAAAGGGGTATTATACGATAGTTGTCCTTTAGATGAATGGTATTTTACTACATGCCCTTATAATGCTTTTAATAAAAGCATTATACAATTTTGTTATTCTTAGTATGCTGTTATTCTTAGTATGCTGTTAGTATAAAATTTTGTTATTATACCGTTTATTCATCTTCTTCCTTGGGTGAATGAATAAACGGTGAGACAAGGGTTACTAAACAAATCCAATAATTAAAAGAGGTATTATATAATTTTGTCATTTAGAGGACTGGTATTTTACTTCATACCCTTAGAAAGCTTTTATTTTCTCTTCTTCCTTCAGTGAATGAATAAACGGTAGTACAAGGGTTTGTAACGAATACAATGATTTAAAGCGGTATTATACAATTTTGTCCTTTAGAGGACCGTTATTTTACTTTTATTTCCTCCTCTACGCTTAATTCTAGTTGCCTTTGATTGAATAATAAACATTTGTATAAGTGTTATTAACAGATAAAATAATTTAAAGGGTATTATATAAAGCAAATACTTCTTCTCTCTAGTAGTATTTTAGTCGGGTTTTTTTACCCCTCTAAGTAATTTATTTCATCTCCTGGTCTCAATGGCAGATGAGAATTTAAATGGGTATCATATTGAATTTGCTATTATTCCTATATTTTAGTGGATTTTTTTACCCCTGTTGTCATTCTTAGTATGCTGCAGAAGTGTTTTATTTCTTCTTCTAACCTCATTTCTACCTGCTTTTGGTGATATATCGGAAGTACAGGGTTTAATAACAAATACTAGAATTTAAAGGGGTAATATGAAAGAAAAGTCTTTGCCTTGCCAGAGCTTTTTCCCTAATTTTGTTACTTTTTTACCCCTCACCGTCATTCGTGAGGGTATATTACAGAATACACCTTAACAACATTATTTTTCTTCTTCTGCACTGCCTTTAGTAAACAGTAATGCAAAAGTTAAAAACATATGCAAGAAAAAATATATATTTTATGTCTAGCCTATTTTTTTAGTTTTCCTAGTCTTTTAAAAGCCCCTTGAAGTAGTTAGTATATTTGCTCCCTAATCCTCAATTCTACTTGATTTGGGTGAAATAATAAACTGTAGCACGCACGTTAATAACCGATGCTAAAGAGTTATTTTATGTAGTCTATTTTTATTACTTTCCTGGTCTTGTAAAAAACCCTTAAGTAGGGTAGTTGATCTTATCCTCAATTCTTCATGCTTTCAATGAAATGATAAACAGAGATACAATTTTTAATAACAGATGCTGAGTTATTTTATGTATAGCTTATTTTTATTTTTACTTTCAAGGTCTTGTAAAAAACCACTCGAAGTAGTCAAGTAGTCTAGGTGTCTACTTGCTTTCGGTAAAAATCAGCAATATAATGGTTAATAGCAGATGCAAGAATCTAAAGGATATTTTATTTAAAGAGAATTTTGTTACTCTCCCAGTCTTAGATAAACCCCTAGAATTTTCCTTTTCCATGTAAGTAGGCAAAGGAAAATTCAAACTACCCAATACAGGCTCCCTGAATTTTTTTGTAGTATAGTCATTTTCCATATGTAAACTTCACTAATTCTACACTTCCTGAGGGAAATAATAATGGTAGTAAAAGGGTTAGTGACAGATCCAAGAATCTAAAGGTTTTTTTATTTTTAGTCTACTTTATTATTTCCTTATTCTTATAAAACCCCTCTTCGAGTAGTCTATTTGCTCTCTTACTCACAATTCTACTCTCCAGCCAAATACAAAATCGTCGTACGTATATAACATATGCAAGAATCATAAGGGTATTTTATTACTACTCGATTTTATTAATTTCCTGGTCTTATAAAAACACCTTGAAGTAATTTATTTGCTCTCTCACCTCCAATTCTACGCCCAGCCATATAACAAATGGTAATACAAGGGGTTAATACCAGATCTAAGAATCTAAAGGTATTTTATTTATGGTATTTTTTTTTACTTTATGACCTTATTAAAAACCTTAAATTAATTTATTTTTTCTCTCATCCTCAATTCTACGCATTTAGTGAAATACTAGATTATAGTATAAGGGTTAATAACAGATCCAAGAATCTCTTTTATTAATTTCCTGGGCCTATAAAAAACCCTAGAAGTAGTGTATTTGCTCTCTAATCCCCAATTTTACACAAGTTGAGAGAAACAATAAATGGTAGTACAAGGGTGAATAACAGCTGCAGTAATGTAAACCTACATTAACTTGTAATCTATTTTATTATTTTCCCGGCCTTATAAAAAACCCCTTGACGTAGTCTATTTGCTATCTTATCCCCAAATGTCCATAGTTTGAGCGAATTAATAAATGGTAGCACACGGGTTCATAAAAATGCTATAATCTAACGGTATTTTATTTACAGTCTATTTTATTATTTTCCTGGCCTTATAAAAAACCCCTTGAAGTAGTCTATTTGCTATCTTATCCCCAAATGTACCCAGATCGAGGGAAATGATAAATGGTAGCCTATTTTATTATTTTCCCGACCTTATAGTAAACTCTTAGAAGTATTCTATTTGCTCTCTTGTCCCCTGAGCGAAATAATAAAGGGTAGTACAAGTGTTAATAACAGATGCAAGAATCTAATTGATAGATATTTTATTATTTTCCCGGCCTTGCAAAAAACACCTTGAAGTAGTTTATTTGCTCTGCTATCCCCAATTCTACAAGCCTACGAAATAATAAACGGTAGTACAAAGGCTAATCAGACATACGGGAATTTAATGGGGTATGGCATTAAAGGAAATATTTGCCCTCCAAAGGTGTGCCCTGCATCTGATGGACCCACAAATTCTGGGCCGTCCGATGGATAGACCCTGGGCACAAGCAGTGGATTTGCGAGATCTTTTGCGGAGTCGTCGGCAGAGGTGGGGACCACCTTCCTTTTTCGACACGTGGAATGTGGGCCCGGGCTTGCGCCGACTGCCACGGGGAATTTATGTCGCAGAAGGAATTCCGGAGACACGTGCTAAGTAATAAGTAATAATTATTATAACCCGAAATCATTATATTATCACAGTATATTATATTAGGGAAGTAATATATGGCAGGTTGTGCATCTGACAGCGGTCCTGATTTGGCCAAGATTAAGGGAATTTACTTCTGCTTTTTTCATTTTTAAAAATAATAAGAGTTCCAATCGGAACAGTTAAAATTGCATGCTTGCAATATGCAAAATATGCGAGTATAATGATGATGTAAAGCCAAACTATGGGAAATTTTCTTGTATCTGGGGTTTCTTTTTTGTTGAAATTTGAGAGAAGTAAAGACTCCTGATAGAGTAAATCATGTTTAAGTTTAAAACAGCTTATGACAAATCATCACTAATATTTTTAAGCCAAACTTATCGCAGAAAATTATCACATTTACACAAAGGTGTGTCCGAACACAGGGATTTTTTTGCCAAATTTTGTCTTTTTTATTGGAATTTTTTAGTTAGAATTGATCCTGAACATGTTATTGTGGGGTTAAACCAGAAAAATCAAGCTAAAAGATAGTATTAAAATATTGTATCCCATTTTTAAAGTGAAAATATGATTTGAAGTATATCTTATGAGAATGATAAAATGAAAATGAACCTTCTGCCACTGAAACATATGACTCCACTTAGATTATAAGAACAGTAGAGTACTTGATTCAAGATTATGTTCTTTCTCTTCAAATCACCAATTTCCTTTTCCTAAAATAGAATAAAAAGGTTTGGATGTCAGTTTGCCAACAAATAACATCACCCTCTTGCTTGTCACAGTTTTTTCCATGATGTCTTGGGGAATAATCTGTCCATCACTAGGTGAAAAGGGAAGGATTGAATTATAGTATCCAATTATAAATTGATGACAAAGATTTTATTTGTTCTTGAGTGAGTGATTGTTGTGGTCCTCCTTGCTTGTATCACACACCACCCATATCTTGAAACTTAATACTTGGGATCCAACCCCACTTCACGACAAATTGGCCAATAAAAATTTGTGCCCTTAAAATATTCCATGCCATCCTACTTTCACATCCAGCTAGCCCTCGTTACAAATCCATTGAACCTCTAGGATTGTGCATTAGCCAGACTAATCCCTGAAAAGGAAAAATGAATGATATTTTGTAATTAAATAAGTATTATTAGTTTAGAAAAAATCCCAAAATCTGAAAATAAAATATTTCTGACCCAAGCAAAGATAAAAATAATATTTGATTTGTTATATATTATAAATAATAATTTTAAAATAAATATAAAATAGGATTCTATATTTTTTGCATCAGTGGTTTCAAAATGCTTGATATAAATAATTGCATGCATTGTGTTCATGAATATAATGCAAAATGTTGTAATTAATGACATATACAACATTGATACATATGCATGTTCTTAGCTACCAGATCTATAAGTGCCTCTTTACAAATTTGTATACCATGGAAGTTTTAAAGCTAGTCTTGAACGATGATGCGGACCATGGTTTATTCACCATGATATTGTCTGAAGACAAATGTAGAGGCATGTCAAGATGTCAGAGTGGATATCAGGTTTGCGGAACCCCACATTTAAGTGAATTGGGGTGGGACAAATCTCAAGGTGGTTGGCTTCTCCGAATATCCTTTGTGTGCATGCATGGTAGATGCTATCTGGCATCATGAAGGAACAAGATCCGTAAAATCTAGTAGGGATTGTCATAATCTTTAATTTTAAGTGCACCATAAGGGGAAAAACAAAGAGATAATGACACCTAAGAACTCTACTTCAGGCTCCCAATGCATGGAATAGTTTGAAAAACTATAGACTGAGGGATGTGATCTCAAAAACTTAATAAGAGACTATGGCTTGAGGAAGGGCTCAATATTCAAACTGTAGTACCTACTCGGTAGGTTTATCCAGTGTAGTCCATAATGGACAAGTATGAATTTGAAGAAAAACTCCATGATAGGAAGGGATCCACTGATTAGTTTTCAATGATGTAAGGCCAAAAAATAGGATATCTAGGTACCTATGTGATGTATCCAAATTCATGCTTGCAATTTAACATTTTTAAGGGTTTATGAAGTTTATATAATGGATATAACATACATATTTCATGATAAATTCCAACTCATGCAATTATTCATAAATTACAAAAATTTCCTATTTTTAATGAATTTTTGCATGACTACAATATAATAAGTAACTCCTGGAGAAAGTAGACCGTCTTCATTCTCCAGCAGTTGTCTCTGTTGCCGGAGACGATGGCATAAAGGTTCCATATCGGTCAGGAAGGTCTTTGGACCTTTCCTGACCTATATAAACAGCTGTGAATTTCCATAAAACTCATCTTCGCCACCACATTCGAAATTAAACGATTGAAATAAAATCAGGGAAGATCCTCTTATTCTTTACCTTTTATTCTCCTTGTTATCTTGGTCAACAGGTGTGACAGGCCCGTGACCTGAAGAGAGAGATCAGTGAGAGAGTGTTAGAAGAATAGAGAAATCAAGAAGAAAGATCAAATACTTACCTGAAAGAAGACTCCGACAGATGACCATCTGAAGTCGTTGGCGACCCCCAAACCATGAGGAATTCTGGTAAGTGATCAAACTTTAAATATCTTTAACTGAGATACTATTTAATATCAAATGAAGATTAAGGATTCATCCTCAATTAAACAATTCAAAGTCTACGATTTCAGTAAGCAAAATTTGTCTTTGTAAGCATTTAAACATACAATTGATCTAAAATTTTTCTTAAATCAATTCTTAATCAATATTTTTGATATTTCTAAATCGAACTAAAAATCCTAAAAAAATCCTAACAACTAATGATAATTACACATTCTAATAACACATTTTCTCGTTCTAAAAACACAAAATTCATTTCTGTTTTGAAAGAGAAGCAACGTGTAGAGACTCTATCTCATTAGGCAATTCATCAAACACTTCATGTTCATAGTCTTTTCAAAAGTTGACTTTGAATTTTATACATATATTGGCTCCTAAAAATGCTACGAAAATCATCTAAAATCTCAATCTACTTATACTATCTCTATACAGAATCTTGTCTCAGAATAAAATCTCTAGGGAGAATTCTCTTTATAAATATATGTATGGACTCCTTAGTAGTGCTATCATTTAAAAAATCCCCTCTCTATATCCCCCAACTCAATTAAATTTGACTCTAAGAGCTGATCTTTGTGGAGACGACCTTACTCTCAACTATAAATTTCTGAGTAAGATTACTAATTCATAAATTTTATTTGACTGAAGTGAAAATATTAACAATGACAGTATTAACACCCCATTTTGCCATAATGGACAAGTATCCAGGGTAGGTTCTATCCAGGAATGTATAATTGCATGAAATGGAATTTTTCAAAATGAAATTATTACCTACTTGGTAGGTTCTATCCAGGGTAGTTCATATTGGACAAGTATGAATTTGAAGAAAAACTCCACGATAGGAAGGGCTCCCCTGATTAGTTTTCAATGATGTAAGGCCAAAAACTAGGATGTCTAGGTACCTATGTTAAGAAGGAAATCAAATGATCTAAATAAACACAGGACCAACTTGTAAAGTCTTGGATAACCTAAGTACCAATAATGACTGTTGAAAAGCTACTCTAATGATCAAGACCAGATCAACCTGGAGGGATGACTTAATCAGTTACAAGGCAAGGTAAAGCCCCACACTTAACTGGCCACCTAGGAAGGGATATAAGTATTTCCTTTTAAGTATTTAGGTTAATTATTTTTAGAAGAACTGATTTTAATTGTTTATCTTGTAGTGCCATTGAAGAAAAATTTATCTTACAATTTTAATCAATGTATAATAATTAAGAATATGGATGTTACAACAACAGTTAGTAAGAAGAATAAGATGGTGGGTTAAATTTTTGTTTTTATAGTTCAAAGTTATCTCTTAAATTCTCTTAGCTTGATCTTTATATATCTAGATTAGCACTGAACAATACTCTCAATAAGGGGTGGTGTTTTAACCTGGTTCAGGAACTAGCCTACTTTTTTCTGTGATCTAGCTAGAACGAGTCATAATGACTCTTGAAGAAGCTTAAACTGCAAACTCTAGATTATTCAATACTATAGAATTAACCTGTACTATAGTCACTCCATCTCACAACACACTTTGAGGTTGATCTAGAACTGTAGGATGTTAAAGGTCCTTTAAGAGTCTATATCTCGAGTCCTCCTTTGATATTTCTTAAGATAGGTATTCTGAATCTCATGCATCAACCTAAAAAGTCATTGCAATAGTCCCTAGCTATAATTCTCCTTGATTTTCGCTTTAATTTTTGAAGAGAATCAATCATTTACATTAATTTCAGATGTCTCTTTAGAGAATTCTGTAGATAGAAATTTTAGATTTAAATTTGGTAATAATTATGTGAGAAAAACTCAGGTATCCCCAAAACTAATGTTGGAGAAATCAAATATTCTAGCCACTCTAGATGAGCTTACACGATTTGTAAACTAATTTGTGGTTGTGTGACTCTAGATGAGCTTACACTAATTTAGATGAGCTTACACTAATTTACACTAATTTACACTAATTCACATCACTCTAGATGAGCTTACACTAATTTAAGGCAGTCAGACACGTTCTAGTGTTATTTTCTCATGGGGATGAATGTGATAGGGGGATAGACTTGTAAGTTTCTTGATGATTTTATAACATGTTACATCATAATAAGGGTTTTTGACTGATACTTATTCAACCAACACTTATATTGATGTTGGCTTAGGATATAATCCAATATAATTAAAATTTATACCTTTCCAATATTTTCTAACTCTGGATAGGGAAATCATTCAATACAATTAAAAAGATGT
Organism: Wolffia australiana; assembly: GCF_029677425.1. NCBI lineage: Eukaryota > Viridiplantae > Streptophyta > Magnoliopsida > Alismatales > Araceae > Wolffia > Wolffia australiana. The sequence goes on from NC_135842.1 coordinate 6,631,151, forward strand.
GGCCCTTGATATGGATGAAATATTTGGTGTTTTGTCCAGTATGAAAATTTATTGTAATATTTGAAAATTAACTGATTCTCTTCTCTTTTGTAGTAATCTTGCTATTCATTAAATTGAATGTGTATTTGATTCATGTGTAGAATGATGATTCAATATCCATTAGTATAAATCAACATATTTTTTATGAGTTTTAATTAGATTAATATTCTTATATCATATATTTCTGTACTTAGTCATTAGAAAGGAAACTATTAAAATAAATGAAATCCTTTAAAAGATATTTTAATCACAATGTATGTTTTTATCAGATCGCAAACATATTTTCGTTCACCTACCTTTCACCTTCCTTAATTTTTATGTACTCATAAATGAATGAGAAAAATTAATTTTTGAAGATATGTGAATACCATTAATTATTTCCTGACATCTAATTGGTACAATGCTGCTAAAAAATTATCTATTTCCCTTAACATAAACTTAAACCCTCAGCCTGGGCTGATAATAACAAGCATGTTATTTTACATTTACATTGGTCCTTTTATTTTTGCATCATTGATGTATAAAATCGTAATGGTGTGTACAAATTATTTGAGGATATTTAACTTATATAAGGAATTTATAAAATAAAAAACTGGAATTTTTAATGAATCATTATGCATTTTATATGATTATGTTAAATATATAAGAATGAATGAAGAAACCAGGTAGGAACAAAGGAAGAAAAAAGACTATTGTGTAACATGAGCGCTTATTGGGTTTTAAAGTTTGACGAACCATGCTATACACAACAGGAAATAAAAATAAGTCAATTGGCATACCTCAATTGCTGATATCTAGTTGTGATACACAACTTTTGTATGGTCAAATCAAACATTTCACAATATACATCGAAGATTAAGCTTTAAGGGGATTTTAGTAAAATGCCTTAATATGTCTTTTGATGAATTTTCAAAGTTATGTATGCCTCTCTAGGGGTTTAATGCAGGACGTCATCTATGACGGCATTTGGTTGGTATCGAGACGATGCTCGGTTACCCAGATAGTGGTGTCAGACGTTGTTAATGATGTCGTCCGACAGATACATTCCCTACGGGGTATGTAACTACGAATGATATGACGTGTCCTATGTGGATGTACTTGCAGGCCCCAACTTGTGGAGGTTCGCCGAACTCCGAGCTCCGATGGGGAAGTCGGGTGACAGCAACGGTGGCCTCCTGACCCTCGTCAGAGGGACAACAACGGCTATGATGCCGAACAGAATAAATCCGTAGGGGCTCGCACGTAACGGACGTGCTCGACTCGTACGTGTAAGACACTCAATTCTTGTAGTTATTTCCTCTAGTCTCTCACCTAATTCTAGCCCATGCGCGGTGGAGTGCAATCGAAAGTATACTGAAAGACATAATATAACAAGCGAGTGGCGGACAACGTACCTCGTTGGTGAGATGCTCATCATCATGATCTTCGTCGATTGCAGCAGCCAGTGTGGGTTGCGGGTAGAGAGGAGCTAGAGAGGGGTTTGGCGTGGCTCGACTAGCGATAGGGTGCCAGAGTGGATAAGTGGAGTCGGGGGCAAATGATGAAGGCGAGGGAGATGGTGGTGGGGACGTCGATCGGTGGCAGGTGATCACGGTTGACAACAACTCAACTGGTGGCCACACCAGAACGACGGAACTTCAGCTCAAGAGAGGGTCCGAGCAGCCTCAACAGAGCCCCGAGTTGGTGGGGAATTTGTCGGCCGAACTTAGCGCAACAGCAGGTTCGGGTGGTGGTTCGTCAATCGAGGGATTGATTCCAACCGCGGGACAACAATTCTCAGTGGTGGTTAACTGACTGGACGGACATTGCAATCACTCTCGCTGAGAGACACCGACATCCAATGGCATGGAGGTTGGTAGTCGAGTCCGGGTGCAAGCCGGGCCCTAACGTTGTGAAATAGCTGGTTGTAGGCAGTTTTTGGCAGCGGTTGACCCTGAAAGAGTTCGTGTCACGCTCGTCCGTGGATGTGCAGGTGTCCTACATCGGGATTGCACAACCCAAAGGCATCGGTCAGCCTATTGCTGGCATGGGGCAACGGTCTGATGAGAGATCTCTCAACCTCGTCGCTTTAGAGGAGCCTCGGGGGCTCCACCATTGCAGACCACTGAAGTCCAAGCAGCTTTCGTTATCACGCGGATCCAGTAGCTGACGGCCGATCCACACAAATGCAAGCGTGGACCACAGTTGCACCTAATAGTGCGGGCTCAATCGGGCAACGAGGAGGTGGCAATTCTCAAGCGTCGGCGGCGGCTCTTCAATTCCAAGGAGGGAGAAAAGGAATCCAGGTCGGGGTATGGTCCCTTCCTAGCTCCTACCCTGCCCTTCTCTTCCTCTTTCTCCTCTCTCACCTTCTTCCTTCTTACCCGTCATTTCTCTCACTATGAGACCAAGTAAACAAGAAAACACCTCCAAAAATATTACCCAGTCTATCTTTCCTAGGGCGCCACCTCTTCCCTTATAAAGGGGGAGTCAAATGGGTCCTAGGTGATGGATATATGTGGCCGTCAAGCTAATCACACAACCATATTTATTTAAGTCTATTGAATAAAATATTTACATTCATTATTATTCCGTTTGATGTTTATAATGAAGTCCATGAATACGTGCAATGACTTAGTGAATTATGATGAGATCATAATACAATGATCACTAGTTTTTAAATATGTATTCTAAATATTCCTATTCGAGGATAGTCGAGATGGACATCGAATTAACCGGATAGAATAGCACTAGCTGATCCTACTTAGTCGATAAGAATAGCTGATCCTATGGTTAGTAGTGTTGCGACACTAAGGACAGATAGTGGGTGCTCTTTGGAGAAATAGTTCAGTGAATTGATCCGTATGAATCCCTAAATGGTATTATACCTAAACGTCAATCAGGTTGATTCAAGTCACGGTTGTATAAGTGATCCACTGACCTAAGACACCAAGGACATCTCGTGAGTGGACGACTACATTTTGACTATGACTTACGAGCCTCTAATCATGGGATTCAAATAAGTTATAGATTGGATGTAGTAAGAAGCTTACGGAGATGATTGAGTGGTCAAGATGGGATCATCCGCCCTCGTTATAAGAGGATATTGACTCGAGGAAGATGATGTAGGAAAATCCCTGGCCAAGGTAGTGAGGATATTGGAGAAGGCATTCTCCAATGATCCCTCTTACGCATCAGTACTAATTGAATGATGAATTAGGGTTTGACGATAAACCATGCTCGAAGTCGTTCGAGAGTCTCACGTGGATGATGGATTATACATATACCGTAATCGATGACGGTAAAGGTTCCATGAGAGAGTTCGAGACTACTCGGTATCTTCTAGAGCATGAGGTGTAGCTTGGCACCCCATGGGTGGGAAACTTAACCTGTCGATTGGGTTAAATCGATCCTTATTTAATTAATCTATATGTTGATATAGTTAATTAGTAAGGTTGGTCAATAAATGTTATTGGGCCATTAAAATTATTAACTAGAACGATACATGGGCCTAGAGGGTCACACACAAAAGGTCATATGGGCATTGTTGGATATATTTTTCTTTGGAGGGTTTTTGAGATAAACATCAAGTGAAATATAAAGAGGGAAAGTGGTCTCATTTTAAGCACCCATGCAAGCCTCATTTGAGAGCCCCCCCCCCCCCTTCTCCACTCTCTTCTACACTCATCCAAGGAAGAGTGCCTTCATGGTGAGGAGATCTTCAAGATTCTCAAGAAGAAGTGAAGAAGAAGACGTGGACACTTCTACAGGTCGGACGCGTGAATGGCTTCAGAAAGATATCAGAGTGGCAAAGTCAAGGGTGGAACGAGTTCCCCAAAAGGTACTACAAATGTTTTGTTTTATAGATCGATTGAGAATCGCTCGACCACGCTTCCGCATCCATGGAACATATTTTTCCATGGATGAACCAAAGCACAGAACCCAACACGAGGGAGGTCCATAAAAAGGGAGGGGGAGAAATAGTCCATTAAGGGGGCCCATTATATAAGGGGCCCCTATTACAACCAAATAAAAGAAAGAGGAAAATATAAAAGGTGTAGGGCACATGACAAGATGGACACATTATGACAAGACGAAGACGACTAGACGAGACTGACAACACCAAAAATTTGGTCTTTGTTACAAGCAATTAAGACAAAGTTATGCATCTAATGAGTTTAAAATGGGGTTGTTATCATATATTATTATTTAATTTTTCCAAGCTAATTTTTATTTTTTCCTAAGTTTATGTTAATTTATGAATTATAGGGAATTTATTTAAGCTTGGAAAAATTATGTTTAAATTTAAATGTCAGGTTTAACAATTAATTTTAATTTTAATTAATTTGGGGACGAATTACTGAATTTTCTAGTTTTCTAGGGTTTTATTGGATTTTTGGGAATTTATTTGAGGGAGAAATGAATTTTGAAATAGGAAAACGATATATTTATATGAAAAATATGAGTTTTTAAGCAATTTCTAAGTCAAAGGGGTTTTGCTTAAATTTTTGTTGCAATTATGCACTTAAAAATAGCTCTCGGTCGTGTGTGCAGGCGTAAAGATATTATTTAAATAATTACATGGTTTTATTGTGATTAATCTGTAATTTTTTAATGGTTTTTATGACAAGGAAGAGAGAGAAAGTAAAAAGGATATATACACAAATATTTTCTGCGCGGCGTTCGTTTGCATACGCCTGTTTTATCAGGAACTTTATTGCAAAATTCCAGGCCAGTCTCTCTCCGGGAGGTAAGCTCACCTTCCGTACAGTGCATGCAAAGCGCTTGCATGGAAGGTGACGTGGCACCTTTTGATTGGCATAAGTTATAAAGAGCATACAGGTACATGAAAATTGCTACATATCATTTTGTTTTTTATTGTTTTTTCTTTATTTTTGATTCCAGGACAAGGGGTATGTGGCACTGCGACATTGAACCCAATTATTAACATTCAAATGAGTCGACCAATCAGGGAACGGCACGACGTTCCGTGTATAAATTAAATTAAATTAAATAAATGGAAATTGATCCAACGACTTAGATTGGTCGATTTTCGTTTATTAATAACTTTTGATCCTAAAGTCTGATTGAGGTGATTTTTTAATGGATTTTCTCGTCTTAATCTCCTCTTTCTATCTGTATGCTTGGATAATTCAGATCAATCCAACATAGATGGATAAAAATGAATTACTTAATAGGGGTAAAATGGTAATTTTTACCATTTAACCTAAGTATAAAAGTCAAATTTTGAGAGGAGGTCATTTTAGATGGTGCTTTATCATAGCTGCAAGATAGAGAGGAGCTTCAACTTGGATCAATCTATTTGGTACCTTTTTTTTGCTTTGTATTTGAACTTTTAGTGTATGTTGGATGATGTTTTCCTTAAGTTTCTTTTTCGTTCTTCTTGATCTTGGTCTGAACTTCTAAATCGCTAGGCTTGAGCGAAATGTACAAGCCCTTAATAAGATTGAGAGGAGAGATTGAGAGATTTACCTAGCTATTCCAAGTGCACATTAAACAAACTATAAAAAAACTTCAATTTCTAGGAGATTAAATTTCCCTTTTTATTATCTAATAGTGTAGTTATTTCTGAATTATGAAACCTACAAAACCAACCAAACCAAATCAAAATTTCCCTCTCAACCTCTCTAATTGAACCCTTTGACCCTTCTCTTTGGATCAAAGAAGCCAATCTAGAGCCCCTTATTTCTTCTATTCCTCTCATCTCTTCTACCCCCTTTCTAACTTCCTTATCTAATTAGGTTGATTTGATCTTCATTGAAGATCAAATTAACTCCAAATAAGGGTCGAATTACTCAAGAAAAGCATCAAATTGGATTCCTTACTAGTTTCCCTTGGACGATACCTTTACTTATCACTACACATCTTAAGTAGGGTTTTTTAAATTTTATTGTATAAGCCAAAAGTGACAACGAAAAGGGATTAAATTTGGTAAAATTGACCCCTATTTTAGCTGATCAGAGACCGAAAACACAAACGGGACTAAATGAAGAGGGCAAAAAGAAATCGAAATGCAATAAAGATACTGGAGTGATTTCACCCGGGATATTTGAATCCGGGTGTCTTCATTGTCGCCTTGGCGTGCCAGTCGGGTGGAATGCTAGCTGGCGGGCTGTCAATGATAAGAATGAAGGCGCTGAAGACGTCTCTGAGAGAGCAAGCTGCCACGCTCCATCAGGGTTGACTCAAAGCACAATAGGTCCACAGTCAATTAGTTGTGACTGCTTTTAAGTGAAGATAAAATAACACACTTACTTATATTAAAAGGCTACTTAGTTTGACCGTATGCTGAAATCAAATCATGTATTCAGGACTTGTATTTTCTATGGCATAAAGATAAACAAATGCTATAACACAATTCAAATATTTATATGAATTTAAATTCATTTTATTGGTTTAATAAATTCTTAAAATTCTTAATTACTACCTTTGGGTATTTAAGGCCAAATTTATTGATGATTTAATGAAAATTAATTGCATGAAATGATACAGTAAAGGCCAAATTACTAGCTTTGAGTATTTAATGTTGAATTTATTATCCAATGGTGATATCTAGATTAAAAGGATGTAGTAAAAACTCCTGAAAGTTTCAGACTATTTTAAAGCTGAAATCCTTGACATAACGGCTAGTTTTTACTTGTAAAACTTGAGAGGTATTTTGAACTTATGGAAAAATAGTAAATATAAAAATTTAAAATTAAAATCATTACTGTTTGATATTGTGTAACCATAATCAATACACATGGCTATTAGACTATTGAAAAATTATAATTATGCCCTTGTGGATTTCTAAGTCTATTATAGTTTGAGCCCGTATTTCAATCCCCCCTTTTCCTTGCACTTTAAAATCACAGTCCAAAAGTTAGAGAGGTCTTTCAACACCTGAAGTAATTTTTAAGTCTTTTGTTAGAATTCTTTCGAGAGGATACTTTTTGCTAACATCAATCCAAGTCCATAGAATTTGGAATCGTGGTTTTTGGTGCAGGGTGATGCAAGATTCAAAAGAAGGCTGGCTCAGAAATTCATACATCCTTGACCTAGTGATAAGTTTGACATCTTTAACAATATTTTAATATTTATTTCGAGATTTTTTTCAACTTATTAATAGTTGATAACATCCATATAAATTCATATATCTTAGAATCAGATATTTTAGTTGAGTTTTGTAAGAGTTATAGGGGTTTGAACTTGGATGTAGAGGAATTAGGCAATCAACTAAGAGCACGTAAAGATTGAGATTTATTTGATTCGATTTTGAACATTTTGTGTGAGATAACAGTTGTGCGTAATTGTGTTAAAAAACCAATATAGTTATAATTATCTCATTTGTTGAAGGAATGAATAAGATATTATAGGTTTAAGCACCAAAGGTCAAACACAAATCCAGGAAAGAGAAATATGGAGGTGAAGAGGACTTAAGGAAAGAATGACCACAACAGGGAGTATTACTGAAGGGAAGTCATCATTACACTTATAAATTTAAGCTCAGAAGTAATACATTTCTGATGTAAAAATATTCCTGTTGAGACACATGAAATTAGGCTTTGTCTTGAATACCACTTTAAAGTTATTATACCAAGTGTTGTTGAGGAAGATACTGTTCAGAAATATAATGTTCTTGCTATATTTTTGTGGTCTTTCAGGTTAAATCTTTCGGGGCCATATGCAAAAGGCTTTGGGGGCCAAGTTGAAGTAGGTCAAGTGAGGTCGTTGTGTGGAAGACTTTGGGGGTCGAGGACAACAAAGCTTCATTGACTTTTTCCTTTTTGGTATCCTTCTACAGCCTTGTTTCTAAGTGATTTTCTTGAGGGGCATTCACACAAACACAATTAGGGCACATCATTACCTCAGGATGGTTCCCTCAAACAACATTAAGGAAAAAAAGTGTCTCCCATTTCCTCTGTCTCATTTCGTACGTAATAACTCCAAGGATAATTAAAAAATAAAAAAAAAATAATATAGCTTGAGAACCTAATTCATCTGCCCCTTAGATTATTCCTAGCCACCTAAACTAACAATTAATTTATTATTTTTATTTGATTAATCACTTCACTATGTCGATTATCTTTAGGATTTTTGGGGTTCTCATATTTTCATGAAGCCCATAAATCTTTAGAAGATACCTGAAATAAGAATTATCTAAAAGGGATCCACAATCACTACTTATTACTAGTGGATCCAAACCTCAAGAATATATATTAATTCAGAAATTTCAACATAATTTTATAATAATTTTAGGTACAAGTTGGAGCATGTGGGGATCAATTCTAAATGATACATTATCTCCTAAAGATGATGTAATCCTATTATTTTTCTCTCTCTCTAAACTAGGTCAGAATAGTCTTCAAGTCTCAACGTACGCGTACCTTGTTCTTCTTTTGGATTTTGTCACATACCTTGATGTTGGTCCATGACTGCTTCACTTATTGAGTCTTCTTCTTCTGCTAACCCTCATATCCAAACTAAATTCCAAGAGTCATCTCTTGAATCTATCTTAATAAGGTTAGGGTGCAAGGAGCCCCTGCCATTCATACAAAAAAACTACAAGAACTATGATATCTTGTTAGTTCAAAAAATGATAATCTTTTAAACTCTAAAAATCATCTAATCAAATAATATAGCTTGAGAACCTAATTCATCTGCCCCTTAGATTATTCCTAGCCACCTAAACTAACAATTAATTTATTATTTTTATTTGATTAATCACTTCACTATGTCGATTATCTTTAGGATTTTTGGGGTTCTCATATTTTCATGAAGCCCATAAATCTTTAGAAGATACCTGAAATAAGAATTATCTAAAAGGGATCCACAATCACTACTTATTACTAGTGGATCCAAACCTCAAGAATATATATTAATTCAGAAATTTCAACATAATTTTATAATAATTTTAGGTACAAGTTGGAGCATGTGGGGATCAATTCTAAATGATACATTATCTCCTAAAGATGATGTAATCCTATTATTTTTCTCTCTCTCTAAACTAGGTCAGAATAGTCTTCAAGTCTCAACGACGCTGCATCTTGTTCTTCTTTTGGATTTTGTCACATACCTTGATGTTGGTCCATGACTGCTTCACTTATTGAGTCTTCTTCTTCTGCTAACCCTCATATCCAAACTAAATTCCAAGAGTCATCTCTTGAATCTATCTTAATAAGGTTAGGGTGCAAGGAGCCCTGCCATTCATACAAAAACTACAAGAAATATGATATCTTGTTAGTTCAAAAATGATAATCTTTTAAACTCTAAAATCATCTAATCAAATAATATAGCTTGAGAACCTAATTCATCTGCCCTTAGATTATTCCTAGCCACCTAAACTAACAATTAATTTATTATTTTTATTTGATTAATCACTTCACTATGTCGATTATCTTTAGGATTTTGGGGTTCTCATATTTTCATGAAGCCCATAAATCTTTAGAAGATACCTGAAATAAGAATTATCTAAAAGGGATCCACAATCACTACTTATTACTAGTGGATCCAAACCTCAAGAATATATATTAATTCAGAAATTTCAACATAATTTTATAATAATTTTAGGTACAAGTTGGAGCATGTGGGGATCAATTCTAAATGATACATTATCTCCTAAAGATGATGTAATCCTATTATTTTTCTCTCTCTAAACTAGGTCAGAATAGTCTTCAAGTCTCAACGACGCTGCATCTTGTTCTTCTTTTGGATTTTGTCACATACCTTGATGTTGGTCCATGACTGCTTCACTTATTGAGTCTTCTTCTTCTGCTCACCCTCATATCCAAACTAAATTCCAAGTGTCATCTCTTGAATCTATCTTAATAAATTTAGCTTGCACGGTGCCCCTGCCATTCATACAAAAAAACTACAAGAACTATGATATCTTGTTAGTTCAAAAAATGATAATCTTTTAAACTCTAAAAATCATCTAATCAAATAATATAGCTTGAGAACCTAATTCATCTGCCCCTTAGATTATTCCTAGCCACCTAAACTAACAATTAATTTATTATTTTTATTTGATTAATCACTTCACTATGTCGATTATCTTTAGGATTTTTGGGGTTCTCATATTTTCATGAAGCCCATAAATCTTTAGAAGATACCTGAAATAAGAATTATCTAAAAGGGATCCACAATCACTACTTATTACTAGTGGATCCAAACCTCAAGAATATATATTAATTCAGAAATTTCAACATAATTTTATAATAATTTTAGGTACAAGTTGGAGCATGTGGGGATCAATTCTAAATGATACATTATCTCCTAAAGATGATGTAATCCTATTATTTTTCTCTCTCTCTAAACTAGGTCAGAATAGTCTTCAAGTCTCAACGTACGCGTACCTTGTTCTTCTTTTGGATTTTGTCACATACCTTGATGTTGGTCCATGACTGCTTCACTTATTGAGTCTTCTTCTTCTGCTAACCCTCATATCCAAACTAAATTCCAAGAGTCATCTCTTGAATCTATCTTAATAAGGTTAGGGTGCAAGGAGCCCCTGCCATTCATACAAAAACTACAAGAACTATGATATCTTGTTAGTTCAAAAATGATAATCTTTTAAACTCTAAAAATCATCTAATCAAATAATATAGCTTGAGAACCTAATTCATCTGCCCCTTAGATTATTCCTAGCCACCTAAACTAACAATTAATTTATTATTTTTATTTGATTAATCACTTCACTATGTCGATTATCTTTAGGATTTTTGGGGTTCTCATATTTTCATGAAGCCCATAAATCTTTAGAAGATACCTGAAATAAGAATTATCTAAAAGGGATCCACAATCACTACTTATTACTAGTGGATCCAAACCTCAAGAATATATATTAATTCAGAAATTTCAACATAATTTTATAATAATTTTAGGTACAAGTTGGAGCATGTGGGGATCAATTCTAAATGATACATTATCTCCTAAAGATGATGTAATCCTATTATTTCTCTCTCTCTCTAAACTAGGTCAGAATAGTCTTCAAGTCTCAACGTACGCTGCACCTTGTTCTTCTTTTGGATTTTGTCACATACCTTGATGTTGGTCCATGACTGCTTCACTTATTGAGTCTTCTTCTTCTGCTAACCCTCATATCCAAACTAAATTCCAAGAGTCATCTCTTGAATCTATCTTAATTAGGTTAGTGCAAGGAGCCCCTGCCATTCATACAAAAAAACTACAAGAACTATGATATCTTGTTAGTTCAAAAAATGATAATCTTTTAAACTCTAAAAATCATCTAATCAAATAATATAGCTTGAGAACCTAATTCATCTGCCCCTTAGATTATTCCTAGCCACCTAAACTAACAATTAATTTATTATTTTTATTTGATTAATCACTTCACTATGTCGATTATCTTTAGGATTTTTGGGGTTCTCATATTTTCATGAAGCCCATAAATCTTTAGAAGATACCTGAAATAAGAATTATCTAAAAGGGATCCACAATCACTACTTATTACTAGTGGATCCAAACCTCAAGAATATATATTAATTCAGAAATTTCAACATAATTTTATAATAATTTTAGGTACAAGTTGGAGCATGTGGGGATCAATTCTAAATGATACATTATCTCCTAAAGATGATGTAATCCTATTATTTTTCTCTCTCTCTAAACTAGGTCAGAATAGTCTTCAAGTCTCAACGTACGCGTACCTTGTTCTTCTTTTGGATTTTGTCACATACCTTGATGTTGGTCCATGACTGCTTCACTTATTGAGTCTTCTTCTTCTGCTAACCCTCATATCCAAACTAAATTCCAAGAGTCATCTCTTGAATCTATCTTAATAAGGTTAGGGTGCAAGGAGCCCCTGCCATTCATACAAAAAAACTACAAGAACTATGATATCTTGTTAGTTCAAAAAATGATAATCTTTTAAACTCTAAAAATCATCTAATCAAATAATATAGCTTGAGAACCTAATTCATCTGCCCCTTAGATTATTCCTAGCCACCTAAACTAACAATTAATTTATTATTTTTATTTGATTAATCACTTCACTATGTCGATTATCTTTAGGATTTTGGGGTTCTCATATTTTCATGAAGCCCATAAATCTTTAGAAGATACCTGAAATAAGAATTATCTAAAAGGGATCCACAATCACTACTTATTACTAGTGGATCCAAACCTCAAGAATATATATTAATTCAGAAATTTCAACATAATTTTATAATAATTTTAGGTACAAGTTGGAGCATGTGGGGATCAATTCTAAATGATACATTATCTCCTAAAGATGATGTAATCCTATTATTTTTCTCTCTCTAAACTAGGTCAGAATAGTCTTCAAGTCTCAACGACGCTGCACCTTGTTCTTCTTTTGGATTTTGTCACATACCTTGATGTTGGTCCATGACTGCTTCACTTATTGAGTCTTCTTCTTCTGCTAACCCTCATATCCAAACTAAATTCCAAGAGTCATCTCTTGAATCTATCTTAATTAGGTTAGGGTGCAAGGAGCCCTGCCATTCATACAAAAACTACAAGAACTATGATATCTTGTTAGTTCAAAAATGATAATCTTTTAAACTCTAAAATCATCTAATCAAATAATATAGCTTGAGAACCTAATTCATCTGCCCTTAGATTATTCCTAGCCACCTAAACTAACAATTAATTTATTATTTTTATTTGATTAATCACTTCACTATGTCGATTATCTTTAGGATTTTTGGGGTTCTCATATTTTCATGAAGCCCATAAATCTTTAGAAGATACCTGAAATAAGAATTATCTAAAAGGGATCCACAATCACTACTTATTACTAGTGGATCCAAACCTCAAGAATATATATTAATTCAGAAATTTCAACATAATTTTATAATAATTTTAGGTACAAGTTGGAGCATGTGGGGATCAATTCTAAATGATACATTATCTCCTAAAGATGATGTAATCCTATTATTTTTCTCTCTCTCTAAACTAGGTCAGAATAGTCTTCAAGTCTCAACGTACGCGTACCTTGTTCTTCTTTTGGATTTTGTCACATACCTTGATGTTGGTCCATGACTGCTTCACTTATTGAGTCTTCTTCTTCTGCTAACCCTCATATCCAAACTAAATTCCAAGAGTCATCTCTTGAATCTATCTTAATAAGGTTAGGTGCAAGGAGCCCTGCCATTCATACAAAAAAACTACAAGAACTATGATATCTTGTTAGTTCAAAAAATGATAATCTTTTAAACTCTAAAAATCATCTAATCAAATAATATAGCTTGAGAACCTAATTCATCTGCCCCTTAGATTATTCCTAGCCACCTAAACTAACAATTAATTTATTATTTTTATTTGATTAATCACTTCACTATGTCGATTATCTTTAGGATTTTTGGGGTTCTCATATTTTCATGAAGCCCATAAATCTTTAGAAGATACCTGAAATAAGAATTATCTAAAAGGGATCCACAATCACTACTTATTACTAGTGGATCCAAACCTCAAGAATATATATTAATTCAGAAATTTCAACATAATTTTATAATAATTTTAGGTACAAGTTGGAGCATGTGGGGATCAATTCTAAATGATACATTATCTCCTAAAGATGATGTAATCCTATTATTTTTCTCTCTCTCTAAACTAGGTCAGAATAGTCTTCAAGTCTCAACGTACGCGTACCTTGTTCTTCTTTTGGATTTTGTCACATACCTTGATGTTGGTCCATGACTGCTTCACTTATTGAGTCTTCTTCTTCTGCTAACCCTCATATCCAAACTAAATTCCAAGAGTCATCTCTTGAATCTATCTTAATAAGGTTAGGGTGCAAGGAGCCCCTGCCATTCATACAAAAAAACTACAAGAACTATGATATCTTGTTAGTTCAAAAAATGATAATCTTTTAAACTCTAAAAATCATCTAATCAAATAATATAGCTTGAGAACCTAATTCATCTGCCCCTTAGATTATTCCTAGCCACCTAAACTAACAATTAATTTATTATTTTTATTTGATTAATCACTTCACTATGTCGATTATCTTTAGGATTTTTGGGGTTCTCATATTTTCATGAAGCCCATAAATCTTTAGAAGATACCTGAAATAAGAATTATCTAAAGGGATCCACAATCACTACTTATTACTAGTGGATCCAAACCTCAAGAATATATATTAATTCAGAAATTTCAACATAATTTTATAATAATTTTAGGTACAAGTTGGAGCATGTGGGATCAATTCTAAATGATACATTATCTCCTAAAGATGATGTAATCCTATTATTTTTCTCTCTCTAAACTAGGTCAGAATAGTCTTCAAGTCTCAACGACGCTGCACCTTGTTCTGCTTTTGGATTTTGTCACATACCTTGATGTGGGTCCATGACTGCTTCACTTGTTGAGTCTTCTTCTTCTGCTAACCCTCATATCCAAACTAGATTCCAAGAGTCATCTCTTGAATCTATCTTAATAAGGTTAGGTGCAAGGAGCCCTGCCATTCATACAAAAACTACAAGAACTATGATATCTTGTTAGTTCAAAAAATGATAATCTTTTAAACTCTAAAAATCATCTAATCAAATAATATAGCTTGAGAACCTAATTCATCTGCCCCTTAGATTATTCCTAGCCACCTAAACTAACAATTAATTTATTATTTTTATTTGATTAATCACTTCACTATGTCGATTATCTTTAGGATTTTTGGGGTTCTCATATTTTCATGAAGCCCATAAATCTTTAGAAGATACCTGAAATAAGAATTATCTAAAAGGGATCCACAATCACTACTTATTACTAGTGGATCCAAACCTCAAGAATATATATTAATTCAGAAATTTCAACATAATTTTATAATAATTTTAGGTACAAGTTGGAGCATGTGGGGATCAATTCTAAATGATACATTATCTCCTAAAGATGATGTAATCCTATTATTTTTCTCTCTCTCTAAACTAGGTCAGAATAGTCTTCAAGTCTCAACGTACGCGTACCTTGTTCTTCTTTTGGATTTTGTCACATACCTTGATGTTGGTCCATGACTGCTTCACTTATTGAGTCTTCTTCTTCTGCTAACCCTCATATCCAAACTAAATTCCAAGAGTCATCTCTTGAATCTATCTTAATAAGGTTAGGGTGCAAGGAGCCCCTGCCATTCATACAAAAAAACTACAAGAACTATGATATCTTGTTAGTTCAAAAAATGATAATCTTTTAAACTCTAAAAATCATCTAATCAAATAATATAGCTTGAGAACCTAATTCATCTGCCCCTTAGATTATTCCTAGCCACCTAAACTAACAATTAATTTATTATTTTTATTTGATTAATCACTTCACTATGTCGATTATCTTTAGGATTTTGGGGTTCTCATATTTTCATGAAGCCCATAAATCTTTAGAAGATACCTGAAATAAGAATTATCTAAAAGGGATCCACAATCACTACTTATTACTAGTGGATCCAAACCTCAAGAATATATATTAATTCAGAAATTTCAACATAATTTTATAATAATTTTAGGTACAAGTTGGAGCATGTGGGGATCAATTCTAAATGATACATTATCTCCTAAAGATGATGTAATCCTATTATTTTTCTCTCTCTCTAAACTAGGTCAGAATAGTCTTCAAGTCTCAACGTACGCGTACCTTGTTCTTCTTTTGGATTTTGTCACATACCTTGATGTTGGTCCATGACTGCTTCACTTATTGAGTCTTCTTCTTCTGCTAACCCTCATATCCAAACTAAATTCCAAGAGTCATCTCTTGAATCTATCTTAATAAGGTTAGGGTGCAAGGAGCCCCTGCCATTCATACAAAAAAACTACAAGAACTATGATATCTTGTTAGTTCAAAAAATGATAATCTTTTAAACTCTAAAAATCATCTAATCAAATAATATAGCTTGAGAACCTAATTCATCTGCCCCTTAGATTATTCCTAGCCACCTAAACTAACAATTAATTTATTATTTTTATTTGATTAATCAAATATAAATGGAACCTTACCTCCCTGGAATCATCTAGTTTGATAAATGTAAATAAGGGTGTTTTTATCTAAACCAAAAATGATTCTCAGGAAATTATCCAAATACAAATTACTACTAGATTAAATATTACTTCTACGCTGTTGTAGTGATGCTCTTTTCACATTCATATCTCTGAAAACACATACATTTTGCTGGGTACCTTGGTGTCTTACCCCAACATGAATAAGGAAGGTACAAGAGAAGTACTTCACTAACCTATTGATGAAAACCACCTCTTGAAGCCTCCTTGCACTCTCTTTCACTTGGTTAGCTGTTAGCTAGAAGCCACAATGAAGATTTCAAGAGGAGGATGCTATAAAAACTCCTTTATTTCACCCATTAGCAAAAGCCAGAGTACAAATGAAAAACATAAAAATTACATGGCTTTTGGACCTATTAAAACATGCCTGTTTTTAGGGTTTTTCTATGTCTGTTGATTTCTTTGTAGTTGTTTGATCATCTTTTATCTTCTCCACCCTCAGGGATCCAATTGAGCTTCATCAAGTGGGGGTTGAGCGTGGGCTGTCGGATCATCGTCGTGATGATTGGATCAATCACTGATAGACATGGTCGTGCAGTTTGCTTTGTGCGAATCCGTGCGGTTTGTGCGTTCTGTTCGGATTTCCGAACAGAACAAACTCTAAAACGAACCGCACTTCGCACAGATCCCTGTGCGGTTCGTTTGTGCGAATTGTGCGATTTTTTTTTATTTTTAAAAGAAAAAGCGTTTTAGGTCCTCCTCCTTGCCGCCCTCTGTCCTCACTCCCTCCCCACTCGCTCCGTCCTCCTCCTTGCCGCCCTCCTTCCCGTCAGTCCGCCCTCCTCTAGGTCTTCCTCAACCCTCGGTCTGCCTTCCTTGCCATCGCTCTCTGCCCTCCTTGCTGTCGGATCACCCTCTGCGAGGTAAGAACTCACCTGTTCTCTCCCTCTTCTTCTCCTATTCTCTGTCTCCCCCTCTCTCAATCACTCCCCCTCTCCCTCTCCCTCTCCCTCTCCTTATTCTTCTCTCGTTCACTGACTCTTCCTCACGCTCTCACTGCCCCCATTCTTCTCCATTTTTAGATCTCCCACATTCCCTCTTACTCTCCCCTCTAGGCCTCTCCCTCTCCCTTGCCAACGTCACGGTGTATATTCATCTCCAATTCTCTGCCCCTCACTGTCTCTCATTCATTCTTCCTGCCCCTCTCCCTCTCCCTCTCCATATCCATGTCTCCCCCTCTCACGGTCTCTCTTCTTCAGAAATACTCTGCCCCACCCTCCTCTCTCAATCTCTCATCCTCTCTCTATCTGTCTCCATGTCTATGTCTCTCCCTGTCCATCTTCCTCTTTTTCTCCAATTCTGCATTGTCCGTTCTCTCAATCACTCTTCCTCTGCTTCTCCCTCTCCCGTCGCCAATTTCTCTCCCTTTTGTGCGAATTTGTTCCTTTTGTGAAAATTTGTGCGGATCGTGCTAATTGTGCGAATTCTGCGAAGTGTGCGTTCTAATTTTCGCACACCATACGAACTGAACAGAGAACAGACCCTTGTGCAGTTCGTTTGTGCAAAATTTTTGTGTGAATTAAACGTACAGAACAGAACACACATGCCTAATCACTGATAATTTGATCTCTCTTCCATAAAAACAGATCACATCCTGACCGTCAGATGGTGATCTAAATGATCGAAGGTCGTCATGATTGTCCGATTAAGTGGACTATGGTCCACAACTTCCAATTCTGCCATGTATTTCACTTCAATTCGACATCACCCTGAATGTGCCCTCTGCTCTTCTTCACATGCGCATGCACGTGAGCCCCTCCAGCTCCTCCTTGGCATGCCACATAGGCGTGCCTCCCTAGTGGGCATTCCCTATCAGCCCTGTAGGTAATGGGCTCCTTTTTGCTCTTTTTATCCTAAAAAAGACTTAGAGAATATAATTAAATTCTGGAAAATTCCAGAAATTAAAATATTAATATCTTTGAATGTACACATCATTTTATAGATAAATAACATGATAATATGAAATATAAATTATATAATAACATGATAATATGCGATATAAATCAATAATTTGAACTTAAAACTGCATGAATTATCATACATAAATATATGTAGACTGCATACTATCGGGGGCCTCTAGTGCTCACTATACAAAGTATAATCATTCTAAATATTTCAAAAACTCTGTATAGGACTAATAACCTGAAATCTTGATGAATGATCAGCTATAAAGGTTTAGAACAACATCAAATTATTGAAATAATAAAATGCATGTACTTAACCTACGCTTATCATTTCTTATTCATCAAATATTTAATCTGAGAACATAATTATTTTACTATCTAATAGATAGGATCTAAATTGATCCAAATACAAATTCAATTTTCAGCATTTTTGTAAGTTACCTAAGGAACTTGAATGGTTTTGTTCACATGGTAGATGGCCGTCAGCTTCTCTTATATACCTTGAACAACCACATATTCTAAAAAGTCTTTTACGAATTCTGAAAACATATCAGTCATGCATAATAGATGGAGCATCCTGATAATCACAAATAACCGGCTACATTTGATAATAATTTAACATATTTTATGGGCTTATGGTACTTTAATTGATCATAAATTCATGTTATTATAGCTTAAAATAAAACTCACCAAACCTTTAGAACAGACTTAAGGAGTTTTAATTTAATTTTTTATATTTCTTTGATACATAAATTATAGTCTATAATTCACTATATATATTTGAGGCTTTATATATTTTCCAAATCAAATTCTGACTTTCTAGTTTTGGATATTTATAAATTGTCTTAACACTACAACACAAATAATTTTTTTTTATGATTCTTATTATATATTTGTCATCTATTTAAATATTTTTAGTGTGTATTATATTTATATTATAAATGAAATAATATTGACGAGGATGCTCTGATTTTTTAGACATTAAATTTATAAAGAAAATCATTAAATTTATTTAATGATTTTTTGAATTTTTAATTCATCCTAAATATATTTGAAATGTTGGAAATCTACCACATGGTTTCGAGGAGAGATAAATTAGAGAGAGAAATTAGAGTGAGAAATTAGATGGCTCCTATTGATCCAATATTAAATGATGATATCTAAAAATCTAAAAGGAATTTCCCACCAAATGTTTTACTGTAATTCCATCTTTACCTCCTGAATCCATCTAGCATAGACCCACATAGTCTTATAGAAGAGGACCATTTGGTTTTGTTCCTAATTATCAGCCATGTGATTTACGCATTCAAAATTTCATTTAGCTCTGTTATTACATTGGAAGAGCAAATTATTTAAGGAGTGATGTTCAGATAAAGACACATGAAGAAAAGCACATCACTTGGCCCTTTGGGCTTCTGATGAGAAGGTTAATATGTCATCTTCTGTTTTTGGGTGGCATCTTCGTCCTTCTTCTGATGTCCCATTTTCACTATATCACAAGTCTCCGCCAAACACTGTCACTCATTATTATCTATCCACCTCATCAATGTTTGCACCATGAATGTTAAATCCACATCATTTTCTCCCAACATGTCCTTCATCACTGTGTATTTGCCACCATTTCTGTCTCTTCTAGTGGTGATATTTAGATCTTCTAGTATACTCCACTCGCACCACCACAATCAGCCCTTAATCGAGGCTACCAAGGCACCAGATGAGGAATTTAATTACCTTATTTGTTGCAAATGATGAGCTTACATAGTCATTTGTAGATGAATTATTATCACATTGTGATTCACAAAGTCATAATGATTCAACCATTGGATCTCTTCTAATTACGTGGGACACATTGCAATATTTTCTAAATCTTGCCATTTTAAAAGATAAATGATTGATGCTCGTGCATGTGGGCCAATGAAAAAATTCTGCCATTTTTTACAATAAATTCAACACATCTCTTAGGAGGTTTCAAAATTTTAAAGGTGATGCAACATTAGTAGATAAGCTTAAAGGAATGCTCTTGTGGTGCTGAAATAAGCCCCATAAAGTTAATTTTTTTATTCTTGAAGACTTTCTCTTTTTGGCACTTTATCCACGTTGCATCTTTTGACTGGCCAGAAGACAAAGAAGTGTTAAGTTACATCTTTTGACCCCCTATCTATCCATATATTTAGATCTATTAATAATGCTGGAAAGTGGGATTAAAATACCAAGGAACCTCACCCAACCTTAGCCAGCCAGGATACACAACAGCTACATTACTTTCAATTTTTGTTACATCATGTATTTTAACTATAAAGTCTTACTCTTTTGACTTCATTCTCAAATGTCTTAAAAATTCCCAGACATGGTCCATGTGGACACCGCTGGAGGATTCCTTAGGATTAATATCCATTCATTACATTAAAGAATGAGGTTGAAAATCATAAAAAGTTATATTATGTTTTACATCTTTATTACTACCTTAGATATGTAGACAAAATTTTCTCTCTCTAGAATAATTTTAATTTCACCTAACTTTTTTCTAATGTCTCTCTCTAGAATAATTTCCCTATTTCTCTCCCTTTCTTTGTATTTTTATTTTTACAAAATTCAATTGCCCATCTACCCTATTTTTTCTCAAAATTCACACAAAATTCATTTCTGATCTTCAATTTTACACTCTAACTTTGAACACATATCATTAAAATTTAGTCTAATCTCAATTGTTTTAGAATTATTTTTTATCTCAGCTCAATTTGGGGTATGAATTTCCATTCCATTTTTTTTAAAAACATTAAAATCCATAAATTTCCTTTTTGTTTTTAAAATATCCCTCCAAAAAAACATAAAAGCAACTATTTGATTTTTTCATTTTGTTTAACATATTTAATCAAAATATATATGCAGATTTTTTGGATATATTCCAAGTTGCTGATAAACCCCTTTCTCATTTTATACTTTCTATATCTTGGAAAAGCATATTTATTCACATTATGAAATCGGTCTAAGCTATAACGAGATGATTAGTTCCCACTAATTACAACCAAATTGAAGCTTATTGCATTCTCTAGTTGTATTAGCATTCTCATTTGTAGAATTTTTTCTGTGCACACGTCAAAGAATTAACTTCATCAATATAAAAAATACATCAACCAATAGAGGATTTATTTTTTATAAGCAGATGAAATAATTTATTTTCAGGTTGCATACATAAAGATGAGCAAATGACAACATGATAATCATGATTTGAACCTAACATGAATATTCCAATGTAAATGGTAATAGTTTCAAACAAAGTTTTTAAGAAGAAAATGAACATCAGTTTAAATAAAAGACAAATCATCCTGAAAATCATCACAAGATGAACATAAGTTTCCATAATAAACATTTTAAAAGAAATCCACTAAAAACACATCTTGAGAAGTTTTTAAGGATGTTCCATTAATTTAGAGTATATTATTTTCAGTTTTTCCTTTCTGAATTTTAGTTTTATTATTTGCTTTTACCAATATGTGATGTCTCCCAAAAGGTTTGACCAAAATAATATGACCAATTCTAAGATCATCAGTTACCTTCATACCAATTATAATAAAATCAACTGCGACATGATAATGTTCTATTTTATCAAGTACATCTTCCAATAATCCATCATGTTCCTAATAGAGCCATCAGCTAACTATAGTTTTGGAAAGATAGGTCCTACATTCCTTATATTAAAAATATCACCATCGCTTAAAGCATTCGGCAAAATACTATAACTTGCTCTTGAATCAAGTAATGAATTGATTAAAGAAGCTCCTGAATGCCTAGCATTATTATAAAGATTTCTAATAAATAATAAAAATTGTCTAGTTCATTAATTTTATGTTTTTGAACAGGTGATAAAAATACAAAACTTAAACCCTTGTATAAAGTTTTACATTTACACCCAAATAAACTGATTTGGATGTGATCATATTTTAAATCCTTGAAAACTATTTCACATGATTTTAAAATATTAAAGATTTATTGGAATTTATATATATTTTATGGTTTTGAACTTAACATGAAATTAATTGTACAATTCAGATAATAGCTATTCTGAATTACTAAAAGCATTAATTATTTTTAATTTTATGGATTTTTGCATAATTTTCCAAGGATATATACACTATGAAGGTAAACTGGTTATTGTTAGTACCAGTTGAGGATTGATACTTCTAGTATGGTGGAATCATCACACAGTGCTCTAGGTGCCACTTCTTATATGTGACCATCTGTAATACCCCCTTGCAGAAGTACTTTAGTATTATGACCTCAATTTTTATTAGTGGGAATTGATAGTTGAGTGTACTCTCCTTGACAAGAAGTTACGTGATCCTTTGATCTCTAACGTTGATTGTGAGACCTCATCCTATAAATTGTGGAAGTGGAATGATGCCAATGCCCACATCTTCCTAACAGGAAGCATGACTTAAGATGTGCTCCCAAAGATGACTTTCTTGAAGACTGTTAAGCAAATCTGGTATTATGGTGGGAAGACAAATATCAAAAGGATAAATCTCTAGAAGACATTATCTGGTCTTGAAGGGTGGAGTGTGCAACAAGGAGATAGGACAATAACAAAGTATGTTAATAATCAGATGTTTTGTATTTTGTGAAAATTGGACAACCAAAAACAAATTCTGAACCCAAATGAGTGGGAATACACTCTTTCACACTGTTTATTTTTATTTCTGATAGGGATAAATGTTGATATGATGCATTGAGGAGCCCAATACTTAATTGGGAGAGAATACCTGATCTAGGGGATTTAATTAATATTGTCCAAGAGGAGAGCTATCACCTAGAAATAGTCCCAGGGGAACCTAAGAAGGATAATGGATAAGGACTGATGGTCAAGTCAAAAAATCAGAAATATATGGCTGGACATGGTTTAAGTGCTTAAACTCAAACCAATATTCAAGGAATTACTATTTGACCCACCAAGGACAAGTACAAAGGTTAACAAAATAATATAGTGTATCATTATTGCAAGTGGCGAGATCATACAAAGCAGAACTGTTGGTACTTACATTGGCATCCTCTGAGGACTTAGGCTCACTCAGTGTCAATTCAGGAGGACTATCAAGAAGAAAGGGAGACATGAAAACCTAGTGGTGCTAGTATTGAGTTTTAAGGAAATGATCAAATGAATACTCTGAGAGAAGAATAAAGATAATTTGAAAGCTTTAGTCTGTTTTAATTCTATGGCCAAATCCAAATCCCAACCTGATAAGCAATTATCTACTAATTATCATCTTTATTTAGAATGGGTTTTGGACTTTGGAGCTACTGATTTGTAGCTCCATGAAAACATCAAATTAGATCAACAAAATTATGCTTATATACTTCTTTTTTACCACATATTTAGATTTGCACTAGCATTATTCACCATTTGAGCATAAAATAATAAATTTATGATTTATTTTCCTAAAATCTATTCTTACATGTTTTATTGATTTTTAAACCTAACCCCACTTGAATCCTTAGAGTCAAGTGGATTTCTCACATCCTCTTGGAGTTTATTTGCAAAACAAAACTTACGTGAATATAATGGTGCATTTGAGATACAAATGGGAGGAAAGTAGAAACCTAAGACATCTAATAGATAATAAGAGGAGTCCCAATACAAAAGAAGCCCATTCTAGAAGCTCATTCAAACATGCTTAAAGACAGGGTCCACTAATGGCAAGAATTGTGGAACTAACCCATAATTTGATTTGAAAGGCTTATTTTCAAATCTGGGAAGGAGGGAACCTGGGTCCAGGCTGGAAATAAAGAAATCCTAGCCCTCCAAACCCTTGGAATTAAATACAATGGCTGGGAGAGTTAGGGTACTTCTATTTATACTCTTTTCTCTCCTTTTGTATCTCATATTGGATTTTGGCTCGCAACTTCCTGTTGGATACCTAGTGCATCAGATTTCTTTGATTTATTCTTGTTCTACAAGATTATGGGAGATATTTCAAGGGTGACCGAGGTTCGTGTGATCTCTTGAATGCTTGATTTGGATTTTCTCACCTTTTTCTCTACATAAACATTCCAGCGGATAGCTTGGACTTCAATCTTTCCAACATATCAAATAGCACTATAAATTCCTCCTCTGAAAAATTTACAGCATTTTCAGTCTACTATCCGCCCAGCCAACCGCTGCCACCCACAAATTGTGATCGAAGGTTTTCTTCAACCTTAAATCTTATTTTTTGCTCTAAAAATTATCCAAAAATTCCTATAAAAATCATCTTTGATTATTAGAATGTATCTAAAACAAAATAAATATGTATCTCATTTATTTAAAATATTTTTATTTCATCAATTTTCTGATTTAGAAAATAATTAAAAATATAGAAAATAATAAAAATCACCTAAAATAACTATTTTAAAATACAATTTGAAATCCAATTTACTCCCTCATTACCTGATCCTTGTGGATTTGACACTTTTGTACCCTATTCTAAGTAATGAAAATTTTATAAATATTTTTGCATAAATCAGAACCTCAAAATGACTTATTTAACCCAAATTCTGGTCTATTGCTCCATATTGATCAAAGTTTTATTCTTCTTCTGAGTGTGATGGGGATAGAGGTTTTCAATGATAGGAGAGAACTCTTACCTTGGACTGGTATTTCTCTTAAGGGAAAAAATACTGCATACTTTAGTTCACTTGATCAATCAAATCTCATAATTGACATGTGAAAGTCTATTGAATATCATGTAGTTCCTCTAATTAATCTGAGGACCTGGATCTAGCCCAAAATTTATGGATGTATCGTATTTCTTCACGAGCAAATTAATATGGATAAACTTGGTCAAAGGTCTATTACATGTGTGCTTGCAAGATATTTACAACGAAAGAACATATACAAGTGCTATGGTACCAATTCAATAAACTTTTCATGTTTGCCGATGTGGTGTATAATGAAAAAGAATATTCTTTAAAGATGAGACAAAAGATCAGGTCTAATTATCTCCTCAAGTGGGTATATTTGAAGCTGAAAGTGCATATAATCAACTTATAGCTGCCAAAGTTGAAGTAGTGTTGGAGATTAGAAACCAATTGGAAGATGGGGAGAAAAAAAATTCAGTAGCTGATAATTCAGATTTTAGGGTAATTAGTGATGAGTTAACTTCACTAATTAGTGTCGTTGGTTTATCCGAATTAAAACAACAAAAAAATATAATAACCTTACTAGCGTAGGGAGAGTAAGGGTCGATCCACAGGGAGCAAGGGTTTTTTTCTTAGGAATTTGTGCTTTAGTTATGTATTTTTTAATAATTTTAGAGGTAGGTTTACTACATATGAAGATAAATAACTAATGAAATAAAAATATATAACAAAGAAAAATAAAATATTATTATAATATTATAATAATATTAATAGGCAGAATATATATATATATATATTTTTAGGAGTATTTTAAAGCTAAAACAAAATAGGAAATGAAACAGTTTGGCGCTCTGGACTTGGTCAAAATTTGGCTAAGTCCGGATGCCAAATGGGGAAGGTGCCTTGGTGGAGGAGAGAGAAAAAATGGACTGTACTAAAATCACTCTAGAATGAGTTCTAGAACAAATTTTAGAGCGTGGTTGGATGCAATGGAACCGTCTGGATATTGGCTAGGTGATCCAAGACTCACCAAACAACAAAAGACGAACAGAAAAGAATGAAAAAGGAGAAATAAGAAGGTAACCTCTTTGTCACACCCGCTAAGGTCCAAGGGACTTCTTCTTCTCCTTTCCACCAGCTTCTTCAGCCCTGGATGCTTCCTGCTCAGCCTGGCACTCACTGAGGTGAATGGATCTATGACTCAATTGCAGTTAGGCCACCAAACATTACTTTGGATTGAATCACAAGATGAATTTTACAATAGGGTGAAGGGGTTTATATAGGGAGAGAGAGCAAAGGAGAGCCGTTGGATTTTTAATACAATGGATGGCCAGATCTTCTTTTCAGGGTCATGATCCACGTCCATTATGGTCCTCCAATCAGCATTCAGACCTTTGAAATACCCCCTGGACGTTCAAGGCTTCTTTCCTTAATTAGCATTAAAGGTGCTATCTTTAAGTCTCCACCCTTGGATGTTTTGTGGATTGAATGGCTGGATCTTCTTCTCTGGCTTGGATCCACGTCCAAGGTTGTCCTCCAATCATCATTTAAGCCCCTGAAATATTCATAAATAATCATGACTGGACCTTCCCCTTGCCCTCCTTTCTTTGGCCCAACATGCCTCTCATAGTGGGCTTAGTGGAGCTTCCTTAGTGGGCCTTTAGACTAGAGCCAACTGTCTTGCTTTGGGCCTTCTTTCTTGGCCCAGGGTTGTGGCTGAGCCTGCTCCTCTGGTCCAAATAGCTTCCTCTTCATTTAATTATCCCCTTTATTCATGAAAGTTTCACCTAATTCCTGCATCTTCCACATAAACTAAGAAGAGAGTGAGATTCATTCCACTTAACTCATTGAGTTAAGTGGGGTTAGTCCCACAAATGATAATAATTAACTCCAAATTAGAAAAAGGTGATTTTGTTTCATGATGTTTCACAACTTAACATAAATGTTGATAATATATCAAGATAAAGATAAAGAAGTACATAAATTAGCTGAAATTGCACATATATATTACTATCATTTTGGATTTATCACCACAACAGCCCCAAGCCATCCTCACCTCTCCAATGGCCTCTGTAGTCGCCCCGTGCCCTCCCTGTAGCTGCCCTTGCGGCCTCCCGCAGCCGCCCTTGAAGCCTCCCACCGCCGCCCTTGAGGCCTCCCGCGGATGCCCCCACTACCGCCTTGCGGCTGGGTGCAGCCACCAAGGCCGCACCCACGGCCACCTGCGTCGTAGCCGTGGCTCCCAAAACCTCCTCCGCCTTTGCGTGAACCGTCTCTACGGCCGCCCAAATCACCTATCTTGATGCCCGCGCCTGCACCCCCATGCATTGCCGTCGCCACGCCATTTTGACCTGCTGCCATTGTGCCACCAAGCCTTGCAGGCACCGCGTCATCATGCCCTGTTACAATTGCACGACCGCACCACTACACCATTGCGTCCTTGATAACACCCTAAAATTGGTATTTAATTCATGTACTTAGCCCAATTTTATGCATTTAAAGAGTCTAAAATAGGGTTTTTATCCTATATTTATATGTAATTAGTATCCAAGTAATTTCTTATTTTCTCTAATTTTTTATTAATTTTATGAACTTTCTGTAATTTATTTAAGCTTGGAATAATTATTTTTAAATGAAAATGGCAGGTTTAAAATTGAATTTTGATGTTAATTAATGTGGGGACAAATTACTTAAGTTTCTAGAATTATTTGAAATTTTATTGGAATTTTTAGGAATATATTCGAGGAAGAAATGAATTTTTAAGTAGAAAATCATATATTTATAAAAAAATCATATAGGAAGAAATGAGTTTTAAAGCAATTTCTGAAGCTAGAGGGTTTTTTCTTAAATATTTGTTGCAAATATGCCCTTAAAACAGCTCTCAACTGTGTGTGCAGGCGTACAAATACTACTAAAATAGGTGTAGGGTTTTATTGCAATTAATCAGGATTTTTTTAATGGTTTTAGGTAAAAATGAAGGAGAGTGAAAGCGAGGGGCATAAACACACCTAGTTTTTGGGGGGCGTCTAATTGTGCGCCCCCATTTAATTAGGGACGTTTATACAAACGTCTAGTAAATTCTCTCTCTAGGCGGTAAGTTCACCTCCTGCGTGACACATACATAGCGCGGGCACGGGAGGTGACGTAGCGCCCTCTGCTTGGCTCGCTGAAGTACAAGCGTATCGGTACGTGCACAGCGCTATGTATGTTTTTATTTTTTTACTTTTTCTTCTTTATAGGAGGGGGTACGTGGAGCACCGAGAGAGGAGGCACCAAATGACCTTGAGTTTTTCAGCCAATCAGCATTCGACACGCCATTGCATGTATGAAAAAAATTAATTAAATAAATGAATATTGATCCAATGGCTATGATTGGTCATAATTCATTTATTAATAACTTTTGATCATGAAGTCTGATTGAGGCAATTTTTTTGTGGATTTGCTCATCTTGACATCCTCTCTCTATCTGTATGGCTGGTCAAAATCATTTGTTATGGATTTGCCCACATTTATGGATAAAATTTAATTACTTATTGGGGGTAAAATGGTAATTTTTACCGTTTAACCTAAGTATGAAGGCTGAAATTTGAGATGAAGAGGTCATTCTGGAGGTGGCTCTATCACAGCTTCAAGACAGAGTGGAGCTTCATCCTAGATCAACCCTATTAGGTGCCTTCTATTTCCTTGTATTTGAATTTTTAGTGTAATTTAGATGATTTGTCTGAATTTCTAAATCACCAGGCTTAAGCAGAATGTAAAAGCCCTTAATGGGATTGAGAGGAGAGATTGTGAAATTTACCTAGCTATTCCATTTGCATTATAAAAAAATTGTAAGTTTAATATCTAGGAGATAATAGATTGCCTTTATGATCTAATAGTGAGTGAATTTTGATACCAAATTCCCCAAAATCAAACTAAAACTGAATCAGATTTTCTTCTTATCCCCTCTAATTGACCCCCTTGATCCTTTTAATTGGATCAAAGAAGTCAATCTAGTGCTCCTTCTTCTACTCTTCCCATCTCTTCTACTCACCTTTCTAAACTCATCATCCAATTAGGGTGATTTGATCTTCATTGAAGATTAAATTTACTCTAATTAGGGTCAAATTATTCAAGCATATCAGTAATTGAATACCTTGCTAGGTTCCTTTGGACGATACCGATACTTACCACTATACATCTTAAGTTAGGTGATAAGCCAAAAATAAGGGTGAAAATTACGCAAAATTTTTAGCCCTTGTCGTTGTGAATTTTTGGCTTATGCAATAAAATTTATAAAACTCTACTTAATATGTATAGTGATAAGTATGAGTGTCGTCCAAGGGAGGCAAGTAGGACTTTCAATTTGATTTTATTTTTGGTGTTTTAGATCCTATTTTTGGTGAATTTGATCTTCAATGAGGATCAAGTCACCCTAATTAGGTGAGAATTTAGAGAGGGGGGTAGAAGAGATGAGATGAAAAGAAGAAATGTGGGCTCTAGATTGAATTAATTGATCCAATTGGATGGATCAAAGAATTCAATTAGAGAGGTTGGAAGAAATTTTTGATTTAAGTTTTGGTTGGTTTTGAGAATTTGCTAAATCAGAAATAAAAAGGGAAATCTTAATCTCCTAAGAATTAAAACTAAATTTTTTAGAGTTTTCTTTTGGAATGCAATTGAATGCCAAGGTAAATCCCTCAATTTCTCCTCTCAATCCTAATCAGGGCTTGTACATGCCGCTCAAGCCAAGCGATTTAGAAGTTCAGATCAGAATAGAGATGAAGAAACAAACAACTTAACCTAATTCATTCAAAATGCATAAAAGTTCAAATACAATAAAGGAAAAAAAGTACCAGATAACTTGATCCAAGCTAGAGCTCCTCCCTGTCTTGCAGCTGTGATAGAGCACCATCCAAAATGAGCTCCCCCTCTCGAAATTTAGCTTTTATACTTAGGTTATAGGGTAAAAATCACCATTTTACCCCCGTTTAGTACTTAATATTTATCTATCAATGTAGGCTAGATCTGAATGATCTAACCATACAGATAGAAAGAGGGGATCAAGACGAACAAATCCATAAAAATCATCTCAATCGGACTTCTGGATCAAAAGTTGTTAATAAATCAGTTTTAAACCAATTTAATCCATTGGATTTAAAATTGATTTATTTATTGGTTTCGTTTTTAAACACGCAATGACGTGTTGCTCTCTCGTTGGCTGGCGATTTTGAATCCTCCTTTTTGCAGAAAAGTCCTTAAAAAGCCTGGAATTGCTTTTGGATGCCGCCCAAAAGTAATTGCGTATATGCCCCTGGCGCACTCTCTCTCCTCCGATTTCTCCTAAAACATTAAAAATATATATTAAAAATTGCAATAAAACCCTGAATGATTTTAAATAGGATCTTTACGCCTGCCGTGGCGAACGAGAGCTGTTTCAGGGTCTTTTGCAACGAAACGTTGCAAAAGGCCCAAAAGTCTAGAAATTGCATAAATACATTTTTTTCTCTTATAAATATGCCCTTTTTCATAGAATAAATGCATTTCTTCTTGAAATAAATCCCATACAATTCCTAAAAATTCCTAAAAAATTCTAGAAAATTCTAGAAAATTCCCTGATTAATTCCCATGTTGATAAATGTCGAAATAAACTTTTTAATGTGCCATTTTCATCCAAAAATAATTATTTCGAGCTTCAATAAATCCTTAAAAGTTCATATAATTAACAGAAAATTAGGGAAAAATCAGAAATTACTTGGAAGCATTATTTTTCTGTAAATATATGATAACAACCCAAATTTAAGCCTTTTAAATGCATAAATCATGCTAATAACATGAAATAAAGACTGAAATTAGGGTGTTATCATTAGGGTTTTATAAATTTTACTGTATAAGCCAAAATCAATAACGACAAGGGATTATAAAATTGTAAAATTCAGCCACTATTTTAGGCTTTTCAGCCCTGCCACCACTCTTCCCCTAGTGCGCATTGCTGCCGTTGCGCCCTACCGCATCGCCGTGCCTTGCCATCACATTTTGCCGACCTTGCCACCACGCCCTACCGTCACTGCACACATCATTGTGCCTACCGCCGCGCCTGCCATCAGTTTGGCTGTCGCGTCTGCGCCATACCCACCACCGTGCCCGCCGCCACCACTTGACAGACTGCCATCGTTGCTCGTCAGTGCCTGTTGCCGCGCACGTTAGCGCCCACCACGAGCGCTGGTCAATGCCCGCGCCGCCTCTCGTCAATGTCTGGGCCACTTCTCGTGTACACCCGTCGTCTGTTGTCAATGCCTGGCCACACCCATGGTCGCCCGCCGTTGATACAGACGTGAGGCCCATAATGAATCTGATACGCTCGCTCTTCTTCACGTTTACGAGTTCAGTTATTTCTTTCAATACCTCCCGAGCGTGTCTCCACTACAGGGGTAGGTTAGTGATAGATAAGGATATGTTAGGGGAATAGGTTTCTAATGGTACAACCTTGGTTGGTGCGTCAAATGGTGCACGCACAAGTGGCAATAGTCGTACTTGCACTGTGGGTCCTCAACCCGTCATCCGGGTCATCGTGAGCCTAGTGTCATTCCCAGGTCACACATTCCATAACCTAGTCGTCATTGGAGTCCATCGATGCTGGATTTATACTTCTCAGTGATTTTATCATCGCATTATCATTTGCATTACCTCAGCATTATTCTTCTCCACTATATGAAATGACTGCCCCTGCCCTCCTTGTTGTGTAACACAAGCCGTTCGATCCTGGCGTGTGTCGTGTTACATCACTCTGTCGTCCTCTCCCCCAAAGGCTTCCACGAGATGATGTTGCATGATATACTATAACTTGGCCCCCAAAGCCTTCTTCTTACGCCCCCAAAGTCTTAACCTGACTGATCACAAAGATCTAGCAATAACAATATATTTCTGAACAATGTCTTCACCTCAACAACATTAGTATGACAACTACTTAAATACTATTCAAGACAAGGACCAATTTTATGTATTTTAACGAGGATACTTTTATATCAAAAATTTATTAATTCAGAGATAAAGATTCATAAATGTAACTATGACTTCCCTTCAGTAATACCTCCTTGTCTGTGGTCCTTTCTTCAGTCCTCTTCTCCTCCACGTTTTTCTTAGGATGAAATTCTTGATTCGCGTTTGACCTTTGGTGCTTAAAACTCAACTATCTTTTTCATTCCAGCACCAAATTTGATCATTCCACCTGGAACACTTTTTGAACACAATTTCTCACAACTGTTATCCCACACAAAGTGTTCATAATAAAATCTGATGAATCTCCAAATATCAATCTTTCCACGTTCTTAGCTAACTGCTTGATACCTTTGTGTCCAACTTCAAACCTCTATAACTCTTTAAAAACTCAACCAAATGATCTGATTCAAAGTTCTTTGGTTTTTTTATGGATGTTAAAAACTATTCATATGGTGAAAAAAATCTCAAAATCAGTATAAAAGGTACGCAAAAATTGTAAACTCATCACAGGGTCAAGGATGTGCAATGTTTGGAGGCCAGCCTTCTTTTCTTTGAATCTTGAAAGACCCTGGACCAAAAATCACGATTCCAAGTTCTATGGACTTGGATTGATGTTAGCAACCAATTACATCTTCAAAGAATGCTCAAAACCTTCTTCAAACTTGCTTCAGGGACTGAGAGATCTCTCTAGCTTTTGGACTACGATTTTCAAATGCAAGGAGTAGGGAGTTTGAAATTAGGGCTAAAAAATGTATATATGGACTTAGAAATCCGACAGGGTGTGATGGTAATTTTTCAGAAGTCCAACACTCATATTTATTGATTATGACTAAGCAATATAAAACAATAATCATTTTAACTTTGAATTTTTATATTTAAAATTTTGCGAGAAGTTCAAAATACCTTTCAAGAGTTGAGAGCAAAAAACTAGCTGTTACGCCAAGGATTTCAGCTTTAAAATAATCTTAAAATTTTAGGTATGTTTACCACACAATTTTAATCAAGATATCGACATTTGATAATAATATCTTTATGTAATAAATTTTCATTTTATCATCAGAAAATTGAGCCTTAAATACACAAAGGTAGTAATTATGAATTTAAATAAGTTATTAAACAAATCAAATTTAGAGAAATATTTGAACAGCGTTAAAAATATTTTTATTTTCACATCATAGAAAATACAAGCCCTAAATAAATGATTTGACTTGTTCACTGTATGGTCAAACTATGGAGGCTTTCAATATAACTAAG
This sequence comes from Wolffia australiana, assembly GCF_029677425.1. Taxonomy (NCBI): domain Eukaryota; kingdom Viridiplantae; phylum Streptophyta; class Magnoliopsida; order Alismatales; family Araceae; genus Wolffia; species Wolffia australiana. The sequence goes on from NC_135842.1 coordinate 6,663,939, forward strand.
GCTGCTATTTTATCTTCAATTACAATTAGTCAACTTGTTGACTGAGGAGTTATTATGCTTTGATCACAACTCTAATTGAGGCATGCATTACTTTGAGCATTCATCAAAACACACATTAAATCATTGTACTAAAATGTCCTTAAAGCTTAATCTTCAATAAATATAAATATTTCATTATGAAATCTAGAAATAATTACAGTTGTTGATTCCCAAGTTGAATGTAAATGCCAATCAATTTAATAATAATATTATTATTGATTTAAATTTTCTCAGTCCAAAGACTCTTCCCCATGATCCATCTTTGTTTTTCTTATGGTATTATAAGAATATGACAAAATATTTGAAAGAATATTAGTTGTGCATGATTTATTAGTATATATTTCTCTTTGTCTTTGATATAACATAGTTTTTTATTTATTTCCAGAAAATTTTTAACAGATTGAAATACAATTTAGGTGAATGGTGAATAAAAATAAACATGTATGAGGGTAAATTTATCAATATACTCATGACTAGATTGTTCATTGAGACGAAAGAAAAAATTGCTGACATTTCATCATTCCAACATAAGGCTCTCAATGCTATACATTCAAAGATTAATTTTTGCATCATTTTATTGGTTTTATCTTGATTTCTTGCATGAATTATCATGTCTTAAATAATTTTCACATTGGGTTACAATAACACCTGTTAATATATAACTTATACATAATTTACAGTCCCATAAAGTCGCATTCAAAATGTGGTTTAAAAGAGTCATTCATGATGGAGTCCATTTTCTTTTAAGTTGGGGTTTTTTATTTTCCTAGTCCCGGGTAAACTAAAAAAATAAAATAATTTATATGGGGATAAGAATCAGTAGCAGTAGAGCCAAGCACTCGCAGCGCTCAAGCCAGTCGCAAGCAGGCGAGAGCAACACACTCAAGTGTGCCTACAGTCAGTGAGTACCACCATGCAAGGATCCACACAAGGCTTGCACAAATAGCCCACAGAAGCTGACTGGAAGAGAGCTCACACACATGACGTGGAAGATGGTATTTTAATCCCAAGGTTATATTAAAATGGCATTTATGTAACAGTCCTTTTTTAATTCTTTCAATATGGGATTATCAATAGTAGTCTTCTTAAGTTTTGAACTGGGTTGGGATGACAACATGAGAGATAAATTTCAGCCAACAGGCTGCCATCTTATGTAAATGACAAAAAAAGCATGGCCAGGCTTTGAGTCGACTCAGGCTGCAACCCAAGTCATGACAGGCCAATTTAAGTCAGCGGTTATGATCTCGACCATCCTTTCTTTGGAACAAAGGTCTGATTATTGGCTTGTAACCTAGATTTGTATTTTCTTTTCTTTTTCTAGGTTGTTGATTGGTTGTGATAGCTGACGTAAACAATGGGGCAACCCAAAGGGCAAATCAGAATGTGAAACATTGGTGGGATGACTGACGGGGCATATGAGGTGGCTAACGATGTGGCATAGGGATTAATTATAAAGTGATGGGTCCACGGCTGCAGCTTAAACGCAGCTGTCGGATCCATCCAAGGGGGGTCAGAAGGCCACGGGTACACCCATCCTTCTCCACTCCCGGCCATCATTCTCGTCAATTGGCCAATAGAGGCTATCAACTGGGGAACCATAGCCTTAGCCAACGGCCTGGGAGAGCAATTGGATAGGGGGTAGGTTGTGGGAGGGTTGATAGAGATTATCTCTCTACTCTTTTAATCTCAATTTTGATGCTTAAGGGGTCATGTCTCATTGTAGGAATTGGAGGAATGGCAAAGACCCTTTAAGCTTCTCCTTAGCACATCCGAGGTCATCACAGCCTTTGATGAGAAACCAAGATTCAGGAAGGAACCATAGAAGAAGCAAGAAGGCACAGATCTGCGCCAGCATAGAGGAGAAGAGAAGGGGAAGTTGTACACCGAGGTTAGGGGGCGGCAATCGGCATCCCCAGCCCCTACTTTTCAAATCAGGGTGGATTTGATAACTTTATAAGTTAATCTAGATGATAATCAGTTTAGGAGGTTCCATGTTTTTGAAGATCTTGATTCAATTTGGAGTTTGATCAGGTGTCATCAGAATTCATTATTGCAGCCTCATAGAGGCATTTTATCGAATATATACTTGGCATCAAGGCATTTCCCCCAATTTATCAGACTTTCCTAACGATTTTGCCTTAAATATTATACTTATAAACCCACTTTCTATTATTATAAGATACCTATTAATAATATAATCTTATAAATATTGACCCTTAATTCCTCCTAAGTCCTTCTATTATCATCTACTACTCTCTATACCTCTTTAAGATACACATATTTAAATAACATCTCTCCCCTATCTATCCTAATTCTTATCTCCCTTTATGTTTTCTTCCCTATCTTACATCTCACTAAAACAAAATTCCTATTCACTACTTACCTAAAATTCAATCTCTTCACTTACCAAGTATATCTCTTCTGCCCTACATACAACCTACTAATCATTGTGTACTTACTAATCTCTCTCTTTGCCTTGTTTATATTACATCTTAATTAAAGCTCAAAATATAATTCTTCTACTACCCATATGAATACCAGCCTCAACTCTAATACCATAAATTCATTTCAATACCTTACTTCATAACTACGTTTTATATCTATGAAAATATTACCCTTAAATGTAATATAAATAATATGTTTTATTATGCCCCCCTTGGGTCTAGTCTCCCTAACATCATCCACTACTACTTATTAGTACATATAATCTTAACTTGCCTCTTCTTTTAATTATTTTCTTTCACTTACTAATCGCTTATTTTTTACGCTTTCACGCTTTCTATTATTATTACTCATCTGTTATATTATCTTATTATATACTCAATTTATTTAATCACTCATCTCATCCTCTTATTATCCCGAATCCTAAATAATTCCTTATATTCAGTGTAGTGGGTAAGAGAGGTAATTTTCAAATGGAGGGCTAGGGAGTTTTTCAGTGGGTGAGAGAGATAGCTATCCTGGGAGATAGAGAGATATACAGGAAAAGAAAGAGAGATGTATAGAGAGAGAGAGAGATCTGCTGGGAGAGATAGCGTGGTGCAGAACAAGAGAGACATATGAACAAAAAGAGATTCTGAGGAGAGATATAGAGGGTTAAAGAGCACTACAGAAAGCAAGAGAGACATACCATAAGAGGGAGAGAGACTGACGACAAAAAAACTAAAAGAAAGATGCAATAAGGGAGATGGAGATAGAGAGAAGTGCAAAGAGAAATACATATGCACAACGAACAAAATGTGCAGCAAGAGAATCAGATCACCGATGAGATCAATACTAACAAGAGTTAACAGATAGCACTAAACTCAATGTTAATACAAGGTAACAGCTACTCTCCGATAGCCTAAATCTGAGAGTAGAGGATCCTAGGTGAGAGAGCAGAGCAAATCAAGAGCTGAAAAAGAGGTTGATCGCCCTAAAGCAAAATCATCCTGAGAGAGAGGTTGATCGTCCGACGACTCGGAGGTGGCAGGAATGGGTTGTATGAGGGAATTCAAGAACTTTTTTTTACATAGTAACTACCAACTGTAACCTGTTTTATCGTCCACGACGTCGGACGGGACAATACTCCCCCATACGGGACATGGATGATAATCTCTAGGATGGACAAATTTCAGATGGGACGATGCAGACAGATCTCTAAAAAATAGGACATAAGATGGGATGATTATCATCCCATCCCATCCTTTGTCCTCATGCTGGATGATTGTGCACTATATGGCCATCCGATTTCTTCATTTTTCTCTCTCCTCTAGTTATTCCCTTCTCATCTTTCCTTCCACGTTAAGAAATGAATCTCTCTATGAATCTGGTGTGAGAAAATGGGGAAATAATTTGATAAAAATTAGGGAATACCGTTAGCAATTCTAATAAGTAGTCTGTCTTCTAAAATTAATTTCTTCACCAATCTAAAGTCTAAAAAATCTGTAAAAATTGTAGAAAATTTAAAAAATCATAAATTCACACTAAAAAGAAATTTTAATCAGTCTAATGCATGATAATATGCAAATATGGACATTTTGATGCAGATATTTATGATTGTGCACGATATTTCTACAATAATTTGCATGTTATCATACCCCCTACTTAAATCTTTGTTATTCCCTTAGCAATGTATTTTTAGCTCTCTTTAGGTCACATTTTCATCCTTGAACCTAAAAGACATTTGCATTAAGTATTAGATATATCAATTACATGCTAAGAATGAGAACTCCCCATGACACTTTGGATTCTAACCTTTTAAGGAATGCTGGGGCCATCCTTCTTGGTTTGGGCAGAGCTAATGAAGTGAGATAAAAAGATGTGCTTTTCTCTATATATGACACTATGATTGTAAGGTGTTTCACTTATCTCTATGTGTGGTGAGCCTCACATTTCTCATATTGAGGTCACTCTCTCTCGGGTAAGGGCTACTTGATGCTTAGTCTCCCTCACTAACTTTCTTTCTACCTGAAACTAGAAGAAAGACACTTTGCTTGTCCTAGTTTTCACATAATATCAAATTTTAGGTAAAGATTATGAATGACTCATGGCTCCATAATCTGAATTCGTATAGATGTTATGATTTATTCCACCACATTTCTTGAACATTTGCCCGTGTCCTACCATACCTTTTAAGAATGATAATACATTGAGTAGATACTATGCAGAAACTGACTCGAAAGTGAAACAACGAAGACAATAGTATCTGGCCTTTTATGATTCAACTAGATAATTTTTCTAATTAATCTCTTGTACCTCTTCCTATTTATTGGAGGTGATTCTTCACTTAGACCCAACTTTAGATTGGATTAGGTGGAATTAAAGATGGTTTATTCTTACTCATCCCAGTTTCTTCCGACAATTCAAGATATGCTTCCTATACGAAATGAAAATTGCATCTTTTGAGTATACAACCCTCAATGCCCAGAAATTGTCTTAACTGTCCCAGCAATTTAACCTCAAAAAACTAGGCTAATCGATTGCCCAAAGATTCAGTTTCTTCCTCACCGCCGCCCATCATGATTATTGCATCTACATACACTAGGAGAACTGAAACATGTCCTGTTTGAGACTGCTTCAAAATAAGAGTATAATTACCATTACCCTGTAGGTATCCTATATTCTTTAGTGACTGAGAAAACTTCAAAAACCTTGCCGGGAGAGGCTACTTAAGCCCGTATAAGGTATTCTTTAATTTTGAAACTTACGACTCAGATACATGAGAGTAATAACCTTTTGGGAGTTCCATATAAATTTCTTCTTCCAAATCACCATGTTAGAAGGCATTTTTACATCCTGTTGGTGAAGTTTCCACCTAATAGACATTGATATTGAAAGTACTACGTGCAGAGTATTCAAATTTGCCACTAGCACAAACGTCTCTTCATAATCAATTATGGCATTGTGTATACCCTTTGACTAAAAATTTGGCTTCTGATCTCTCTATAGTTCTATGGGCTCTATAATTTATTGTATATACCCTTGACACCCAAGCAGACTTGTGTTAGGTGAAGGTCAACAATCTCCCATGTTCCGCTCTCAATCAATGCCTCCATCTCAACATTCATGGCCTCTCTCCACTTGTCATCAGCCAATGCTTTACTACCCCATTAAAGAATATCATTATATTTAATCTTGAGTCATAAATGTTTGAATTTCAGAGTACAAGTGCTCATATGTCACAAAGTGAGAGAGAGGATTCTTTGGTTTTTGCCTTTTCCTAGTGAGAGAGACCATCCATAATCATCACTTTGATTTTGCCTTTAACATGATATTCCTCAAGTTATGACATGGCCTCTACAATTCCACCTCTTCCAAGTTTTTCTGTTAGTGACCCATTATTGGCTACTGCGTCAATTCTTTGTGTTCGCAGCTCGTCATCAGCTACTGATAAATCCAAAATGATAGTAATATATATGTGCAATTTCAGCTAATTTATGTACTTCTTTATCTTTATCTTGATATATTATCAACATTTATGTTAAGTTGTGAAACATCATGAAACAAAATCACCTTTTTCTAATTTGGAGTTAATTATTATCATTTGTGGGACTAACCCCACTTAACTCAATGAGTTAAGTGGAATGAATCTCACTCTCTTCTTAGTTTATGTGGAAGATGCAGGAATTAGGTGAAACTTTCATGAATAAAGGGGATAATTAAATGAAGAGGAAGCTATTTGGACCAGAGGAGCAGGCTCAGCCACAACCCTGGGCCAAGAAAGAAGGCCCAAAGCAAGACAGTTGGCTCTAGTCTAAAGGCCCACTAAGGAAGCTCCACTAAGCCCACTATGAGAGGCATGTTGGGCCAAAGAAAGGAGGGCAAGGGGAAGGTCCAGTCATGATTATTTATGAATATTTCAGGGGCTTAAATGATGATTGGAGGACAACCTTGGACGTGGATCCAAGCCAGAGAAGAAGATCCAGCCATTCAATCCACAAAACATCCAAGGGTGGAGACTTAAAGATAGCACCTTTAATGCTAATTAAGGAAAGAAGCCTTGAACGTCCAGGGGGTATTTCAAAGGTCTCAATGCTGATTGGAGGACCATAATGGAAGTGGATCATGACCCTGAAAAGAAGATCTGGCCATCCATTGTATTAAAAATCCAACGGCTCTCCTTTGCTCTCTCTCCCTATATAAACCCCTTCACCCTATTGTAAAATTCATCTTGTGATTCAATCCAAAGTAATGTTTGGTGGCCTAACTGCAATTGAGTCATAGATCCATTCACCTCAGTGAGTGCCAGGCTGAGCAGGAAGCATCCAGGGCTGAAGAAGCTGGTGGAAAGGAGAAGAAGAAGTCCCTTGGACCTTAGCGGGTGTGACAAAGAGGTTACCTTCTTATTTCTCCTTTTTCATTCTTTTCTGTTCGTCTTTTGTTGTTTGATGAGTCTTGGATCACCTAGCCAATATCCAGACGGTTCCAGTGCATCCAACCACGCTCTAAAATTCGTTCTAGAACTCATTCTAGAGTGATTTCAGTACAATCCATTTTTTCTCTCTCCTCCACCAAGGCACCTTCCCCATTTGGCATCCGGACTTAGCCAAATTTTGACTAAGTCCAGAGCGCCAAACTGTTTCATTTCCTATTTTGTTTTAGCTTTAAAATACTCCTAAAAATATATATATATATATTCTGCCTATTAATATTATTATAATATTATAATAATATTTTATTTTTCTTTGTTATATATTTTTATTTCATTAGTTATTTATCTTCATATGTAGTAAACCTACCTCTAAAATTATTAAAAAATACATAACTAAAGCACAAATTCCTAAGAAAAAAACCCTTGCTCCATGTGGATCGACCCTTACTCTCCCTACGCAAGTAAGGTTATTATAAATTTTTGTTCTTTTAATTCGAATAAACCAACGACACTAATTAGTGAAGTTAGCTCATCACTAATTACCCCAAAATCTGAATTATCATGTTGGCGACCGCAGGTTGGGCAGCGCCGGTGGCCAAAGGGCTGCGCGGGTGGTCGTAGTCGCAGATAGGGCAGTAGTAAGCGACGAAGGCCGGAGGCGATGGCGGCGGCGAAGTTAGGGTTTCTCAAACTCCAAATTCACAATGACAGTTTCATAAATAAGTGGAAAACATAAAAAACTAAATAATTACTTAAAACTAAAAGGAAATTAACCTAAAAAATCACATCTTCTCAAATATCTTCTTCTCTCTCATCCGATGGGTGCCCCCCTCTTATAGGGGTTAAATATGGGCCTTCACCCTTAGAAATAAAGGGAAGAAAGGCCCAATTAAAGGGTTCTAGGGGCTCACAAATGCACAAACGTGTAGGTCCGTACAACGGCCCAAGCACATGCAAACAAACAAACACATACGCGACCGACATACAAGGCCTAATAAGCAAGGAAAATAAGCGAAAGATACGTCAAACCTCTGGGGACTGTTAACTAGGCTGGATACTTTGAAGGTCGGATATCGCTCGTCAGCCCTCACTCAATGAAGTGGTTGAGACTGGGTCTTCAAAGCTATATGGTCCTCCATAACAAAGCTTCATCAATTTTTCTATTTCTTGGTATCCTCGTTCAGCCCTATTTCCAGGTGATTTGCTTGGGGGGCATTCACACAAACATGGTTAGGGCACATCATCACAGGACAGATACCCCCGAACAGCATTAAGGATTAGCCCAAGCTGTCTAAAAAAACTAATTGTGTCTCCCATTTCCTAAACCTCATTTCTTAGGTAGAAAAATCCTAAGATAATTAAAAATAAAAACATAATATAGATAAAAAACCTAACTCAACCCCCTTAGGTTATTGCCTGGTCACTTAAACGAACATTTATTAATATGGCCTAAATAAAAAACTATAGAATACGTATAAATACATATAGGGAGATATGATGAGAGCTAATTTGGGAAACAGAGATATATTTACGCACTAATGTAGAAACATTGCATATACATTATGAAAATAAAAAACAATGTTCAAATTTTATAAATTGAACTGTCAAAGGGATTGTGATAAACTAAGTCAAAAACAGGATTGCAACATTATTTTCATGTATAATATATTCATTTCGTAATTTATGATACAACTTCTGAAAAAAAAACAGAATAAAATATATTTACATATTTTAGTGATTGCATTAGATTCTTAAGATTTTTGAGATTTTTATTGGATTATAAGTCTTGAAATTGGAACCTGTATTTGAAAATATGGCATTGGTGATTGATGCCGGACGACGTCTCAACGGTGTCCGACCGTCACCGAGGGTAGGAACTCGGTGTCGAATCACTAACTAATCGGGATACGTCCACGACGTCAACCGATGGATATGCGGAGAACAGAAATGCATGTATGACGATAACGAGGACGATGGTTCTACGATGGTGCGTGCAATGCGCCGACAAGCTACGAGAGCCGATCCGGAGCGGGGACGGGGTCACCTAGCTAGGTTGAACCAGCCCTCCAAGTCGTCCGAGGCGGGTCGAGGGCGCGCACGCCGTCGAATGGGGGTAACTCCCACTGGAATGCTCACGCGCGTCGGGGCGTCCCGACTCGTACCGGGCAGGCAAGACGCTCGTCTTTGTTTCGTCGTTCTCTCAATCTGTCTCACTCACCTATCTAACCCGAGCGCGGTGGAGGCAAATAAAGAATACTGAAGGAAATAAATGATGTAAAGAGGCGAGGAAGCAGAGTACCTTCGCCGCGCTGGCGACGGGATCTTCGTACCAACTGGTTCCGGAGGAGGAGTTGTCGGGCGCGGAGGTTGACTGGTGCGGAGGCGGTTGCGCGCGGTCGGCGCGGAGCGGTGCAGGGTGGCAGGGTCGACGGCCAGCAGGGCGGTGGGACGACGTCACGAGCACGGCGGCGATGTTGCCGCGGTCGGACGACGACGGTCACGGCTAGCGCGACACGGAGCGACAGCTTGGTGAGGGCGTGAGCGGAGCGGCGGCGTGATGCGGCGGCGCGGCGCAGCGGCGGGCGGCGCGGCGGCAGCGCGGCGGCGCAGCGGCGGTGCGGCGCGCGGCGCGCGCGGCGCGGCGCGGCGCGCGGCGCGCGGGCGGGCGGCGGCGGTGCGCGGGGCGCGGGCGGCGGCGCGCGGCGGCGCGGCGGGCGCGGCGCGCGGCGGCGCGGCGTGGCGCAGCGCGCGGCGCGGGCGGCGGGCGCGCAGCGCAGCGGCGCGCGGCGGCGGCGTGCGCGGCGCGGCGGGCGCGTGGCGGCGGGCGCGCGGCGGCGGCGGCGGCGGCTCCCCTTCCTCCTTCCTCTCCCTTTCTCTTCTTCCTCTCTTCTTCTTCTTCTTTCTCCTCTTCTTCTTCTTTCTTCTATTCTTCTCCACGACCTGACCCTTCTTTCTCAAAATGCAATTCTTCAAAAATTTAGGTCAAGGTAAGGGAAGCGCCCACCTCTTCCCCTTATATATGGGTGAAGATGGCCCTTCCTTAAGTCCAATAACACAAAATAAAAGGGAGAGAAAATAAGCAGGAAAATAGGAAACGGGCTTGTCAGGCCCAACATGAAAAAAAGGGGGGAAAAGGGTTCCTCCTATGGGCCCTTCCCCCGCTACACGACAATACGAATAAAGGGAAAACTATAAGATAAAGTAACTGACTGTAACGGTGTGCTCCGGTGGTCGGCGTCCGCGTCATGCCGAGTAACGGAATGCGGGATCCCGTGTTGCTGCGGCGGCTCGTCGTGGTGGCTGGACTCGTCTCGGTGGCGAGCTGGGTAGTGCCGGCTCCTCGGGTGCTGAGTCGGGGAAGTCCTGCTGCTCCTCTGCTGCTGGCTCGATGACGTCCGGTGGTGACGCGCCATCAGTGATTTTTTGGCTAAGTTTATAACATAGATAAACTATTATATGAATGCTAATATCGAAGAAGGCATTGGTAGTTTAACAAGCGTAATAAGTCAAATATTTACATGGAAGCATTCATGGCAGAGGGAATGGATATTATGTGGCGTCAAACCAATCACACAACCATGTTTTATATTCAAGTTCATTAAATGAAATATGCATTCATTATTATTCCAGTGTGATGTTTATAATGAACTACATGAATACATGCAATGACCTAGTGAATTGTGATGAGATCATAATGTAACGATCGCTAGTACTTAAACAAGTATTCTAAATACTACTACTTTATGGATAGTCAAGATAAGCACTAAATTGATCTGTATGAATCCCTGAATGGTATAATACCTGTGATCAATTTGACTCATGTCATGGTTGTATGAGTGATTTGTTGACTTGACACACCAAGGACATCTCATGGATGGATAATTATCGTTCGAGTACATCTTAGGAGTCCCTAACCATGGGATTCAAACAAGTGTTATCTCATATATAATAAGAAGCACACGGAGGTGATTGAGTGGTCAAGACGAGATCATTTTCCCTCATCATAAGAGGAGGTGTACTCAAGGAAGACAATACAGCTAAATCCATGGCCAAGGTAGTGAGCATGTGGGAGAATGTGTTCTCCAATGATTGACATTACACATCAATACTTATCAAATGACATATTAGGATTTGACAATTAATCATACCCCAAGTCATTCAAAAGTCTTGCGCGGATGAAGGATTATACATATACAGTCACTGATGATGGTAAAGGTTCTGTGAGAGAGTTAAAACAATACTCTGTATCTTCTGGAGCATGAAGTGTAGATTGGCACTCCAAAAGCTGTAAAGTTAACCTATCAATTGGGTTCAGACAATCCTTAGTAAAGGAATATATATATATATATATGTTGATATATATCTAATTAATAGGGTTCGTTAACAAATGTTATTCGGCCACTAAAGCTATTAACTAGAACAATATGTGGGCCTTCAAGGTCACACTCATAAGATCATAGGGGCATTGGTAGATATAGTTTTACTTAACTGTTTTTTTTTTAAATATTAAGCAAAGTATAAATAGGGAGGGCCACCCATTTCTGACACCCAGGCCACCCAAAGCTAGGCGCCCCCTCTTTCTTCCTTCTTCCCTTTTGTTCTGTATAACCATCCTTATTCATTAAGAGAAGTCATTTATGTTCTTTCAATTTTAAGACATTTATGTAAGTTAACTGAATCTCATATTTTCCTTGGAGACGACTGTTTATGATACATCTTTTTACTTATTTAATGGTATATGATATTGATAGGTCTTTAGAGAGAGTGGAGTCTAGGGAAATAAAGTACTAAAGAAGATGATTAGATAATCTCCCTAAAATATGTGAATTTACTATGTATAAGATTAATATTGATTAGATTCATACCCCTTTTGAATGAAGTATGGTTTCTACAAAGATTCATATATCACAAAATTATTGCATACATTCACCTAAATAATCTGGAATTTCATCTTCTTATTCAAATTTCTTTTATGATGGTTGGAAAACACTAGGATAAGCCCACAAGGTAATTCTATAATACACATACCAAGAGATTTTGAGATGACAAGGCTTTCAGATAGTCACAACGTTTATCTAATCAACCTTGATATTTATGAACTAAAAGTGAAGATGAATTGAATAAATAATGAGAAATCAATTACCCATTTATATCCTGAATTCTGTATACAATCATTAATATTAAAATTAAAAAAGTCTTCATTTGGTCCAAGGGACGGCATTCAAAATTATTTTCCTAGTGATTCTAGCACATGAGAATACTTTGAATCATTAATAAACTAAAACATGATCCTCAATATTATGTTCCAAATTGTAAAATTATTCTAGTATAGATTGAGAGATGTTTGATAAAATAATTTCAAGAATGATTAATACATAAAAATATTGAGCTTCATGATATCTTAAAGCTAAATTTAACGAGTTTTTTTATATAATCACTAACTATCACAGCCATGAGTCAACGATTACTGATAGGCTTAAAACTGAGTTAAATTGATGTGAATTCAGTATGTCATTAATTTGTAGACTTATGCACTAATAGTTTTAAATTTATTTTTATCAATTTATGTAAAAAATATAGGATGAAAAACTGATGGGTCCAAGAGGTGGCAGTTGTCGAACATGAATACAAATTTAATTTTTTGACATAACTATAAAAGAAATGATTTTTTGGAGACTTTGTAAAGAAATTTCAGAAATTTATAAAAATTTAGATTTTTATTATGTTCCAAAAGGTCATAAATGAATTTATATATTTGTCTCATTTTAGTTGAACTTAAAAATGCATTTTAATACTAAAATACATCCCTCTTGTTGGCGGTGCAAGGCCAAAAGAAAAAGTGGCCTCTAAGAAACTAGAAATTGGGGTTAGTTTTGTCATTTAAGTTTTATAAATAATACAAAAATATTTATAATGTTCCTTAGATCCTAGATGAAGTCGGGGTCAAGTCCACTGCATGAAAGTATTAAATAACTAAAATTTAAGTTTTATATTTTACAAGAAATTAAATCCATATTAATAAATCCCAAAATATTGAAAGTTAGTTGTCTAGGAAGGTGAGAAATATTAATCCTATTTACCCCTAATTTATCCCATTTATAGAATAACTTTAATTTTTTTCTCAAATTTTCTAGTGAAAAGTAATGATTCACTATAATTAACTCTCTCAAAATGGTGTTTCAGGAGTGTTGGGTGAGGGGAGATTTGATGACCATCTATGATGTTATTAAGTGGAGTGAAGTTATTTTATCATCAAAAATTGAGGTCGAGATGGCGGCTGATACACCTTAGAAAGGGGTCAAGCGGATTGAGTGATGCAGATTCACTATCATTGGTAGAGACAAAGATAAATGTGAATACACCAGCTAGTCACAAAAGTCATTGATGGCTGGTATAAAGGTGAAAACCTTGCCCATTCATGATGATGATAACCTGGGAAAAATGACATAAAACATGAGCCTAACAAAGGTGAAGATTACACCAACCTAGTTGTAACATGTTTCACGGGCTGATTATTGATTTATGTTCATGTGTCTTAATCAGAACATCACTTTTTTTATCCTTCACTCTTGATACTCAAAATAACAGATCCAAAAGGGAGTTTGAATGATAAAATAAGTTCACCAATAGTAATTACGAACAGATCCAAGAGTTCCTTTTAAAAAACCTATTGAGATTATATTATAATTCGGTGGTCATGGATGGATAGAGAGAGAGAGACATGAAATTAACCTCAAAATTTCACCCTGAAACACATTCTAGATGTTTCCTTTTTTAGCTGAATCGTTCTCGATTATCCAATGTTATATACAAAAAATACATAAATATAGAAATACCATTTACGAAAATACATAAATATACAAACAAAATTTCAAAAAATACATAAATATGCAAATCAGATAAAGACACAAATACCATATATACAAAATACATACATATGAAAATAACAAAAATATAAAAATACACAATAATATAAATAAAAATACAGAAATGACATAAATATGGTAATATGCAAATATATAACTAAACAAAAATGTAAACACCTAGATATGTAATTGCGTAAATACCAAAATATTTAAATATATAAATATATAAATCAATGACTCTTTAAATATGTAGAGAGAGAGAGGTAGAGGTAGAGAGAGATAGAGATAGAGATAGAGATAAAGATAAAGATAGAGGATGAGATAGAGATAGAGATAGGGATAGAGATTGAGATAGAGACAGAGAAGAGAGCAGGCCTCGTTTTTATTATCAGAGGACCCATCATAGTGGCTCAGACCTTAAACAAGATGTCGTACACGGGCGGGGTGGAAGGGGCTTGAGACAGAGGCTGTTACAAGGGAGAGACATGAACAGATGGCTGATGACTAGGAAAGATGGGGCGGATTGTGGCAAATGAGAGCCGATACAAAGTTGTGGAACATCCGGGCATGAAATCGTTGCGCAGAACATCATGGGCAGCTCCCTTAGCAACCAAGGAGTTGAACCTGCTGGCCTCAGGCCTTGAGCAACAGGCTAATGTACCTTGGGAGGTTGACATCGACAACGAGCCCAAGAGCTGTAATCTTCGCTACGGCGTAGAGCCATTTACCGGCCTGCATAGGCGTAAGGGTTACAATCAACGCACAACAGGTGCTCGTGACCGCGTCTGTGATTCCACTGATCTTGATGAGGTTGAGTGCAGGACAGCACGTGACAACTTGGAGGAGGCCGCCGACACAACTAGTAATAGCTGTGAGCAGCTGTGCAGATGCAATTGGGAAGAAAACCAGGTTTAGTATCAAGAAGGTAGCCACAAGTTCTGTCTTCTCGGCCATGGTAAAGCAGACACTTGGGGGGTGGCAACAGAAGACAGGGAAACAAAGATGAGAAATATGGAGGCCCAGATGATTTCTGTAGGTGGCATGGGCTTCTATAGATTGGGATCTAGAGGGGACAAGAGTTCGGGGCCAAGCATCCATGTAAACTCACACTGAAAGGGATAGGTTTGATGATGGGGGTAGTTGGAAAATGGGGTGGGGGAAAGATCTAGCAGCACACCCTCGTGGCCTCCTTTTGAATAGTCTTGCCTCTTGTGAAATGGGAATAAAAACATCTCGTGGTTGAAGGACTGATATTAAGGCCATGAACAACGACATGGATTTCAAAAAGATATGCTGTGTGGCCAGAGCAACGCACACCGAGAAGAGGGCGATGTGTTACCATGGTAGACTTGGAGGTCGATGTGGACACGATCTGATGCTTGGAGGAACTGAGGGGGTGGTGCCGACATCACACATCTAGCGTAAGGACATTGGGTCATCCTAAACATGACGGGTGATGCTTCTCAGCGTCAGCCAATTAGATCTTATCTTTCATTTAAATGAGTACAGGTGTAGATGAAATCCAACAAAGAAGGCACCTGATTAAGCAATACTTACTTACAAGATTTAAAAGAAGAAGTCAAATTCTCAAAATACTGAAGGTCACTCACTTGGGCCAGCCTAAAAGCCCAAGAAGCCCAAAAGGCCCAAGAAGCCCAAGAGAGGAAACCTATAAACAGTCCTTCAAAGAGTCGTTTTAGGGCTGTCTAGAATTTCTGCCTAAACAGGTTAGGGCTTGGAGGAGAAGAGTTCTGCAGACCCTCCAAGAGTTGATGAGCATTGGAGTTGGGGAGAAGAAGCAAGCTGAGGAATAACCAGAGCAAGACGATCACCACCTCGCCGTAAGGATCGTGACACAAGGCTGGTGTGATTGCTTTGGTTTCAGAGATTGTGCACTTCTCCCTCTAAGACAATCCAGGTTGGGTTGGAAAGCATCAATCAATGTATTTCCAGCATTTTCCAGCTGAAATTGTTGTTTGTTCTAATTAATCTGAAGTTTCTTTTTAAGCAGTGATCTTGTGATTCCCCCATTTCCATTGATCTATCTGTTTTTACAGTTGTTTTTTAGCTCAATAGCTGACTCGAGTTGCGCCAGTAGTAGCACCACGCGCAGAAGGCTGCACACAGGCAAGCCCGCATGCAGCCTCGCATGTAGGCTAGTCCACGCGCAAGCCAGCATTGTGCACAGCTCCGTAAACTGTGTGCAGACAGTGCCGCACGCTGCCCCGCGCACAGGCAAACCCGCGTGCAAGCTGCGCGCAGACAGCGTCGTGCGCTGCCCCGCGCGCAGGCAAGCCCGCGCGTAAGCTGCACGCAGAAAGCACCGTGCGCTGCCCCCAGCGCAGGCAAGCCCGTGCCGCAGTTGAGGCCGCGCGCAGACAGATTACGCGCAGCCAAGGCACCGCGCGAGGTCGGTTCTCGCTCAAAGTTACAAGCGCAGGCCTTTAACCGAGCAGTTACAAGCGAGGGCTTGTAACTAAGTAAGGCCGAGAGTACTTCAGCCTTCTTGTGAAGATTAGATTTTCCAAGTCTAATCTTCTGAAGAAAGACCCTGATAGAAGTTAGTTAAGATTTATTTAAACTAAATTTATCTGCTGGAGTTCCTGCTAAATTGATTTTACTGAAGAATATGCTATAGAGTTTTACTGAAGTTCTTTGAATTGATTGTTAGAATAAATTATAGGGATCTGATAACATAAATTAAATTGAAAGGAATTACTATTACATTACCTGCTCCTTGTGGTTTGACACCTTACTCGCCCTAAGGCTGTGAGGTTAATTTTTATTGTTGACTATCCCAAATACTCACACGACTAACTAGTAAAAACCAGTAAAAACATCATAATTTGAGAATATCAATGCCCAGGCTACCCCTATCTACAGTCTGCTCTGCCCAAACCATGTTGTGTTTGTCGATCTCCACGCCCGACATCTCCATTTGCGATGGCCTATTCTGCAGACTCTCCATCTTTTCCTGATATGCCTACTCAAATGCCTGCACCTGTTAACATTGGACCAGTTAATCCATTTATTTCCCATTTGCAAGCCCCATGTTCAATCTTCTCCGAATGCGGTTCCAATTACATCACCTGGTCGGCAAGCTTTCGTCAATTTCTATAGATGCATCAGCACGATTCTCATCTCACCAAAGAACCACCTCCTTCTGATGATCCTCATTATGCGAACTGGATCTCAAGATGCTCTCTCCAGATCTCACGACTCACAACAACTTATCTCTCCAACCAAGAAGATATGGGACGAGCTGTTCCAGATCTATGGTCCCAAAAGTAACATAGCTTCTACTATTGACGTTTTTGAGAAAATGTTCAAGGTTTAAGGCTCTGAAGGTCCACTCGAGACGGTCTATGCTACTCTTCGTGGATGTGATTCTCACCTACAAGTGTATCAGCCATATACTATAGATCTTGTGGTGCAAAAATGTTATCGACAAGAGCTCCAAGTATCATTATTCCTCAACTCTATTCTTAATGCCATAAGTACGCAGACACGTGGATCTATTCTTAGTGGCGTGACTCTTCCCTCCTTGGCCAATGTCTTTAATGCGGCTCAACAAGTGGACATCCTCACCCCATCAAGGGACCTTCTTCGGTCACTTTTGTCACCTCATCCAAATCTTTGACACTTCTTACCTCAAATTTTGCGGCTCTAGCTGTCACTAGAAAAGGCTTTGAAAATTCTCCACACTCTGGTGATCGCTCTTCTGATCGTCGTCGTAGAAAATATATTGGTCCATCATGCATTCATTGCTCTCGTCCGACGCATTCGTCTGCTCGGTGCTATCAGAAGTGGAGCTATCCTTACGGACATCCTCATCATGTCCCCTCTTCATCGGCCACTCCACCGCTGCCGTCTCAAGGGTTTGTGCAGCCCTCCTCTACGGTGGCCACTCCTTATGCGGCAAATATTTCTTCTGCCGAGCTTCTGGGAAACTTCGTCGCACTTACCACCAGTACTCGTGGTACTCCATCATCTAGCCAAGGTACTACCTCCTTAGCCTCTTCTTCGGAGTCTTGGATTATTGATTTCGGTGCTTCACGTCATGTGACGGGTGATGATGATAACTTGCAAATTAACATGATTAATTGATAAATTTTATATTATATTTATGTGTTTTAATGACCATATTTTCATGTTATCATATAAAAATGGAGATAAATGACTTACACTTTGATTTTACTATTATTTCTAACTTTTTATCATTTTTTACATGGTATTTAACCTCATTTTATTGAAGAAATATTTTTTACAGGGCTTAAAATACTTGGCTAAAGGTTGGTAAGGGCTCTCATAATTTTTCTGGAAATTTTCCATATTTTTATATAATTTTTTGATCATTATATAGCAAAGAAATGATTTTTATATATTTAAATAATACATATTTAATTTATTTTGCATTTATATATATATATATCAAGGGGCATCCACGTCATTCCCCAAAATTTGGGCGAATAAGTGGATGATTATTATTAAATAATGAAGAGGGAGGAAATAATGAGCATTATTGGCTCAGTATGGCATCGCAAATCGCGATGCCATAACGAGCCAATCATTAGTTCGAGAATGCGACGTGGCACCGGCAAAGGACAAAAGGTACATATTTTTTGTGCATTTATTATTTTTTATTAGTCGTAAGCGTATACATTTAATGTACGCGCTTCCATGCACATCTAGCGTTGATTCGCCGCGTGCATTTAATGCACGCGGCAACCGACGCACGAAAGTTAAAAATGCAATAATTGCGCCGTGATTTTAATCATTATGTTGCAATCGGTTAGCCGCGTGCATTTAATGCATGTGGCAACCGACACACATGGGTGGAAAAAATTAACAATTGCTGCTGCTTTTGTCGTTTTTTGTTTTTTTTATATACACAGGGCGACGTGGCGTCCTCTCAACCATTCAAAAGGGACATTCAATCTCCAATGATTGCGCACCGACGACGCGGACAATCATGTGTCAGAACGTGATCCGAGAAGGCGGAAAACGAGAAAAATCATGTGTCAACCAATCAGAAAAATTATTTTTTTTAATATAACAAGATGATCCAACGGCCTAGATTAATCTATAGTAAAATGATGATATCTAGAGATCTAGATGTTCGATTGGGCTGAAATTTTGAGGGTAGGTTCGTCCTTTCTCCCTCTACAATCCAGACGGTTGGATCTTTAAATAGAGGTCTGGAAAAGGGAAAAAGTCACTTTTTGAAGCTCTCTCCAAGGATTTGGCCAGGAACGACACAAGAGTTGCTTTGGAACTCGACAGTTCTTGATTTTGCATTCCAATTTGTAAGTTTCTGATTTGTATTTCAATCTTCTTCTTGAACGATTCAAAAATGCCAAGGCATGGGCAAAATGTACATGCCCTAGAAGTTGTTTTGAATGAAATTAGCACTCCATTTTGATTCTGATTCAAGATCTGGTTTTTAATCTTTAATTCTACATCAATTTTGAACATTTCTGCATTATTAGATTTTTAATTTAGGTTAGGATTTCATCATTTCCCCAAATTCTTCACTTTCTCTCTCTAGGTTAATTTTTTCTAGTCTCTTTCTCTAGATTTAAATTTTTATTGTTTGGAAATTTAATTAAATATATAAAAACCTAAAAATAAAATTTGATTCGAAAATTCATCCATCTTGAAGTTCAATTTTAAAATCCATTTCTTGATTATTTAATTCCCAATTTTAATTCATAAAAATTGTCTTAAAATTTTATAATAATTGGGAAATTAATAATCCGAATTAATCTGATCTTATAATTAAAATAATTCTATCTTGAGATTTTTGACCAAAATATTTAAAATCAAAATTAAGTTTTTACTTGATTTTGATTAATTAAAAACATTATTAAGCATAATCAAGATTTATCAATTGCAAAATTATTTCCTATTTGAATTAATTCAATAAAATTGGATAAAATTCTTACTTGCTGCCTCCCTGTGGTTCGACCCCTTGCTTGCTCTATATCCTATATTTAGTGATTATGGGTATTTATAAATTTTATTGTATAAGTCTAAACATCAAATCAACGACATATTTACACGCAATTTTAGGCTTATCAGATGACACCATTCTTTATCGCCATTCCAAACTCGCCAACCCTGAATCCATGTTTGTTGCGAACAGACGCCCCAATTTGGTTACGGGCAAAGGCACCACATCAACGACATCTCAATTTCTGCTTCATGATGTCCTCTATATTCCGACCTTTCCAGTCAATCTTATCTCTATTAGCAAATCGACTGAAGCTCTCCTCTTTTCGGTGGCTTTTTTTCCTTATCATTGTGTATTTCAAGACTTGAGGACTGCCGCACAGATTGGTTTGGGGTGTAAGACTCGGGGTGACATTTATGAGCTCTTGTCCAATACTCCATCCACAGGCCTGACCTATCTCCTTTCACAAAATTTCTCCACCTCTCTTGAGTGGCATCGTCGACTTTGTTATCTCGGTATTAGCTCTGTCAAGCTCTCGCGTAGGTCCAAATTAAGGATTTTGCTTGTGAGTCATGTCAAATGGGCAAACATCATCGTGCCACATTTCAATGTGCTGAATCTATTAGTTCAAAACCTTTTGATTTAGTGCATTGTGATATTTGGGGGCCATCACGTCTTCCATCAAAATTTGGTTTTCAGTGTTACATGGTTCTTATTGATGATTACTCACACTTGTCATGGGTTTATCTCTTGACCGACCGCATCGATGCTCTTATGACAATCCACCAGTTTCTTCAGGAGGTCTTGACTCAATATTCATGTACTCCAAAGATTATTCGTACATATAATGCTGCAGAACTTGTCCAAAAAGAATTTCAAGAATTGTGCGCCGCTGTTGGTATTCTTCATCAAACATCGTGTCCTCAACAAAATGGAGAAGCATCGTCATTTTCTTGACATGACTAGGACGATCTTATATGAGAATGTTCAACATGAGTTCTGGGCTGATGCTATATTGACCTCGACATTCCTCATCAATCGCTTTCCTTCCACACCTCTTGGCGGCGATGTTCCTCTTCATCGTCTTCATCCAAATAAGGAGCTATTTCCCTTATCGCCCCGTGTATTTGGGTGTGTGGCCTTTGCTCACGACCATTCGGCCACCAAATCCAAACTTGTCCCTCGAGCGAACAGAGGCATGTTTGTGGGTTATTCTCGCACGCAGAAGGGATACCGGATCTAACTCCCCAACAGTGAGCGATACATAGTCTCGGCCGATGTTACATTTCATCAGTCGACGCCCTACTTCTCCAAAACCTCTCCATCTTGGGAGAATTTGGGTTCACCTCTTACTGCTTCCCGATGGCCCTGATGGCCCGATGGCCCCATCTCCTATGCTCGATTTGCCCCTTCCACTACCTTCCACTCCTCTGGCGGCATTACTCCCGTTACCCGAGCCTCCTATAGCCTCCTCTTTCAAATCTACCTCTTCATGCCCTTCCGGCTGTGGCTCTTTGCCCCCCGAGCTCCCCAATGAAGACCAATCTGCGCCCTCCTCAACTCTATCAGCAGATGATCTTCATCTTCCGATCGCACTTCGAAAAGGTACATGCTCCTACTCTCTTCATCCCTACTCTAATATGGTCTCCTATGACATACTATATGCGCCCTATCGTGCCTTTTGCTGTGGCATTGGCTGCTACAAGTATTCCTCAATCTCCTGAGACTGCATTATTGATTCCTCACTGGAAATCCGCTATGGATGAAGAGTATTCTACTCTTGTTCGTCGAGGTACATGTGAGCTTGTCGGTTGATCGGCCCATACTAATGTCGTCAGCTGTCGCCGGGTGTTCACCCTCAACTATAATCTCGACAGCACAATTCATTGCTAAAAAGCTCGGTTTGTTGCTCGAGGTTTCTCGCAAGTCCACATCATGGACTATGAGGAAACCTTCTCTCCGGTGGTTCGACCAACTTCATCCGCATCCTCCTTTCAATGGCAGTCAACTTTGACAGGCAGTTGCACCAACTTGATGTCTCCAACGCCTTTCTATATGGGGACCTCTCTAAATGTCTACATGGAGCAACCTCCTGGTTATTTGGTTGAGGGGGAAAATGATAAGGTATGCCTTCTTCGTCGCACTCTTTATGGCCTCAAATAGAGTCCGCGGGCATGGTTTGTGAAGTTCAGTGAACTCATCTCGACCTGTGGACTGGTGGCTTGTGACGTGGAGCCCACCATATTCCGCAAGACTACTTCAGCTAGTTCCATTATCTTCGTCATCTACGTGGACGACATGATCATCACAGGCAGTGATCGCATGGGTATCCAACATGTCAAGACCTTTCTACATCGACATCTCGACATTGGCGACTAGATAGAGATGGAGAAGGAGAGATATAGGGATAGCGCGCGAGAGAGGGAGATTTAGAGAGAGAGTCACAGAGGAAAAAAGAGAAATATCCAGAAAGAGAGCCGAGGAGAGAAAAAGAGAAATGGCGAAGGAAGGAGAGGAGGATATATATATACAACGGGAGAGATAGAGACAGGTAGAGAGACCAGGAGATAATGAAAAACCGGGTGAGAGAAATAGAGAGACCGACAAAGAGATAGTGAGTGCGAGAGAGACTGCGAGTGACACAAAGAGATTGCAAGCGAGAGAGAAATAGAGAGAAAGAGAGCGAGTGAGACTGCGAGCGACACAAAGAGATTGCAAGCGAGAGAGAAACAGAGAGAAAGAGAGTGATTAAGACTGCGAGCGACACAAAGAGATTGCAAGCGAGAGAGAAACAGAGAGAAAGAGAGCGAGTGAGAGAGAGAGAGCGAAATTTACAGAGAGAAAGACAGACAGAGATTGCAAGGGAGAGGAAGGAGAGAGCGAGCGAGAGAGAGAGAGAGAGAGAGAGAGAGAGAGAGAGAGTGTGAGCTTGCGAGAGAGTGAACTTGAGAGAGAGTGAGCTTGCAAGAGAGTGATCTTGAGAGAGAGAGAGAGAGAGAGAAAGTGAGAGAGAAAGTGAGCTTGCGAGAGAGAGAGAAAGTGAGCTTGCGAGAGAGAGAGAGAGAGTGTGTGAGCTTGCAAGAGAGATAGAGAGAGAGAGCGGGAGAGTGAGATTGCAGGGGAGAGGGAGGGAGAGAGAGAGAACTGGAGAGTGAGATTGCAGGGGAGAGGGAGGGAGAGAGAAAGTGAGCTTGCGAGAGAGAGAGAGAGAGAGAGAGAGAGAGGAGTGAGCGTGCGATAGAGAGAGAGAGAGACAGACAATGAGATTGCGGGAGAGAGGGAGGGAGTGAGAGAGAAAGAGGGAGAGTGAAATTGCGGGAGAGAGGGAGGGAGAGAGAGAGGGTGAGTGAGATTGCGGGAGAGAGAGAGAGAGGGAGAGTGATATTGCAGGAGAGAGAAAGGGCTCAAGAGAGAGAGAGGGCGGGAGAGTGAGATTGCGAGAGAGAAAGAGAGGTAGAGACAAAGTGAGATTGCGAGAGAGAAGGAAGGTTGAGAAAGAGTGAGACGGTGAGAGACACCTTGTGTGTGTGTATGACAGAGTGTTAGACCCCTAACTAGGCGGCATTCCCTGCCTAGTGTGTTCGCGTTTATTGGGAGGGCATGTTCGCGTTTAGACTCACGATATTAAAGGACTGAGTCATTATGGGTACCGATGCCCAAACCTGATCTTTTAGGTCATTGCCCCTATGTGGGGTGATACACCACAGACAATGCGCGTGCCCGTCCATGCCCAAGGCGGGACGGATCAGGTGAAGTCTGCGTGTGTTGGGTGTGCGGGCTGACAGGCCTGAGCGTGCGCACGCCAAGCAACGCAGGCCAGTGCCAAGTGCCACGCGCAGGCGCCAATGCTATGCGCGAGCGCCAAGCGCCGGGCGAGAGCGGGAAATGCTGCGGGGGCGCGGGACGCGCAAGTCGGGCAGCATGCCGCGGGTGCAGTGTGCCGTTGTGAGGGGTGCCGGCCAGCGCGCACATTGCGTGTGCAGGCCACGGGGTAGGGAGAGATCCCGCCAGGAGACTAAGGCATGTGGCGCACTGAGAGCACCGAGGTGGCAAAGAGGGCGTGAAGCGCTCCTACGGGTAGTGTTGGGCGCGCATCGCCCAGCTTGAGGTGCCGAATGCGGCAGTGTTGCGCAGGCTGTGCGCGAAAGTGTCAGCGCGGCTGTTGGTGGCGTGTGTGATCGTCAAGGCAGGGGTGGCGCGTGTGATCGCCACGCCCGCGGGCGCGCGGCACCCAGCCCGGGGCACATGTGTTGCGGCAAAGCAGGCGCACACGGAGCGGCGGCCTCGAGGCGGAGAGGCGACACTACCTCAGCACAAGGCGGTGCGTCTCATTTTTTTGTATCACCCCTCGTCTTCCCCCAT
Organism: Wolffia australiana; assembly: GCF_029677425.1. Classification (NCBI taxonomy): domain Eukaryota; kingdom Viridiplantae; phylum Streptophyta; class Magnoliopsida; order Alismatales; family Araceae; genus Wolffia; species Wolffia australiana. The sequence goes on from NC_135842.1 coordinate 6,688,012, forward strand.
TTAATTGTCCCAACTATGATGTAACCTTTCATGATATGAATGCAATTACCCTATTCCCTAACGGGGCTGCGTCCCACCATCTCCTCTAACCCCTTCTATGCGATCTTAAGCAATTGCAAAGAATTCCGATGCAAGAGATCAAGGCTGCTCAGTGTTTTACTCCGAGCACTGAGGCCGACACACGTCAGGTTTGAGCAAGAGACCTAGCTCAGGATTTGACCGCGTGACAAAGAGAGAGAGTGTGTGTGTGAGAGAGAGAGAGAGCGAGAGTTGAGAGAGAGCGAAAGAGAGCTTTACGCAGTCGAGAAAGCGAAAGAAAGAGGAGAGAAAGAGAGTGTGCGCGACAAAATATAAATATATAAAAATGTTCACAAATACAGTTTTGCCTTTAATTATGCAATGAATCCGTGGAAAAAATGGAATCTTTACGTCGTACAGTTGTTTATTTTAACTCTTTTAACTAGTATTCTTATAAAAAATTTGAGTTTTATTTTTAAACTTTCCTAGGATTTTTTTCAGAGTCATGGGGCCGAATTTACAGGTTTTATCGAACCGAAACTAAACTCTAACCAAACCGAGATGGAACCAAAGTTTATGTATAGGTTTATGTATTGGCCAAAAATGGATACCGAGACCAAAACCGTCATTCCCTAATCCTCCTTGATCCAAGTTGTAGATTTCCAGCATGGAATGAAAATATTGGAATATTACAGAAGGAAAAAACTTTGTAAAAATACCAGATAGTTCAAAAAATCAGAATGTCATCATAAAAATATAATAAACACGTATTTAAATAAGTCCCAAAATATATAGTAGGACTTCAAAAAAAATTCTTTAACAGTTTAATTTTGGGGAACTCTATAAAAATCCTAAAAAATGGGGAAATCACACTTTATTCTAAATATATTTTTGGATACCTTTTCATATAAAAAGCAATTATGATCATCAATGATAAAATTGTCATTCCATATCACAAACTAACTTTTTGTAGATATAAGAGGTGTATGCTCAAATGTGGCACCTGGAGAATACCTTTCAATGCTCCAATATTTTTTAATTGCACCTCATCAATTGATATGAGACCCCTAATAACTTTGCGCAGCTCATTAATAGGTGATTATGTCATGAAACATTACTAGGAAGAGACACATGGTCAGTTGCGCCAGAGTCCACAATCCATTGCATCTGATTAAATTCCGATGTGTTTACACCCTCACCTGAATCAATTGCAAAAATTGCAAGAATTGGCAACAATTTTTGCTAGACTACGCAAAAATTGGCAGTCCCTGTAGTTGGTTGACTTGCTCTTTCAGTTTTCCCAACTCCCTGAAGTCCGCCACCGTCAAGCGTTGGTTCTCTTTTCATATGCAAAAGTTGACTTCTGAGGTTTTCATACCTAAGGTTAATACCCTTGAGAAAGGTAATGCCTTTGCTAGACTATGCACTCCTTTCCCCAAGTTGACATGGCCACAAGTAGTCCATCTCCCTCCATATACCATTCAACTTACATTCATGTGTCATATAATATTTTCCTCCCACAATCTGTCTTGTGCGACCTTTGTATTCAACTCACAGATATGCAACAAATGATGATGTTTATTGCTATTTCTATGAACCTCATCCCAGAATTTCTAGACGGTATCCACATATATAAGCTCTCACCTTACTGTCAAATCAGCGCCTCATTTGTTTTCCATGTCTTATGCCGATGATCTCCTTGGGGAGTTGGCTCACCTGTCTCTAGTGGTCTCCCAATCTATGACCTTCTAGGGTAAGCTCAACCATCTTGCTCCATTAAAACATATTCAGGCAATCAAAGTTGACCTAAATATATGGAAGCATCACTGTACTGCCACTGTGGAGAAAGGCTTCTAGAAAGCTCAGATGATAGAGATGCAAATAGACAAAAAGCTGGTGTGTGGAAATGATTCTTGCAGTGTCAAATTATAGAGAGGCAAATACACAAACAGATGATGTGCAGAAAGGCTTCTATTGAAAAACAGGAGAGATAAACGTTTGTATTTTAAAAACAAGATGTATGCCCTCAAAACAGATGATTGACGACCAGTGGAAATAATGTGCAGGAAGTGGAGAAATACACAAAAAGGATGCTTGACCTTGCCTTGAACTCTGATACCATGTTCTTTATTCAGCTTCTTTCTCCCTATGTTCTTTAGACTCCTGTCCTTTAGGTTTTGACACAGCCATAAAAGGAACAACAAAGAGTATATTCTTCTTTTGCCTTCACCAGAAATACCAAAAAGAAATATTGGTTTACACAAATCGGGCATGTCCCCATCGAAAGAGAATTATATAAAATAGAAATAGCGGGCCACTTATAACCCGTGGCCCATTTACATAGCCCATTTACAGTATAAGTATTTTTTTATGAAACACATTATAGAAGTAATAGAAACTAAAAGTGTACATAATCTCTTAAGGGACATCATCAAGTGAATTAATTGGATGTTAGTATACACAGTAACTGCATTAATTAATTATTTCTCTTTCACATCACCAATAATCCCCACATGAACAAGACCCATCAGAGAAGTGGTGGAACCTGTTCAGGTCCCTGAGCACAATCCTTCTCCCAACAATAAGGCTTATGACTTTGAAAGCCTCATGGCAGTCCCTGCAAACCCTTAGATTCTTCATCACTCTGATGGTTGACTTTCCAGGGAGAGCAATTAGAGCAAACCCAAGGGCCAGCCTCTCACTGTGGAACCTGCTCCTGTCCTCTTCATCCTCCTCCTTCACACTCAAACCATACCCCATGGCCTTCATCTTCACCTCCAACTCTTGCAAGACCCTGATCACCATATCATGTGTTTCTCCTGCAAAGAATACCTCAACCCGGCCTTTCACCTCAACCCAGCTGCAGGCCACATCTTTGGAAATTCCCCGGCTTGCCATTGCCCTTCTTAAATCGGCGGCGCCGTCGGGATCCCCGGCGGCACGATATCCATTGGCCACAGAGACCAAGGCCCCGGCGACGTCCTGCCCAAATCTTAGCACCTCAGTGGCAGCTGCAGCGCCGATATCTGTTCGACCATGCGCCGCCGCTGCCGCCGCCACCACTGTCCAGATCAGAGCTGCATCGCCGCCAGACACCGCAATTCTCTGTGCAACCTGCACTGCCTCATCAAGACGTCCAGCCCGGGCCAGCATGTCCACGACGCACGTCCAGTGCTTGACCTCGGGCTCGACACCGTGGGCCGGGGCCATGGCGGCGACCCAATTGAGGCCCTGGTCTACAAGCCCAGCATGGGCACAAGCATGGAGAACAGCCAAGAAGGTGACCGCATTCGGCTCGACCCCCCGCTGCAGCATTTCCTCAAACAAGTCTAGTGCTGCCGCCGCCATCCCATGCCGGGCAGCGCAGCCAATTGCTGCAGTAAATTGAACCACATCAGGGGCTCTAACCAGCCTGAACACCCTCTGGGCACTCTCAAAGCAGCCGGCCTTCGCGTACATATCCACCAGCGCGCCGCGGACAACGTCATTCTCAGCGTATCCGACGCGGACGGCGGCGGCATGGGCCGCCTTCCCGGTCCCGAGCATGCCGAGCCCGGCGCAGGCGTTGACCGTACTGGAGAGGATAAACTGGTTGGGAGAGAACCGTCGTAGGAGGTCCCGCAAGACGGCCAACGCCTCGGCCATGACGGAATTCTGGGTGTAGGCCGCAAGAACAGCGCCGTAGGAGACGATATTTCTTGTGGGCATTCTGTCGAACACCTGGCGGGCGCTTTCGGGGAGATGGGTCTTGCCGTAGAGAGAAATGAGCGAGGTGGCGACGACGAGGTCGGAGGAGAGGCCGGAGATTTCGGCCATGGCGTGGAGCTGGAGGCCTGGATTGAGGAGGGCGAGGGCGGCGCAGGCGGAGAGGGAGGCGGAGAAGGTGAAGGCGTTGGGGGAGACGCCGGCGGCGAGCATGGGTCGGAGAAAGGAGAGAGCTTTGGAGGGGTTGTGAGAGCGAGCGATGAGAGAAGTCCAGGAGACGACATTGGAGGCGGGTCCGAGCTCGAGGAGGAGGAGCTCGGCGGGGGAGGCGGCCCCGAAGCTGAGATAGGCGTTGATGAGGTGATTGCAGGCGGTGGTCGATGGGTAGAAGCCGGATTTGAAGAGCTTGGCGTGGGTGGAGAGGACGGAGCAGAGGGAATGGGGCTGGCGGAGGTGGTGGGTGAGGAGGGCGAGCAGCGGCGGCGACCCCAGTTGCGCCACCTTCTGAGAGAAGCTCAAGTTCTCATGTCTTCCATGTTTGAAGTTCTGACTTACCCATCTTAATATATGCATATATTACAATTAATTACATAGATATTAGCTTTTCTCTTTTCTTTTGGCCAAAAAAAAAATTCCCATTAAGTTGGTGGGTTTTCCTGGAATAGGGAACGACACGTCTGGGATGTGATGGCCCCGACGTGACGGGGTAGATAACGTGTGGTGGCGGATGGGGACGCGACGAGAAGTTCGTCATGTCCTACGTAGGGAATGGCAGCCGTCATCCATCACGTCACACGTCACGGTGACGGCAATGTGACGGATGACGTGACAGTGACGAAATTAGAGGCCAGTGATGGTGACAGTGACGGACGACGAACTGGACGTGACGGGGGACTCGGACGAGTGACGTGACGGGATGGCTGTCACGGATGACGGTCGTGATGGATTTTTAAAAATGTCCAAAAAGCTTAGAAATCGTTAGATTTAAGCTTTTTTATGGCCCTCTAATTCTCTCTCCTCTGGAAGGTTGTTTTTCCTGTCACACGTGACAGTGACATCGTCTGGTGACGGAGAGGTGACAGAGACGGCGCAAACCATGACGGTTACGCGAACGTGACGGATTTTTCTGAAGTCCTCGGACGTGTGATGGGACGGTGACGTGACAAAACTTTTGCCAGTAATCATGGGTATTACGTCACTGTTACTGTCATGGGACAAAAAGACGTCATCCATCACCGTGACGTGACAGATGACATTTGCCGTTAATCAGTATTACCATTCCAAAAAACAATCGAAGAAGCACTATCTATGAGGGAGTGGAAGGAAGCTATGGCTCAAGATAGGAAGACAGTGGAAAATAATAAGACTTGGGAGCTAGTGACTTTGTCTCCAAAGAATTAAGTTAATACTAAAATTTGCTAACTTTAAAGTAAAATTCTGATGACACCCTAGAGAGGTATGAAGTTAGATTGATTGCGAAGGGTCTTACCGAAGCATATGGTATTTTATCCAGAGTCAAATCTCAATACTATTCAATTTTTAATTGCATCAGTGGCCCACTTTAATTGGGAGGGACATCAGAATGAAGTTACAATTGATTCCTTCAAAAGAAAGTTGGATGAGTCAAGCGTAGATATCACCAATTCAAGGATACATGCCTTCTGGTAAGAATGACTTGGTACGGAAATTATAAAAAAAAAAACATTATACGGGCTTTAACAATCACCCAAGGCCTGGCACAGGAGATTTACAAGAACCATGAATGTCCTTGGATATCATCAGAACATCAGAGATCATACCATGTTATAATCATAGATCTCCTTAGACTTGATTTTATATGCTACTGATATTGTTACTACACGCAGTGACATCCAGGAGGATGAATATCTGATTCACAACATATCTAAGGAATTTGCCATTAAAGCCATCCGGCAAACTAAAGTATTTCTTGGGCATAAAGTTGACTATCTCACAAAATGGAATGTTTATCTCTCAGCATAAATATGTGGTTTAATTAATAACAGAGACATGAAAGTTGGTGTGTAAGCTTGCAGTAAATTCCATGGATCCCAATTGCGGAACTTAGGAGAGGGGATGATGGTGGCCCAGTGAACAGCAAAGACTACCAGCGGTTGACCCGGAAGGTGATTTACTTGAATCATACAATACTCATTAAAAGCCTATGCAGTTGGGGTAAATATTCGGCACATGCATGATCCAAGGGAAATTCATCTTCAAGTTGCTCATCACGGACTGGCCTATCTAAAAGCTGCACTGGGATAAGGACTCCTGTTTAGAAGATCTTTAGATCTATCAAATGACATTTATACTGATGCAGATTATGCTGGTTCTGTTTTTTATATGACCCTTTAATTATTACGGATTCATCGGAGATAACAAGTAAAAAAACAATTAGTGTCCAGGTTCGATGTTTAGTTCGAATCTATAGCTTTAGCACAAGGAATATAGTCGAGGATTAATTATATACTTGAGGAACTGAAGGTGGGAAGGTTAAAACCAGCCAGGTTATATTGTGACAACAAGTCTGCAATTACCATAGCTAATAATACACCTCAGCTACGAGAATAAAAGACATCGAGATTGATAGACACTTCATCAAGGATAAAATGAAGTTGGTATCATAAACCCACACTTTGTCTGTTCTGTGGACTAGGTGGCCAATAGCTTCACGAAAGGACTACCAGGGCCACCGTTCCAGAAGCTGGTGGTCAAGGGGGTATTGGATGTAGCTTTCTTCTTCTTCTATTTAGTAAAAGAGTCCCTCTTTCTATTTATAATATTTCTTAAACTCCCTTAAGATAAGATGATCCCATCAATAGGGACCCTGTTAATGGGATGAAGTGGGCCAGTCCCACCAACTAACATATGCGTTTATACTGGCTGTTCATCAACCAAAAGTTATTTTATTGTGTTTCACATCGTCCAACCCAAATTGGCAGCTGGCAGCTTGAGAATCTCCAGTGAGAATTCAAGTCTCTCTCTTTCACACACGCATCTTTGCCATCTCTATCTTGCGTTATCTTTGAATTTGGATCTCACAGATACCCTCTCTCCATCACAAGTAGTCTGAGTTTCACTGACTTTCACATACTGAATTACAAAATGTGGGAAAGCTGTATAATGACATAAATTTCAAAAGCACCAAAATTTTCATACATGGGATCAGAGAGACATGCCCACCGTCCAACATGTTACATACACAGGGAGGTTAGACGGGTTAAGAGGCCTGCCTCCAAACTCTGCTATATACACAATCCTCGCATACAGCTGCCCTTGAAGCACCCTTTGACTTCAAGCCACAGCTCTAAAAACCGCTGCCTTTTATTGCATCTTCTCCCAGATTTCATGAACACTGCGAAAACTTATTTCCCAAAAAGGACCAATGAGATTCATCCAACCAATTGATCATGGGCTTCTTATCAGACTGCCAAAGATCATGCTAACCGCAGCTGTACCTGTAAGAACTGACTTTGATCCATGTTTCAGCTTTAGCCTGATCGACCCACCTGACCAACACCATCCGAAAACATATAAAATCCAGAAATCAGCTTTAACACAATCAGTATGAAAATAAATAAAAACCAGTTTCGGCAGATGATAAAATTGTATTTTGCTGAAACCATGCAAGATTTTGAGAAACTAACCTTTTTTTTGGTTTTTCTTGACAATTTATTGATCTATAGCCCGGGATGAAAAGCTGATCAATAGTTGTCGAGAGAGATGCAGCTGGATATGATAGAGAGGGATGATGATGAGGATTATGTTTCCGTCAGGAATGGTGAAGCCAACGACTGATGGAATCCATCGACTGCCGTATGAGACGCAAAAGACCCTCCACATTATGGAAGCTCAAATCCAGAACTCTCTTCACAGAAGCAAGTCCTTCAGGAGAATAGTTTGATCCTTCCAGGCAGGCACTAGCTGCTGAGAATGCATTTTGTGATTTTCTTGATGCTTCCATTGCAGCGTTTACATCATGGGTCTGGAAATAATTTCCAATAAATATTAGATTATATTCAAAATTATATTTCCCTTGTTCCGCTAAGAGAATACTTACAAAGTCCAGAAGTCTCATACAAGTCGGACGATTGCGTGCTGCTATCACGTGAGTGGCCAGCGTTTGAGAAGGATTGGCCACCTTTGAGGCGGCACCTTTGATAATCGTACTTTGGTTATTTAAGTTATCAATGTCCGAGGCTGAAGATGATGGTGATTCCCCTGGAAACATTGTTCAATCCGTGTTAAATAATAAATTTAAATCAAAGCGTTAAAATGATTGAATACAGAACATAACCTTCCCTGGGCCCTAGACAAAACATAAAAAAACGCTCTTGAAATTAATGCTGTGGTGAATAGTAAAGTTCCCCTGACAGTGTTCGCAGAAGATAATGAAAATCGTCATCATCCAGGTCCTCAGCTCGAGTGACGATGGTGATGAAGATGATATCATCATCTTCTCTCATCATCTGATTAAGTTTAAAAGAAGGAAAGTGACGAGTGGCAATGACAAGACAAAGTCGTCATCATCATTGTCATCATCATCCTAGAGAGGACGAACGACGGGGACAACAACTGGGACAATGATGACTCTTTATCATCATTATTTCTCTCTCTCAACAAGAACTTGTCGCCCAATGACAATAACAACAATCATTTCCCTCATATTCAATTTCTCTCTCTCTCTCTCTCTCTCTCTCTCTCTCTCTCTCTCTCTCTCTCTCTCTCTCTCTCTCTCTCTCTCTCTCTCTCTCTCTCTGTGTCTCTCTCTCCCACTGCCTGTCTGTGCCTTTGTCTAACTCCTTATGTATGTCTGTCTGCCGGTCCCTCTCTCGGTCTGAATAAGAACTAGCCACCTGAAGAGGAGAATGGTTCAATACCTGACAGTCCCATCTGAAGAGCCACCTGCAGTTCATGACGATCTTTACTTGCATTGGGATGCTTTGAGTAAACAACGTTCAAGTATGCGACTTCCATGCATTTATATGCCAATGCAGCGGCTGCCATTTCTTTCCACTTCTCGTACTCATAAGCACAAAATCTGCATCCCATTGAGCCGATCCATGAAATTAAAAAGAATTAAGCAAAAAAAACCAAAAATCTGACACGAGTGGACAAATCACAGAAGAGAATAGCAGATAAAGACTTCCAGTGTTTTATATAAAGATATAAAACCATACGAAAATGGTCCATCCAAACAAATGAAATGCCTAGTCTGCTCAAGTCAGGGTTCCCCGACGTGTTTAAAGACAATGATGAAGTGTTTGTCATCTTTCAGGGATGATGATGAGCCATCCTCATCATGTCGTCAGGAACCAGAATGATGAGGATTAAATCATCATCATCCTCACTATCTGACCACCAGACAAATGACAAGGACGATGAAGACTCATTGTCAGCATCATTTGAAAGAGTAGAAATAGAGAAAGTGACAAGTGAACAATGACGAGTCGTCTTCGTCATCTGTCCACAATTTGAAGACAGAGGATGAATGACGAGGATGAGGACAATGACAATTCTCTTCCTCCTCTTGGTGATGGCAAGCCCTCATTCATGCAGATAGGAAAGAACGATTTGGTAAGGTGTGGTAGTTTAACTAACTCGCAAAGTTTGGCAGTATCGGAGTACATCGCCACTGCTTCACCATGTTTTCCGCTCTCGGCACTGGATAACTCAAGAAGGAATGCCACGTGGAGGAATTTCAGCGCAGCTTCAAAATACAAAGCAGTACTCTGCTGCTCCAGCCCCTCCGTCTGCAAAAAACAATAAGCTCTCGGGTAACCTAATTCAATAATTCAACATCACCTAAATAATAGATAATAAGCTAGCAAAAACCTTTAATCGATTCGCCGTATGCTTTAAGTCCCTGGCTTCTTTCAGAACGCTAGCAGCAGAGTAATTTTGATGCTTTCCATTTTGAGGATTGAGATTTTTTGGCTGCTCGAGTAGTTTCCCTTTGTCCCCATCTATTTGAGTAACAGCAGCCCCGTTGTCGCGAGAACTTTTGCTTAAACTAGGCGAGTAATCTGGTTTTGTTGCTCTTTTATCTACATAAGGAGAAATCTTGCCCATCTTCGAAGAATCTGAGGCCACTTCTTTCTCTCTGAATCTGAGCTCCCTCTCATTTGTCTCCAGTTTTTCTGGGGTTTCTGATTTTCTTAGCTTCATATCCCTGGGGCTCTCATTAGGCAATTTAATTTCCGACGTTTTAAGATTTGAATCCCTTAAATCTGAAACTGAATCATGCCTGATGTTCTTCTTTCCGTGCGATGATCCCAGGTTATCATAGCTCTTGTCTCTATATTGCTCCACACTAGACTTTGAAGTTTTAGGTTCCTCCTTAGATCGTGAAAGAGAACTTGATGGTTTCTGTAGCCCAGATCCATTTTTACGCTGAAGATCATCACCGGCTGTTGTCTTGTTTTCCTCAAATTCAGATTTCTTATCCTTGTAAACAGATTTTCCTCTCGAAGCATCACTGTTTACGGATTGATCGATTCCTCCAAACACTTCTCCATAGGAGCGTCTTCTTTGACTCTCCAACAAAGTGCTCAACGCGGCATCTGATCCCCCAGCATTTGAAATCTTCAAGGGAGATGAAGAAACAGAATCCACAGGCGAACCCCGCATTTCATGAAAGCTAGATTTGTTCTTCGAAGAACCTGAAACTTTGGACGAGCTCGAGGTCGCCGCTGTACATGGCTGTTCAGGTTCGGAAAATCCGTGGTACTGCTCTTGAGTGATGTGTTTTTTGGTAATTTCCGTCATTTTCTGTGGGCGTTTCATACCTTTGTCCCTTGGATCAATCTCATCATTTCTTTTAATTTTAAGGGTTCCCATTTCCTCCATTTTTGAGATTTTCACCTTCTTTTCTTTTGGTGGCCCTCCTCTTCTGATTTCTTCCTTCTCACCGATATAGTCAGAGCTGAGCTGCTTCTCTTTCCGTTTCTTTACCGACGAATCTTCTTTCTCAGGTTTTGAAATGCTAGTCATGATGTATTTCGAGGTTCCATTTAATGGAACCTTCTCATGAACTCCTCTGGATTTCTTTCCCGAATCCTCACCATCATGAAAACCACTACTCGTAATCGATGCCGATTTTCCACGAAAAGAATTCCCATCTTCACCAACACTACATGCTTCCACAGACTTGACCTTTTTGGAAACCCAATGATCATCTTGGTCAGATCTTCTCTTGCTCTTGGATTTGGAAACCAGCCCATCTACAAAGAAACCAGTTATCAGCTTCACAAAGACAAGTCTGGAGGATAAGTAATGCAAGCCATTACAAAAACAGAAAAATAAGGACACGAGGAAAAACCTTCAGCTGCGCATTGTTCAACATATTTGTGCTTCTTCTTTCTTTTTTCTTTGGTGTTTTCAAAAAGCGGATCACTTGTTCTGCTGATTCCATTGGCATTAACTTGATTCTCTCTGAAGATTAAGCTTTCCACAGAGGCCGCACGCTGTTGCTTCACAGGTTCTGCAGGCTGTGTTCCTTTTGAGGGGAATTCCTTCAGAAAACCCTTTTTCTTCTCATAATTTGTTGGCAGCTGGCACCCAGCTTCAGTTTGGCTGTCGATGGGTTGGGCATCGAATCCAACTTGACGTGTAGATTCATTGAAAATCACTTGATTATCTATCACAGGGGGGTGGTAAGCAGCATGCAAAGCCCTTGTTGTCTCCTCCTCGCTTATAGAACACTTGTTCATCCCTGGCCTGTACGCAGTAAAGAAATGGAAATATAATCACAAATTAAACTATTTAAAAATTTTAAGATAAGCCTTATAAGCTAAAATTAAAGAAGACATACAGCCAATCCATCATTGTGCAAAGCCATTTCTTAGGAAGCTGTGCAGGGTCCATCCCATAAGGAAGCAAGCGCCACTGCTGGCACTTATCACAGGCAACCCAGTTATCCTCAATAACAACGTGAAGAGCTGATGTGGCATCCACAAATGAGGGGTTATTGCTAGTCATGGAAAATTCTTGTCTGTTCTCAGTTGAATTGAATGGAGGAGGATATTCAGCTTTCTTCATGCTCGGATTATCGCTTGACTTGTCAATAGCCCCGCTTTGCTTTATCCTTTCGCCAAATGGAGATTCCGTTGGATCAGCCTTGCGGCCTGTTTTTGCAGCTTTCGGTTCCAACGATAAATCCTTCTGGGTTTCTTTGGAAAGACTTTTAATCGAAGTCTTTTGGGACTTTACTACGGCTTGCTTCTTTGCAGAAATATCTCCTTTCGAGTGAATTTTCTTCTTATCAATACTTTCCTTCTGAGAAATTTCACATTGTTTTGGCTTTCTCTTAGTTCCTAATTCTTGAAGACCCATTTCTCCATCTTCAGTAAAATTGGAAACATGAGGCCGTAATGATCTGTCAGATTGAAGATTGGGATCATCAATGCATAGACCTATCTTTTGCTTATTCAACTTCTCATCCTCCAACTTCTTGTCTGCCGACGATGTTTTTAAGCTTTCTTTGCCTTTAATGTCAAGGCAGCCTGCTCCAATCTCATCAATCCGTCTTGTATTCGGACTGGCCACCACATCCAATAGTTCATCATCCGAAAGATCATGCAAAGAAGGCTTCTCCTCTGCGAAAGAATTCTTGGACTGATTTCCCACCCGATCCGGCATTTGCTTCTCTGATTTATCATATAAAGCTTCAGGCTTTGACATCTGTTTCTCTTTTTGGCTTGAATCAGGGACTTCTGCGGACATCGTCTTATCTTTCATACTCTTCACCTTCTTTCTTTCTAAGAGATTTCCCTTTCCTTCAAAGGCATTGAGTTCACCCAATTTTGGGTTCTTCAAGTAGATTCTTTGGTTTTCCACCAAGCGCAAGATACTCTCAGGGAGAGGAGAGAGAAAAGATCCATCCGGAACAGGGAAGCATGTCATAATCTATCAAACCATTTCAAAGAAAAGTCAAAATAAGAAGAGAAAAATAATAGATGAACTCCAATTTCCAGAAGTCTGCTACTGACCTGGAAAGCAGCCATGGGGGAGCCAGAGGGGGAATTTCCCAAGGATTTCCCTTCACTTGTTCCCGGGCTATCTTCAGGGGATGAAGATGGAGAGTAATCCAAACCCATGTCACTGTAAATTGCAGCCAGGGGCCCTAGCAACAGATTTCCTGAGCCCACCTTGATCCGAAGTTTCAATAATTTATTTTCATTTCCAGAATTATTCGAATTTATAGTCACCCCATTTTTCGGAGTAAGCTCAATACTGTAAATCTTATTCTTCTTAGTATCATCCAGCTGCTGTGGAGGAGGAGCAGCCACATTTCCAGAAGGAACAGGTGGACTTGAAGAAGTTGCTTTGCTCTGGAAGCAGCAGAAGACAAAACTAGTATCAACAAATTCAGAAAAGAATACATACTTGAATTTCGACATAAAAATAAAAAAAAAGAAACCTCGGCAGGAGGATTTTGGGATGATGTTGACGTATTCCAGTCTGCCACCCGAGCAGGAACCCTAGACTGCTGGGGGCATACAGGAGGCAAACGCATATAAACTGGTAAAAATGATCCATATTCACCAAGTTTTGCCCCTGCTTAATGAACGAATTTTCACAAGATGAGAGACCGGAGATTTGATTAAAACTGTAATTCCCGAACTCGAGACTGTTCTCACCGGAGCTCTCCGCAGAAATTTCACCTTCAAAGTCCTTTTGAAAATGCCCCAACACCACCTGAATCTTCTCGTCCTGAAACCCATTAAATTTCACTCAATCCACACGAATCAAATAAACAAACCGAAATCAAACCAACAATCACGAAATAGAAGAGGTAATCATACAATGTAGGAAAGGGAGACATCCGGATCGACAACAGCATCATATTCCAAGCTAGAGATGGCCTCGCCTTCTTCAAGCTCGTTCTCCTCCATCCGAAACCTTCGACCTAGAACAGACCTTCTCCCATCGATCTCGCTACCGACGGACAGCATTCAAGCCGCCGACATCAATTCCTCCCCAAATCTCTCTCCCAGCAATCAAAAACCGCGTACCCACGAATTCCCCGAATGCCCACAAATCTCTCCACGCCAAGATCCTCTCTTTATCGATGAAATCAGGCAAGATCGGGCAAATTATTGCTCACCCAGATCGAAGAACGGATTTCTACGTCGACCCTCTTCGTCTTCCTCCGTCGTAGTCTCCCCAGGTAGGAGAAAAGAACCCCCCTGAGAGAATAAACTCAGACAAAAGTCCAGTCTTTTAATCTCGTTTTCCCCTCCGCTGAACACAACCCGGGATTTCTAGAGAGAGAAACAGACGGGGGAAGAGAGAGAAAGACTTTTACCGCCATGACTCCTTCCTCCCGAGTCTCGTAGTTGTACTTCTTACGCAGTTTGTTTCTCTCTCTAGCGGGGAGTAGAGATAGAGAGAGAAAGGGGGGTTCTTGTGAGAGAAAATGCTTGAGGGGGGATCGTACGATCCTGGCCGTCGATTCGGTGGACCATGTGGGCTGTTCGAGATTGGCGGCGATGAAGGCTGTCTCTGTGGGCTGGTTCATTGGGGATTTGATGGAGGGCCCACACGTGTGAGCTGCGTGGGGCCCACTAAAGCCCATGGAAATAAGACGGCCACGTGTTATAGAGATTTCGACGAAGGGGATTGATTCTCACTCAGCAACACGTGGCAAAACTCCCCAAGTCTGAGTGATCCTGGCCGTCCATCTTACAACATCATCTCCAGATACCCAGGGGGGAGGATTTGCCAGAGTATGCTCCTTTGCATTTAAATGTTTTATCAAGGGTTTGGCATGTTACAGAGGGGACGGAAGGGACGTGACTGGATGGATGACGAGTGGTGATGAGATGGAGCGTGACGAGTAGTTGTTACGTCCAAGCGATCCTAATCGTCCATTTTACTTGATCCTCTGTAGAAACTTTGTGCGGGAGGGGGGGGGCATTGCCAGAGGAGTATGCTCTTTAGTGTTTACATGTTTACATTTGTGCAGTTTAAATCTACTATCACTATGAATGAGATACTGAGATGCAAAAATAAAATAAATAAATAGCATTCTGAACTAGCATTGCTTTTTTATAAGAATGATTGTAGTTTGGCATTGAGATAGATAAGGTTTGGTGAAACCAAAAATTATCTCTGCATGCATCTCATCTTATCTCCACTTCTTTAGTTTTTTAACAGAGAGCATCCTTTTATCTTATCAAGTTGATCATTCCGAATTCTAGTTTAAAGTGAGATATTTAGACTGACAAGTACAACCTTTTCATCAGTCTCCGTGTTTTTTCTGCTTAACTTCAATTGAGTACACAGATAGTGATAACCCAAAAATGAATTCATGATTTTCTTTTGAAGGAAATGGATATAGATTGAATATGCATTGTGGAATGAGGGAAAAAATACAAAGTAAAAAAACTAAAACAAATGTGATAGAATAATTTTGTGGAAGAATATAATGGAGTTAGATTTCACTAAAATTTCATTAGAATTGTCTTTCATGTCTATCAAATTTGGCCATGATGCACTTTGTTTCAGGCTAGGATTGTCTCAAATAATTAGCTCAGTAAATAATTAGTATTATTAAGATACTCGCCTGGGGCAGAGGCAAGATATTTTGTTTTTGTCAAATCACCTAAAAGTTACTCCATACAGTACTATACTTATATTGCATAATTTTTTTTTAAGGATTAAGTTTAAAATATCATGAAATGAAATACAAATCAAATAACTATGTACCATGGTTGTACTCGTCTCAACATTAGACACAATTTGCTTTAGCCTAATCTTCAAAAGTATGTCATTAGGATCCTTCATGTATGCTCCTCTTTAATGCTAAGAGAGAACACAAATGATAGCTAGGGTTTTTCAAAAAGCCAAAAGGCGTTCTTTGTTTCTGTGTAAATGTTTTACGATGGAAATATGTGTGGCAGAAAAGCCAATCACATATTCCATGTCTTATTCAACATTCATTTTTACAATATATTCATTATAATGCATGTGTGATGCTTACAATGAAGTCTATGAATACATGATACGATTTTATGAATTAACATGAAATCATACTACAGAGATCATTACTCTTTAAGCATGTATTTTAGATATTTCTACTCCAAGGACACTCATCAAGGATAGATAATGAGCATGGTCCATCCGATAGCTATTAGTGTGGGAACACTAATGATAGATAATGGGTGATCCTTAGCAGAAAGAGTTCACTGCATTGATTTGTACGAGACCCTAAATGATAAAATACCAAACTATCAGTCATGTTGATTCATATCACTGTTGTGTAAGTGGTCCTTCGACTTTAGACACCAAAGATGTTTTGTTGACAGATCATTGTATTTTCACCATGACCTACAGGTTCCTAATCATGGAATTACAAGATCCTTTGTTATGGAATAGTAGAAAGTTCACAAAAATGATTGATTGGTTAACGTGGGATCATCTGCCCATAGTGTACAAGGAGAAAACTCAAGGAAGATGATGCAATGATGTCAATGGCCAAGGTAGTAGAATATCAGAATATTTCTCCAATAATTTTTGAATGCATCAATACTAACTCTTGTATTTTTTTTTACAGTTGACCATATCCTAAGCTGTCCTAGGAATCTCAAGCAGATGGGGGAATAAATGTACATAGTAATCGTTGATAGAAAGGTTCTATAATTGAGTCAATATTCTCTTTTCGTATCTTCTAGAGCATGAGATGTAGATTGGCACCCACCGGGCTAGAAACTCAACCTATTAATTGACTTAAATGAATCCTTCATTAATTATCTATATGATGATAAGTTAATTAACTTTGAAGTGTAATAAATGTGATTACACAATTAGAGTCGTCAACTAGACTAATACATAAGCCTTGAGGGTCAAACACAAATGGTCTTTTAAATATTGAAAGATATATTTAAAGTTTAGGGGTTTTGTAAAAATATCTTACTTAGTATAAATAAGGGAAGGCCCTAAATGAAATTAACCCAGGCTAGAATTATTCAGGGGCCAACCCTTCTTCTCCCTTCTCCTCTTTACTCCTCTCCATTGCTGATGCAATTGGGATATCGTAATGATGATGACAGAGGGAAAAAAAGGCTTGTCAAGATTAAGGAGAAGATTTAAGATGCTAGGAATCACCTGGAAATGCCTAGAGGCAGCAACCTTCAACAACTCATCACATCTCTCTTGAGAAATCGAGAAATCTCAAATCCAATCTGTGCACAATTAATTTGATCAATAGGTTCTGAATGTTTTTATGATTATGTTCAAAGTCTTCCTCTATGTGAATCGCTTTAGTTTCATCCGAATGAAGGCCATAAAACCCAATAGTTTATGTACCAATAAAAATTATAGATCTAGGGTCCACTTACTTGAATGACCTGCTAGTTATAATCATCTAGCCCATTCAAAAGATCTTTAATCAAAGAATGACCAAGGTGATAAGCCAAAAATAAGGGGCGAATTTATCCAATTTTAATTTCCTATCGTTGTTGATTTCAACTTATGCAATAAAATTTATAAAACCCTAAACTTAAGATGTATAATGAAGATTATAGGGATCATCCAAAGGAGGCTAGTAAGGCAATTCAATTATTTATCCAATTAAGTTATCTGGCCCTAATTAGGCTTAGTTGAATCTTTGATAAAGATCAAATTACCCTAATGATATGGAGAATTTAGAAAGGAGGATAGAGGATACATGAAGAATAGAAGAATTAGTGATTCTGTAAATTGACTTCTTTGATCCAATCAAAAGGATCATTGCAGACAAATACAGGGATTAAGAAGAAAAATTGGTTTTAGTTTGTTTTAGTGAGACTGGGAATTCAAACTAACTCCCTACTATCTCATAAATATAATCTAATCTTCAATGGAAATTAAAATCTTTTTTAGTTTGTTATTTATTTTTGTTTTTAATTTGCAAGTGGAATAGTTAAATCAATTCAATACTCACTTTTCTTAATCATAGTAAGGGCTTGTACATGTTGCTCAAGCCAAGGGATTTATAATTTCAGACCAAGATCAAGAAGAATAATAAAAAAAGTCACTAAAAAATTCCCAAATACAATGAAGTAAAAAATACCAAATGCAGTCGATCCACGCTGGTTCTCCTCTCTTTCTTGTAGCTGTGAAAGAGCCCCCTCCAGAATGACCTCCTCAAATTGAATTTATGTTTTATACTTAGGTTAAATGGTAAAACTATCATTTTACCCCCAATAATTAATTAATTTTTATGTATCAATGTAGGCTTGATCTGAATGATCCAACTTTACAGATAGAAAGAGGAGGTCGAGATGAGCAAGCCCATGAATTTTGAGCTCAATCTCACTTCAAGTTATTAATAAATCAATATTGACAAATCAAAGCTGGTGGATCAATATTCATTTATTTCATTCAAATTTTGCATTAAACGCAATCGCGTGTCGCTTCCTGATTGGCTGGAAAAATTCATTGTAAAAAAGTCTATAAAATTCTATGTAAAAAATTCATTTCGTCCTTGAATAATTTCCCAAAAAAGTCTATAAAATTATAGAAAAATCTAGAAAATTCAGTAATTCATCACCACATCAATTAACATTAAAGTTAATTGTTAAACCTGCCATTTCCATTTAAATAGAGTTATTCTAAGCTTAAATAAATTCTATAAAATTCATAAATTTACAGAAATCAGGGTAAAATCAGAATTCACTTGGAATATCAATTAGCATGTAAATATATGATAACAACCCTATTTTAAAATCTTTAAATGGATAAAATTGTGCTAATTACTAGAATTAAACACAGAATTAGGGTGTTATCACATGGGCTAGTCATAAAGCTTAGCCCATTTAAAAAAATTAACACACCCTAGAAGTTGGTTATTAATATAAATTATGCTCATCTTGCTAACCATATGTTGAAATCATGGGCCAAGTAGTCCTTCAACGAAGATATCTACTACATTCTCTATGGTTTCCTCCGACATAGGCTCAATCATTTTGCTTATATTTCCTCATTGATCTAGTGTCCATTAGTCTCATTTTTTTTATTCTACCATGATGAACCAGTCTTTGAGATTTCTATGGTAGTCTGATTGATATATTAATACGATATGGTAATATTTTCGACATATACTTACATTTCTTCTAGATACCCCTTGGTCCATTAGTGCCTCATGTATTCCATGGCCAGCATTTGAAATCAGCGTTGACACTAAAAAGGTTACTACATTTTGCTTCTTATCTTTACTACAAGACTCCCCTAATTAAGGCATAGTGACCACAAGTTCATCTTCCATCAATGGCTGGTCCAAAGTAATCAAAATTCGAGTATATTTCTGTTGTTAATGTTGAAATTTTATATGGCATGAAAACCAATCTCATATTCCACATCTCATGACATAAATTTTATAATAATGTGATTGCAATGCTTATAATTGAAGTCCATAAATCCATGGAATGACTCATTAAATTATAATGATATCATAATATGGTGATCACTAATCTTTAAATATATGTTCTTGACATTTTTTCAAGAATGACACCAAAATATCTAAATGAAATAGCAATATACTCAAAGATAATAGATGTTGCTTAGAATGGATCCATGTGAATTCATATGAATGGTATTGTACCTGATATTAACCAGGTTGATTTAGGTCATGGTTGAGGAAGTTGTCCTTAGACCTGAGACAACAAAGACACCATGTGGATAGATGATTGAGTTTTGGCTATGACATATGAGTTTCAAATACTCCTAGGTCATGTTCAACAAGTCCATGAAGGTAATTTGTGGTCGAGATGGAAACATATATCCTTAGTATGAGAGGAAAAATAGGTAATTAAATCAGTTCCATGGTACTAAAATTTCAGAAAAGTGTTCTCTGATGGTTTTTCAATGCATCCATAAAGACTAGAATGATTTATTAGGGCCTGAAAATTAACCATACACTTAGTTGTTTGGGAGTCTCTCACGTATGTAGGATTATAGATACATGATAACACACAAATTCAGTTGTAAAATGATATAAATATGTGTTATCTGGGGGTACTAAAGTGATTTAAATGCATATTCTCATATGGAATTATCATTTATCTGCATTAGAACCACTTATTGAGCACTAAATCAAAATGAAGTTAATTCGGTGAGTATATGATTTTTCTGATTTTATTTGGGTATTCTTCCAAGACATTTTGATATCTGAATATATTTATACATTTGACAAAAGGCTTATTTGAGTCAAAAGGCTTATTAGGTGATAGGTTTCAGCAGGAGATTGGATGATTTTGGAGCAAAAAATTCGGAGAAAGAAGAGCCAAAATGAGCACAGAACACGAGGAGGCGGAGGAGAGAGAAAATAATAAAGTGGGGAGACAGCCCACTTTGAACCCTCATATCTCGCAACTCCACCGTTGGATCACACTAAAATTTTGATTGTGAGTTGTTAACTTCATATACTTTCAACCCAACGGTGGAAATTGCCAGAAAATCTCTAGAACTCTTGTAATGAAGGGACGACCAAGGGCAAACGGGAAAGGACTTTACCCTTTCACCCAAGGTACTTAAACCCTTTTTTTTCTTTTCTCTCCACCCATTCTGGAGTCTTCCATCCACAGCTGAGAAGACAGAGGAGGAAGTTCTTGGATCAAACAAGGTTCTGAGTTTATTTCATTGCATTTTCTGGTCTTCATTTCTAGATTGTATTCTTCTAAATCGCCTTGGCTTGGGTGAAATGTTCTGGCCCTTTCTAGGAATCGAATCTGAGTTTCTTGAGATGAATATTGAGCCCTGAAAATAAAAATGAACTAAAAATTAGATAGATTTTCATTTCCTTCTAGTTTAAAAATTAGACAGCTCCTTAAAACTCTTGAGAAAATTGAATCAGCTCCTATATAGATTATCTTTCCCACTTACATTAGCTTAGTCCCTACTCTATTTATGATTTATTGATCTTGATTTCAAGATCAAGAAGCCTAAATAGATTTCTCACAAATACAATCCTAATTTATTTTTTTCCCTATCCTGAGGTTCTTGATCTTCTTGACAATATCAAGAAATCCTATTATCTTTTATATATTCCTCTCCCAAATTCAGCTCAAAGTCCACTAATCAGATTGAACATCTCATTACCTACTAAGCCTCTCTTGGACGATCCCTGATATTCACACTTTACATATAAGTATTGGGGTAAATTTATAAATTGAATTGCATAATCTGAATTTGACAATGACAGTGACTAAGGCATCTTAATCACTCAAAGATTCAGTTTATCACTCACGTATGTAGGATTATAGATACATAATAGAAGATGGCAGCAAAAGGTTCAGTGAGAGAGCTGAAATGCTCCTTTTGTATCTTATAAAGCATGAGATATAGGTTGGCACCCTTGGAGTTGGCAACACAACCTATCAATTAGGTAAAATTTAGCCTTGATTAATTGATATATATATATATGCTGATAAAGTTAATTAATAAGGTTGGTCAATAAAGGTTATTGGGTCATCTAAGTTGTAAACTAGACTGATACATTGGCCTGGATGGTCACAATCATAAGATTTTGGAAATTGTTAGAGGACTTTTATGAAAACTTTCCTTCTATAAATTGAGGGGTTCACTCTGTTTTTTTACCTGTGTGAGTCATTTTTGAATGTCCTCCTCTTTCTTGTGTTCCTCTTCCTAGTTGTTCCTTCCAATGAGTTTAGATGGAGAGGAAATCGAGTTTATTGAAGCATAATTTGAGGGGAAGAAGAGGAGATCTGTGCTTAAAAGATTGTGTGCATAATTCTAGAGGTCAAATATTTGAGCAACTTGAAGATACTCATTCATACAACCAACAAATCAGGAATTTGATTTGTACGAAGGTGTTGTTTTGGTTTTGCCTGTGTTTTTTTTTTTTCAGATCCATCTTTGATTCAATATTACAGAGCATAATCAAGTTTTTATTGAGTAAATCAAGGCCACAACTCCCAGTAGCCAACCCTTTATTTCTTGACAATAGTACCTTATAACTATTAGATAGGCCCCAACACACAATGTAGGATCAAGATGGCTCTCAAATATTGATTCATAAGCTGGCTAAATGAAATAACCACATGGGAAATATTTGGACTTGTATGATTCAAGTAAATTAATTTCCCCACCAACCTCTAGAACAACTCCTTATCGATAGATTCAATATCTTCCACCTTAACCACATTTACAGAACAATCAATATGGGTTCCACCAGGCTGTGAAGAATTTTTTTTATTTCCTTCAAATGCCAAGTAAGATTACTTGGAAACAATTAACAGACGAGAGCTGTAAAGCCAGAATTTTTTATTTTTTGTGGAGATTTCTTCTATTTATTTTTCATTCATGAAACTCCATTTTGGCTTTATAAATCACTGAATTTTTGTACGATCATTTATTAACTCTTGCAATTATTGAAGCTGCAACATATGATGTTTCCCTATATCTTCCATGACTAGATTTCACTTTTTATTTCCTTAATAAGCTTGATGTTGAATCTCAATAGGAAGATGACATGCTTTTCCAAATATGAGTCTAGAAGGGGACATCCCGACGGGTCCCTAATAGGCTGTTCTATATTCCCACAAAGCATCAGGTGATCTTTCACTCCAATCTTTATCATCTGGCCGTATTATCATTTCATAATCTTCTTCATTTCTCTATTACTTTCTTCAATTTGGCCCTAAGCTTGAGGATGGTACAATGTGGTCATCTTATGATGTACTCCATACCTCTTAAGTAAAGATCTGAAATGAAAATTGTTAAAATGGGATACACTATCGCTAATTAGTGCTCTGGGACATCCAAATCTAGAGAATATATATTGAGTAAAAAAATTTAGTGTTACGTTATGATCATTTATCCGAGTGGGGACTGCCTCAACTCACTTACATGCATCATCCACATCCATCAGTATATACTCATGTCCAAAAGATGGTGGAAAGGGTCCCATAAAATCTATGCCCGGTAACTAAAAAATCTAAATTTATATGATTGGTTGTAAGGGCATATCATCCTTCTTTTTTAGATTAATGATGGATTGACATTTTTAACAACTTTTTGCAAAAATCATAGGAGTCTTGAAATAACCTAGGCCAAAAGAACCAACACTGAACAACCTTTGAAGCAGTATTTTTTATGCAAAATGTCCACCACAAAAATATGAATGACATAATTCTAAGATGTTTCTATGTTCATCTTATAGTACACATCTCCTCAAAATTTGGTCACCCCTAAATGAAATAGTTCAGGATCTTCCCAAACATAATATTGGAGCGCTCTCATAAATTCTTCTTTTCTTGTTCAGTCAAATCCTTTAGAGCTCTTCTTGAAGCTAAATAGTTCACTGTGCATGCAAACCAGGGCATTTTTCTTGTGCTAATCTTGAGCATATGCTCATATGGAAAGGTTTCAACAATTGGCATTGGGTTACTTACATTTAATCAGGATAAATGACCAGCTACATAATTCTAAGATGTTTCTATGTTGATAACCTGCAAATTAAGATGATTAATTTATGAATTTTATATTATATTTATGTGTTTTAATGACTATATTTGCATGTTATCATATAAAAATGAAGGTAAAACACTTACATTTTGATTTTACTATTATTTATGATTTTTTGCCATTTTTTACATGGAATTTAACCTCATTTCAGTGAAGAAATATTTTTTACAGGGCCATAAATATTTGGCTAAATGTTGGTAAGGGCTTTCCTAATTTTTCTGGAATTTTTCCATATTTTTATATACTTTTTTAAACCATTATAAAGCCAAGAAATGATTTTTATGTATTTAAATAATACATATTTAATTTATTTGGCATTTAATAATATATATTAAGGGGCATCCACGTCATTCGCCCGAAATTCGGGCGAATGAGTGGATGTTTATTATTAAATAATGAAGAGAGAGAAAATAATAACCATTATTCGCTAATTATGGCTTCGCAAATCGCGATGCCATAAAAAGCCAATCATTAGCTCAATATATATATATATATATATATATATATATATATATATATTACGCAGCATGGGTGGTGAGGTAATCATTGACTATGGAATTGATAACCGCGTGCATTTAATGCACGTGGGAATCAATTCTGCATATTCCTCATACGCGGAATCGAGTAGCCACGTGCATTAAATGCACACGGTAATCGATACCACGTGTTTTTTAAAAACAAATGGCGGCGGCAGCTTTTTGGTTTTCGGCGTGCATTTAATGCACGTGGAAATCGATTAGAAAATATTCTTTAAACGCTGTACTTTTTATTTTTTATTTTTTTAACAGCGCCGACAGGTGACGTGGCGTCCTCTCAGCAATTCAAAAGGAGCTTCGATCTCCAATCATTGCGGGCGCCCGACGTGGACAACAACGTGTCGACACGTGATCCGAGGATGGGGAAAACAAGAAAATCAATGCCGGCCAATAGAAAATTCCTATTTTTTAAGAAGATAAAGAGATCCAACGGCCCAGATTTTTCCTCACTAAAACCTTGATATCTTGAGATCTAGACGTCCGATTGGGCTGAAATTTTGAGGGTAGGTTCGTCTTTTCTCCCTCTACAATCCAGACGGTTGGATCTTTAAATAGAGGTAGGAAAAAGGGCAAAATCACTTTTTGAAGCTCTCTCCAAGGAATTGGCCAGGAAGGACACAAGGGATGCTTTGGAATTCGACAGTTCTTGATTCTGTACTCAAAGTTGTAAGTTTCTGATTTGTATTTCAATCTTCTTCTTGAACAATTCTAAAACGCCAAGGCATGGGCAAAATGTACATGCCCTAGAAGTTAGTTTTGAATGAAATTAGCACTGCATTTTGATTTTGATTCAAGATCTGATTTTTAATCTTTAATTCTACATCAATTTAGAACATTTCTGCTTCATTAGATTTTTAATTTAGGGTCAGATTTCATCTTTTCCCCAAATTCTTCACTTTCTCTCTCTAGATCAATTTGTCTAGTTTCTCTCTCTAGATTTCGATTTTTATTATTTATGAATTTAATTTAATATACAAAAAACCTAAAAATAAAATTTTATTTGAAAATTCATCCATCTTGAAGTCCAATTTAAAAATCCCTTTGTTGATTATTTAATTCCCAATTTTAATTCATAAAAATTGTCTTAAAATTTTATAATAATTGGGAAATTAATAATCTGAATTAATCTGATCTTTAAATTAAAATATTCCTATCTTGAGCTTTCTGACCGAAATATTTAAAATCAAAATTAAGTCTTACTTGATTTTGATTAATTAAAAACATTATTAAGCAAAATTAAAATTTATTAATTGCAAACTTTATTCATCTTTGAATTAATTCATTGAAATTGGATTAAAATTCTTATTTGTTGCCTCCCTGTGGTTCGACCCCTTGCTTGCTCTATATTTTATATTTAGTGATTAAGGGAAAGTACAAATTTTATTGTTTAAGTCTAAACGCCAAATCAACGACATATTTACTTGCATTTTTAGGCTTATCATATGTTCATCTTCTGGGACGCATTTCCAAAAAGATTGATCACCCCTAAATGAAATAGATCAGGATCTTCCCAAACATAATATTGGACACCTCTTGTAATTATTTTTCCTCTCTTGTTCAGTTTAATCCTCTAGGGCTCTTCCTAAAGCTAAATAGTTCACAATGTGTGCAAAACAGGGCATTTTTCAAGTGCTAATCTTTAAGATATGCTCATCCGGAAAGGTTTCAACAATCAGAATTAGGTTACTAACATTTAGTCGGGATAAATGATCAAAAAAAATTGTTTTAGACCCATGTTTATCCTTAATTTTTAGGTCAAACTCTTGCATTAATAGTATCCATCTGATCAGCCTGGGTTTTGCCTGTTTTTATTCATTAAATACCAAATATCTGCATGAACAGAAAAGATAACTGTCTTAATACTAAACGAATATGTACTAAATTTAGCTAATGCAAACTTGATAGCTAGAAATACCTTCTGAATTGTAGTGTACTGTACTTGAGCATATCCTAGGGTCATGGTAACATAGCAGATGGCCATTGGCTTCTTTTCAACCCGTTGACCAAGCACCGCCCTATTGCAAAATCGAAAGCATCACACATGAGTTAAAAAAGGTGATTCTAGTCTGGATTTTGCAAAGCTGGTGCTTTCACCTTTGGAGATGTAAAATTCTTGCCCCTATAGAAAGGCGTGCTTTCTTGCATTGTTAAATGTGAAATTCATATCTTTGGCCAATAAGTTAGTCAAGGGCATAGATAATTTAGCAAAATATTTAATAAACCATCTGTAGAAGGCTGTGTGATCAAGGAACCCTTTAAGTTCCTTGTTGTTGGTGGGGATTGTAAGGTTCTGTATCACCTTCACCTGGAATTGTCCACCTCTAATGCATGGTTGTTGACCATGTGCCATATGTATATTCCCACTTGGAACACAAAGTGGGGCTTTTCCCAACTGAGCACTAGCCGTCTCTCCATGCATATCTGCAAAACCTTTTCTACGTTAGCCAAGCATGTGTCAAAATTTTGACCAAAGACAGAAAAATCATTGATGAAAATTTCTATACAATCTCTTACTAGATCTGAAAACAAGGCTGTTATGCATCTTTGAAATGTAGTTGGTGCATTACATTGTCCAAAAGGCATTCTCGTATATGCAAAAGTTCCAAATAGGCAAGTAGCAGTAGTATTTTCTTAATCTTCAAGGTGAATTTCTATTTGATTATATCCTGAATATCCATATAGAAAAAATTAATATTTTTTTCCTCCTAATTTCTCTAGAATCTGATCAAGGTAGCAGATAGTGATTTTTTTTGTAATTGTATTGAGCTTTCTATAATCGATGCATATCTCCAACTAGATGGTAATCTAGTTTGAATTTCTTCCCCTTGATCATTTCAGCTTACAATAATTCCTCTTTTCTTAGGGACTACATGCACCAGACTTACCCAAGGACTATTTGAAATGGAGTAACTAAATCCAACTTCTAATCATTTTAATATTTCTTTTCTAACTACATCCGACATGATAGAATTTAATTTTCTTTGGCATTCTTTAGTGGGTGTGGCATTTTCATCAGTAAAAGTTCTTTGAATGCATATGGATGTACAAATGCCCTTGACATCAGAAATAAACCATGCAATGGCGGATATATATTTTCTCAGCATACTGAGTAATTCCTTTTCTTGATTCGAAGATAGAGATGACAAGATAATAAGTAGAAAGTCATTGTAGGTTGATTGAGCATCAACTAAAATGAATGTGGCCAATACCACTCAGGTTCCTACGGTCAATTCTACTGGCAAAACTCCCAGCACTGGAGTTCATCCGCCTCACTGTTCCCATGGAGTCTGATGTGCTTATCGCCGACCATTTATTAGGGTATGAAATATTTACCCCAATGTAGTTGATAGTTGAGGTGAAGGGGGCAGGCTCAACTTGTTATTACCAATGTTGCAAATACTAAGCTACCTTTTGACATCATTAGGGACCATGATGTAAAGTTTGAAGGATATTTTTAGAATTCATTATTAAGTACATGGGTTTGAAGCTCAAGTTCTCAACAAATGTGCCCCTTAGATGGGTGATTACATAAAGTGAGTAAAAAAGATGCTCAAGGAGCATCTAAGGCGTTATTGTTAGCTTAGAAAGAGAATTGTGTCGATTTGTTGGAATGCACCCAATTCTCCCACAACAGCATCTCAAGTTCGACGATGGATATTTTGTTACTCAATATTAGAAAAGCCACCAACCTTTCTTCCCTCCACATGTTTGAAGTAGAAAAGTAAGAAACCTTACCCATTGGCCTTTTAATTTGTATATGAAATAACTCCTGCATTGAGAAAGCCTGGGAAGTGGTGGAGCACACAACTCATCATCTGAAAGCAAGCACTGATCAGAACTAGGGAGATGTGGAGTTCTAAGTCAAACCCCTGGTGTTGTATTACCTCAATACTCGACTATTGAAGAATGTCAAACTGAGTGAGTGGCATACGATACTTATACCGTGATATGATTTGGCATCAAAAGTCATCAAACACATGGGACATGTGGCATACCACTTGAAAGTATTCTTAGGCTACTAGTACATAAGGTGCTTTATGTATATGTCCTAGATAAGTAAAAGATTCATCTAAAAGGCCTAGAGCAGAACAAATCAAAGATGACGCCATTCAACATTAGGGCCCAATTATACCAAGGGGGCAAAAGGATTTTGATGGGGAGGCAAAATACCTCCAACATTAAACAATACAGTTCTATGTGAAGTGGAGGGATCACCCAATTATAGCAGCAACATGGGTGTGTGATGATGAATCCATCTTGATGCATAGAATCCTACATCTTTTACGACTAATTCCGAATCCACTTTAATATGAAATTACATTTCATCCAGTCATTGGTCAACCTTTTAATTTTAATTTTTTTATGATTTTGCATGATATATGTGCCGAATAATTAACATCATGATTTTAAGAGGTGGAACATATTTTGGGAGTAATTCTTCTCTTGAGTACATTGTTTATATTTTGTTGGTCTGAATTTAGATTTAAATAAAAGGATAAAGGAGAAAAGAATAAAATGTTGGCTAGCTAGTCGCACTAGCTAAACACAACAGTGCTCAAGTCGATTGAATGCAAATGAGTTTAGAGTGCTTAAGCCAACCAATGGCTAGTGAGCACTAGTGCACTAGCTGGCCCAGACAGCAGACCAAGGCAACAAAAATGCCCAAGATCTTGTTGAAGTTGAAATAACCAAGCAGTGCGGGCCCAAACATACTAGGGGCATTTATAAGGCAACAACAACTTTGAATACTTCTAATATGGGATATATGTTTACATACTTATTTTTGTGTTGGAAATGGGCTAGGTCGACCACAGAGGTAGGATGAGGCCCAATGGACCGCAGCCTCCAGAAACCAAATAGAAAGAATACATGTCCTTTGATTTAACCCAGCTTGATGCCTGATAACCCGGAAAATGAGTATAAGTCGTCATTAATTCTTTGATTAGACAACAAATTTATAAGTATAGATTTGAGTAAGGGTCGAAACACAGAGAGCTAGAAATCAATTAGAATATTTTTCCATGTGATTATATATTTATATTTTTTTTTAGATAAAAATAAAAACTAACCCTAAGAGAAGTAATAGTTTTATTATTTTTTACACAAATGCAATAAAGGAAAACCTAAATAAATTTCAAAGATAAACTTTATTTCAATAGTGTAATATTAAGAAATCAACTAACAATTACTAAGAATAACTTTAAGTATTTTTTTGCTAGAGGGCGCCAAGGTTTCCCACAAGAGCGCCCCAGACTTGACGTGTTGGCGTTGAAAAATGTGTGGTGGATCTCCTGTTTTTAGGTTCAGTAAAAATGCAAAATTAGAGCTGTAGGGCAAATTTTTTAGCACCGTTTGTGGGGTTGCAAAGCCCTGGGTCTTGGCTATCACGCCCTGTAATAACCAACCTCTGAGAATGCATGAGCCTCTGGTGTCACTCCCTTTTAGGCCAAGGATGCATTCCTCTTCAGTTTCCTCGAAACCTGATGATCTGATTCCCTTCTTCATTCAACCTAACACTCAAACAGAGTGGATCCAAGAAACAATGCTGCACTCAAGGCTGCCAGAACTCAATTTTTCAAGGATAGTTACAATTTGTGAAAAAAAGGGGTATAAATATGGATCCTAGATTTTCAATGTGAGAAACCTAGAATGTGTGGCCAAGATTTGGCGATTTGGCCAGTCAATTTCATGCCCCCCTTTCTAGGAAAGAAATAGCAACCACCCACTTCAATTTTTCCTTAATAATAGGCCTCTCCTTTGACTGGGAGTATGCTCCTTTTAGGATCCAGATTTGGTCTGCTCCATAGTGGGCTTCATTGTGCTTTAGGTCCCTCTCTTCTCCATTAATATTCCAATTACCTGAGTCGTGTTACAAATTAAGCTCAAAGGAAATCATGAGAAAAATAAAATATTTGATTCAAGGGAATCAAGTGGGGTTAGTTCATAAATTGTTAGACCCCATTAATTAGGACCAATTACAAAACTGAGTGTTAATTTCATTTTCAACATGAATAAGTGATCATTTTTGTGCCTATTCTTGATATAAAAGCAAGATAAATCATAAAAACATATATTTATCGCTACATATTTGATGTTATCAATGCCCATGTCATAATGTGTCATTTAATAAGTAACTATCTAATTTTGACTATTGGATGACCTTTAGGAAGATAGAATCGTCCGATCTACCATCTAAGCTTTCTATCTTTTTGCGGCCTTTGTAGGAGTCTGATTGGTCGAGGATGATGAGGTGACACATGCAGCAAGTTCATTTTTTGATGCTCGGTGATGAGTATGAGGCTGGCATGGCAAGGGAGTAAATTAAAAAAGGGGTTCATAGCTGAGGCTTAACTATAGTTGTGGATCCCTTGCTATAGAAATTGGATGGGGGGAGACTTGTATTCCTCCACCCCTTGATCATTATCCTTGTCTTTTCTCCCAGTGGAGGCTGACAATAGGAGACTGTATTCCAATCGAATAGCCCTCAGAGAGTCATTGGACCAGGTGCATGTAATCTGGGGTTGAGAGAGCTCTATCTTGTTGCACACTTATTTTGGTCTTAATTTTATCATCTCTTATTGTAGGAGAAGAAGAATATAGAGATACTTTTGAAGCAGCTTGGAGTGTCCTGGGGTTGCAACTACCTCATCTGAGCTCAAGAGACTTAGGATGGTATTGGATTTTCCCCCATTCGTAGTCTTCAACACAGGGTGGAACTTGTGAAATCTAAGACAAAATCTTGTCGATCTTCATGTGTTTATCATTATTTGATTCATGGTTCAGCTTAATTCTAAGCTGGATTTGGATTTTGGATCAAATTTAGTACATCTTCTTTGAGGCATTTTACTAAACGCCTACCGGCAAAAACATTTTAGCCAATTTCATCTCATTTTCTTCCTATTTCAAATTTTTAAAATAGAAAAAATTACTTATTACGCATAAATCAACTAGTCTATTATTGTGTTTAATAATATATTAATTTGTCTAAATACCACCTAATCCATCTTATTATTTTCTACTATCTTCGAGTATTCTCTCTCTTTATGATCACTTAAATTATGATAAAACTTAACATCCATCTTCTCCTTATCTCTGTAAACCTTAACTCCTGGAACATATATAATCCTACTTCATTTCATTTTTATAACTAATTAATTTCCCGTTCCTACTCACTTAAATTCATCTCAATTGCTCCTCGTATTTTTTACTAAAATAAAATATCCCTATTCATTATGTTCTTTAATATTTATAATTATTTAATTACTATATCTATCTAATAAATCTTAAATATAACCTAATTACTAATTAATAATAATCATCATAAAGATGTTACCTACTATGTATATTACCTTTAATTACCTCTTTACAATAGTCTATTCCACTATCCATCTTTCTACTTTCCTTTATTATAATGACATAAATATATTATTGTACCCAATGAGTTCACTAGTACTGCAGCCTATGATTAGTACTGAAGCCTCTAGATGTTGGGCATAGGGTGACAGATCTAGAGAGACTTAAGTGTGAATGTTGTGCCTATGATTCCAGGGTGTGTTTTGTATGATACAAAAAGATGAACAGCAGGTATCCAAGTAGCACAAGAGAGGAGTGTGAGTATGAGCACTCCGTCCGCGTGTCAAGGGAGATGACATGATGTGTTGTGCCTTCCAACCAAATTCATGTTAAAACATAATGATGAGGTATTACAGGCTGGTCGAGTGGTGGTTGGCAGTGGTGAGTGACAATGGCATGTAGTGTCATAAATTTGCTACAACTTGCACTACATACGGATGTTTTAGACCTTTTTTGTGGTATTGTAAATATTTTCTGTCTAGGCTATCATGTATAATGATTCCATAGAGAAAAGGAAGATAAATAAAAAAATAGGAGATCATACAAACCTCAGAATTACTTCCTCTAAGGGTCAATTCATATCTTTTTTACAGGAATCTTGATAAAATTAAAAATATAACTCCCACACTCTTTTAAAATGAGAATATTATCAAATAAATAGGCCACCAAAAATATGTTGAGAGCAGAAATCCAAGATGAAATTCACAGAGATGAGGAAAGAGATCAATAGAAGTGACTTATATCCAATAGCTTTAGAGTTAATTCAAGGGGTTTTGAGGACTAGGACTATTTGACATCAGCCTGTATTCGCATCCCTTATTTTAATATTTAGAAACTGAATCTCCAAATTCCAATATGGGTAAGTTTTACAAGTCTTGACTTTATTTTACCCAGCTCTAAATTGGGCTTTGAAAATGGACTTCTTCTCCGTTTGGACTTTATTTATGGCTTAGGTATTCTGTGCCGATCTATCAAATGGCTTCAATTATATTTTCTTCCCATTTATATCCCAAAATTATCATTTGATTCACCCAAGTTCCAATTTTTAATATAAACTCAAAGAATATGCGAGAAAATATCTGCTTGATTACGATGAGCTAATTGGGGTTGGTTTCATAAATAAAGTGGCACAATTCAAAGTATGAACCTAAAAATAAGTCACAAAAACATATTTCCTAATTATTCATAAATTGTCCTAACATGCATATGATTGGATGGATGAGGTCTGATTCATCAACGATGCCATAAAAATATCTCTTTAATAGATAAATACCCATTAAACTTATGAAAAGTAACTAGAAACACCAATAACAGGGGTTAACGCTCATCCACATGAAACTGAACCTTTACACTCTCTGTGAACTGTAAAATGGTCTCTTGAGAATCCAGAGTGATTTAATCAAGCACAAAATACATTGGATATCATCCTAGAGAGAGCACAAAAAGTACCATCATTACATAATATAATTCCCAGTTCAGAATAACCTCATGCTGATTCTTCCTCTATACTCCTCTCCAATGCTGATGAAGAACGTCAGTAATGGCTAGTTTTTTCTGAAAAAAAGGTTCTTGTTTATGTTAGAGCTGGTTTAGTAACTGGCTAACAAGTGAGATATCCTGTGTCACTTACTTGAAAGATGAGTTAGGAAGGGAAAGTTATAAGCATGTGGCCTACTCATTAGGTCTTGAATAAAATAATGGGAATGAGCCAGTTACAATCTGCAGTGAATGTAAAACAATTAACATAAATAGACTAATGACATTCCGGTTAACAGATAAATTAGGCACAATTTGGTTAAGGCTAAGAATTGATCCATAATTAAAATCAATTAATTATAATATGTATTTTAATGAAGAGAGATAAATGGAAAAGATACAAAACCTGAATTTTATTGCTCTTTTTAATTGACGTTCTGTTTAAAATCACCTGACATACGGTGAACAGAAGTAAATAATTATAAAGTATTATATCTTGCTATCAACATATAATATGATAAATTTTCCTTCCATATAAGAATCAATGATTATTTTACTACATTAATTTTTTTTAACAAACATTACAAATAGCTTCCTAGAACTTTAAATCTTAAAATGTAGTGAATTCTAGAGCCTAATATTCTGACTCCATCTATAAACCTTCATGCTACCGGATTCTAATATATTTACACTTATATCTCTATATAATCCAGACATTACTGAGAATCCATCTATATAAATTCAACATCTCTAACTAAAGAAATTTATGCACATTTTAAACATTATTTTATGATAATTTAATCAAAATTTTATATGATAATTATATATGGTTGGTATTCTTCCTAAAAAATATTAAATACATTAAATATTATAGTTCAGTCTAATTCAAACACCATAAATTTTAAATTTGGTCATTCAACTCCTCTAGAAACAGATAAAAAATGAGTTTAACACAGGTATCTGATTCCTGTCTATAACTAGCCCTCCCTGTAACTGATAGTTTACCTATTTTGAATTTGGATACCTATTGTCTTTACCATTTTCCTTTGATATTATGGTGAAACTATTGGCTATGACAGCTTCAGGTCTTATATGAAAAATAAAATTTGTTTTTATATTTCATAATAAAAAATCCAGTTATTGCCTTAATATTATCCAAGATAGGCCCTCTATTTTTATTTCCTTATTTTTCCTCTTTATACATACAATGTTTCCTAGACATGATTCAGTATTTGTGTTCCTCTATGTTTAATGGATTGAAGAAATAACATTCCAATTAAATTAAATATCTCTATGTATCATCCAATAAGATTTAATTACTGAGAAAACAAAAAAAAGAAATTAAAATTAAAATTCACTTATTTAATACTTGTCATTGTGGATTCAACCCTTACCCACCCTATGGTCATAAGAGAACTTAAAAACATTGTTGTATAAACTAGAATAATTAGATGACATTTTTTAACTCTAACTTCTGGTTCATCAGCCATCATGGTCATCGGTCAGATACCAGATTTGAGCAAGGGAAAGGTTTCCTGATGATCCTATGGTGCTTAGAACATCCCCCTAAGATGGAGCACATTATACCTAGATGATATAAGCTGTTCATGATGCTCTAAAATGTTTTTTTCCTCATGTAGGAGGATCCTTCTAGAGTAGAAAAAAAGGAACAAAATGAGATGTGCCCTGCAGTTTTCCTAGCTCATCAGGAGTGGTGATAACCCTCTTGTGACTCAACAATCTCAGTTAGGTTCCAAAGAATCTTCATAAATATCCAAGTCTAGGGCAGCATGGAGGAGGGTGAGCTAGGATGCACCTTGAAATCAGGGGGCTATGATCAACACCACTATTTGATCATCTGAATCAAGGCAATTCTGGTTCCTTAGAAACCTTTTGATAGATCTTAACTTTTCAAGCTTAGATTGGTGCCAAGATTTAGATCAATCACATGTGAAATAATATTTTGAATCTACTTTCATAGAACAGCCTAATTGGAGCATTTTAGAAAACTCCTGCCCTTAATCCAAAATTTTGATATTTCTTATCTTAGTCTGTCAGATTATTATGTTATCAATAACTCTTATTTACTTATTATCATATTATAATATTATCCCCTATTCCTTACTCATACATCAGATCCATTTCTATGTACCAGTTCTTGTGGAGATGACCTCACTCATCAATACACATTGTGAGTGAGCTAAATAAATAAAAATTATATTTTTATAAAATAAATTAATATTTAAAATTATATGATCAAATTAGACACCTAATTATTATCCATCAATTGATTAATTATGAATCAATTGAAACCAATAAAGAGGTTGCATT
Organism: Wolffia australiana; assembly: GCF_029677425.1. Lineage (NCBI taxonomy): Eukaryota > Viridiplantae > Streptophyta > Magnoliopsida > Alismatales > Araceae > Wolffia > Wolffia australiana. The sequence continues at coordinate 6,722,919 of NC_135842.1, forward strand.
GTCAATATGTGGAGTGTGAAGCTACCTATTGTGCTCCAGAATATATGATGAAGTTTGCCAAATCTCTCATGGAACATTTTTCATCATCAATTCCTGTTTATGTACAAGACTTCATTTGCAGGAGACAAATTGATGACTGAGGATATGGTTAATTATCAAACCTTTATCAGTCATTCTATTTAGTGTTGATGCATAGCCAAATCATCAAAAGACACTCTAATATTTCTACAAGCCTCTCCAGATATTTTAATACATCTTCTTCCTTGAGTCAGCGGATCTTAAAACAAGGATATAAGATCCCATCTTGGGCATATAATCATCTTTGTGGACTTACTGTTCCACATGAGATAGGAGCATTTGTAATCTCATGCCTAGTGATAACATGCATTTCTAGTGCCTTATATTATCATATTAACGTGTTTTTATGATTGAGATTTAGGGTTGAAATTCATCATTGGTGATTGAGATTATTCAATAAAATATATTTAATCGTACTTTAAAAAACTTAGTTAGTGATGAGTACGGATCGTCTCCACAGGGAACTATGATTAAGGAATTACTTTCTTATACTAGTGATGATGGACGAGAGGATCGACGAAAGCAAGATTTGAGGGCGTGAGCTAGTGATATCGATAAAAGATACGTAATTATAAGCTAATTTAACTTAAAGAAAAGAGTAAGTGATTGTGATGGATATGACGATGAACGACGGTATGAACGAGGATAGTGGTTGGATATGGAGTTGTACGATGGCAAGGATGGAGAGATGAGAGATGGGGGACGTAAGTGAAGTGATAAATTAAATGATGACAAAAAACTATAACTATGACAACGATGATGTTGGGAGAGAAACAACGTAAGACGAAGACACTTATTTAGATCCTTACGTTCCTCCAAGATCACAACGATTTGCGAGTGCTGGTAAGCTCCCCCTCTTCTCTTTTGTCTCTTCACACAAACCCAAGACACCAAGAACACTCTTGATGGATCTCAAAACTCACTATCTTTCAATCAGCCCACAAGACTAGGATGCAAGTTCAAGATGATTTTTACAATGATCCAGTCCTCTATTTATAGATCAGAGGGTATGGATAGAAAGAGGAGGGGAAGAACAAAAGTTATGGCGGTTGGAAGTTGAAGCAATCCTAGACTTTAATTTATTCTCTCTCCTCATCAATGTCATCAGTTTTGTGCCTATTAAGAAGTCAAAGCACTTGGTATTTTGTGGCTTTTCGTATTTCATTGCTTTTCGTATTCCATGGCTTTTCATATTTTGTGGCTTTTCGTAGTCTGTGGCTTTTCGTATTCCGTGGCTTTTTGTATTCCATGGCTTTTCGCATTCCGTGGCTTTTTGCATTCTGTGCCACATGCACATGACAAAAGGGAAAAAACAAAGAAAAAATCTCTTTCTGGAGGCTGACGTGGCGGCGCATTGGCGTGCCACGTCACCCTATGCCATAAAAAACCAAAATACTTAAACTTTCATATTAAATAAAATAAAAGCCCAAAAAAATACGTATAAATTATATATTGACTCAGAAAAATCATATCTTTCCAAGTTTAATATCACACAATTCTACAAAAATCATATTCAGTCTCAAAAGTTATATTCTTTTAGAATATATTGTTATAAAAATCCTAAAAAGTACAGAAAATTCAGAAATATGTTCTAAAAATAGATTTAATCATTTTAAGCTGGATAGCATGCAAATATGAGTAATTTAATGCATAAAAACACGTTAATATGATAATATAAGGCACTAGAAATGCTGTTATCACCTAGATATGTCATATACAAAGCAAAATTCTCCATCCATAAGATGTATTTTGTGTATGGAGTCTAAGGATCACTTAGACAACGATCCATTATTCAACCTAGTAATTCTACGTCTAATAACATTTAAAGAACTCGACTTTTATGATACTTCAAGTGACATCCATTAAGAATAATGGCATAGTTTCATTTATAATTATGTATAATCATTATATTCATGTAGCTGTGTTATAATGAAATTAGTATAATATTAATTTCATAGAAAGTGAGAAATACCAATACTTATTTAATCATATTTATATGTATATATTGGATTTAAGTAAGTGCGTTTCTATTTCATTGTATTTTTGTATAAATGCTAGTTAGATACTTTATGTAAATCATGTATTACAATAGAAATGATAAATACATACATATATATCTGTATGGATAGAAATATTTTTTATAATATGAAAATTATATGACTCCAGAAATAACTTTCAGAAAATGAATTCATAAACACATAGTTTAAATGTTGATTAAGATAAAAAATGGTAATATTTTTTAAACAATAATAAAATTGATCAAGAATGTAACTATTCATAGAAGGACAATAATTCATAAATTTTGGATACCTTTAAATTCAAGTTAATATAAGGTAAGAGCATGCCTCGAAAAATTTAATCATTAATATGGTAAATTAATAGAATTATTATTTCATTATTTAAAATTTATTTTATAATAAACATTTATCAAATCAATTATTTGAAACTCAATGATATGATGCAGTAAAGTTTTTCTAGATGCAAATGTCGTACTGTTGTGTCTGCACTTAATGTCTTTTAAAACAACATGTTTTAAGAAGCTTTTAAAAGAAAATTTTATATCATAATTATTTCTATTAATTATGAAATAGTGTAGAATACTTTACAATTATAATTTTTAAGCCCAATTTATGCCAATTTGTTTTGATAATGAATTTATGCCAATTTGTGCCTCTTTGAGATGGCTAGGAAACTTGTAAAATAAAAGTGCGAATATCAAATTCTAATGAATAACACCAACCAGAAACGATTTTTAATGAAAATATTCCAATTAATGGTCTAAAATGATGAACTAAACTTGGTTTAATATGGTATCAAAGTCAATCATGGGAATTTGGGTAAATTTGGTTGTTTCATAAAAAAATTATGTTCGCGGATATGGTTGTAACAGAAATATACAAAAAAATTCATCGGATAATAGCAAATAAATGTCTTTTGATTTCCTAGAATTCAAAAACACCAAACAACAAAAAATGCATACATTTATAAATGATATTATACTTTATTCATATTTTTAAAATATGATTTCAAATTATAGAGATAAAATAATCTGATTCTTTCAATATTTGACAAATGAGTCCTTCAAGGGTATCAATTCCACTCCAGTTTTGTTTTGTGGTGGAGCACATAATTCAAGCCTTGAGGTCTCACTTCATAATCAAGTCATGTAATATTTTGATGTTGAATTTTATAAATATATACTCGCCAATGCACTGCAATAAATTTTCACTATGCCCCAAAAGTAGTTAGATACTACCACTAGGCAAAGAAGAAATTGAATGCTAATTAAATAGTCTCAAGTTGTATCATTATTACGTAACCTATCATTATGGTCTACCTATGCTTCCCATGTACCCCCACATCTTTAATGAAGCTGTATGGCCTGAAAGGCAGCTGCACGTCCACACTTGATGGGAATTCATTACCCTCAAGTGATAAGGAACCCAACCCTATGTGCAATGATTCAGGAATTATAATCACATCATAATACCATAATCACTGTTCTTTAAAAAGTATAATCCAATTACGATCAATACAATATTAAATCATGATGCTGGCAATTTTCAGGGGCAAATAGTTCAGTGAATTGATCGGTATGAATCCTTTGATGATCTTATTCCTAAATCTCAATCATTTAATTCATGACATGGTTATGAGAATGATCCTGAGACCTGATACCTGAATGAACAGTTGTGTTTTGACAATGACCGATGAGTTCCTAACAGTCTTAGCTTGGATGCAAAAACATGTCCACAAAGGCGATCGAGTGGTAAAAAAGGTATCATCCACCATTGGATTATGTGGAGACCACTTCAGGTTCATGATGCAATGAACTTTATTCCCAACGTAGTAGAAATATAAAAAATGGAACAATAATATTCATTGTACGTAATACGGTTATTATTATTTATAATTGATAGATAGGTTATTGTATGTAAGCATAGGTAGATTTAGTAGCTAAAGGGGTATATTATCTTATTTGAATAATATAAGAATTAATTTTTGTATTTGAGAAGTAATTATGGTATATTTTAATATAAAATCAAACAAAATATCACATAAAATTGAATCAAAATTGAATAAGCCGTAAATTTTTTTTATAAAATACATCACTGAATTTGAATAAAAAGATACTCTAAAATTACAAATTTGTAGAATTCAATTTACTAATTAGGGATAAAGGGTAAAAATGAACTGAATAAGAGATCATAGTTTACTATCAGCGACTGCCCCTTGACTTTGGTGTATGTCTCTCATGTCTTCCTTTGGCTGGCACAAATTCTAGCTTCCCTCAACTTGATGAGTTACAAGCTCGTCAAGTTGCCATAAATTTTTCACCGCTCCTGGTTTGGCAGGGGAACCCAAGATGTGTCTCCCATTGTCACTCCAGCTCTTCATTGCAAGTACAGTAGGGTAGTAGTGTTGTTCAATCCAGATACTTCTATGTACTTACCAAATTTCATATAAATAATAATACTTAGGGTGTGTGTTTAATAATATTAAGTAAGATTAATAGCATATCATTTTCAATTCACTCATCATTTCATATACTTTCAGACTATATTATAGCTACCAAACTTCAATATGAATGAATTGATTTTATTAACGAACGATGAATGACATATTTGATTCCATCACGAACTACATCACATTCTATTTAAGCTATAATTTTATTTTTTGTTTTAATCAAGGTGGTGTTATGTACATATTTGCATAATCTACCAGAAATGAAGGTTAAAAATGACATTTAAAATTTCTGGTTCATAAGAAATACTGATATATTTCATTTCATCACAGAGCGGTGATCAAATGTATAGAGAGAAGGTACTCCAAGACCCAATATTTAGATATTTTAGGTAGTTTTAGATTTTGTAGGGCTTATATATAATTTAATACAACAAGAAGAAAACTAAATTCAATTTTTTTCTTGGGACATGATAAATTATTTTTTCTACTAAACCTAATCTATCTAAATTTTTAGAAGTATGAATATTTGTATGACATTTTCTAGTAGAAAATAATAATTTTTATAATTGAATTACCTTAGTTGGTGCTCTGATATCACCAGGTGACTATGGATCACATAGGGACTGAGAGGAGCTAATAGGGGTTCATGAAACACTACCACTGATTTCACTAGAAATGGGGGCCAATAAACAATAAACTGGAGCGACAGATATGGATCAATATCCCTGGTTAAAACAAATATAGATGGCAGATACTTACTGGTTTTTGGCTTCTAGGGCTTTGATTGAAGGCTTGAAAACATTTTTTTAGGTAGCATAAGTTGAAATTAATCTCTAAAATGATCTGAACTTTACATACCTTGTAGGAATTTGTTCTATCATTGACTTGGTCCCTTGGAGAGTGTTCTCAAACCATTCACATGTCTAGACTGTAGAGATAGCCACGTAATGAAGGTGCTCTTCAATCTCAAACTCTTCTTCAAACCTTGTGGAGCTTCTCGCCATGAAGACACTCTTATTGGTTGAGTGGATAAAATGAGACGTAACAAGAGGAGGCTCCCAGATTTTGCTGGCCTAGGTGCCTAAATGGGTGCCCCTCCCCAATTTATACTTTAATTAAACATTCTCTTAATTTCCTTCAATAAAGTATGTCGAGCAATTCCCTTTTAATCTTATTATGTATGTGATCTTCTAGGCCCATATATCATTCTATGTATAACTTTAATGGCCCAAGAAAATATTATTTATCAAAGTATAGATTAATTAACTTAGGATCACCTTAAATCAATCGAGAAGTTAAATTTCTAGCCTGTGGGGTGCTAACCTACACCTTGTGTTATAGAAGATGCAAATTATCAAATAGACTCTCACATGGAATCTTTACCATCATTAAGTACCATAAATGTATAATATTTTTTTATGTAAGACTCTCAAATGACTTTGTGTATGGTCAATCCTTAAACCCTAATCCATCATTCAGCTAGTACTGATGCAAATTGTCCTGATTGGACAATGACTTCTCTAATATCCTAACTACCCAAGCCAGGGATTCAATCTCCTCGTATATTGAGGATGGGCGATCCTGTTTTGGCCACTCAATCACCTCTGTGCACTTCTTACTATATCAGAGTTGAGACTTATTTGAATCCCATGGTCAAAGAATCATAAGACAAAGTTAAAACATAGTCACTCATCCACGAGATGTCCTCAATGTCTTAGGTCAATGGACCACTTATATAATCATGCAATGAATCGACCTGATTAATGCTTAGGTATAACAACATTCAAGGATTCATAGGGATCAATTCAGTGAATCCTTTCCCTAAAGAGCGCCCACCGTCTCTCCATCGTGTCTCCACATTAATGGTTGTAGGATTAACCGTACTTATCATATAAGTAGGATCAAACGGTACTATTCTATCAGTATATTTTTTATTTAGATCTCAATAATCCATCAAAAAATAATATTCAGAATACATGTTTAAAGACTAATGATCAATGTATTATGATTCATCATAATTCACAAAGTCATTACACGTATTTATGGACCTCATCATGAACATCATACAGTAATAATAATCACTAAATATTTCTTTTAATGAACTTAAACAAAACTTAATGTGTAATTTGCTTGACAGCCGATTAATTTTAACACGGTGGTATTAGTTATTTGGTTATCGTTCTCTGATATTCTTTCTTTATTATGTGTCAAGAAACTACAGGTCTGTGATCTGACAGTGATTCCAGTTTCTAGTTTAAACATCAATATTTTACTGTTGTAAAGACTTCATTCATCCATCATTACTACTCTAATTATCCACACATTTAAGACATATCAGTTCATAAAATTTTTCTTCAAAGATTCATACATCATCAATTTCATGGTAATTTATTTCTGCAATATATGATGGTTGTGAATCTAAAGTTTGATAATCTCAATTTTAGGGGTTTAATTCATCGTTGATAATTGAGATTATTCAATAAAAATATATTTAGTTGTACTTAAGAATACTTAGTCAGTGATGAATACGGGTCGTCTCCATAAGGAACAATGATTAAGAAATTAATTTCTTATGCTAGTGATGATCAATGAGAGGATAGATGAGGATAAGATTCGAAGATATGAGCTAGTGATATCGATTAAAAATACGTAAGTTATGTGTTGATTTAACTTACAGAAAAGAGCAAGTTAATGTGACAGACACGATGATGGACGATGGTATGAATGAGGATAGTGCTTGGATGTGAAGTGGTAGGATGGTGAGAAGAGAGAGATAAGATAAGATAGTATAAATGAGTAAAACGTGAGTGAAGATACGATGATAGACCCTAATTGCGTTAACTATGGTGTCGGGAAAGAGACAACATACGACGAACACACTCACCTTACATCCTTACGTTCCACCAGGATCACGGCAATTTGTGAGTGCCAGTAAGCTCCACCTCTTCTCTAACGCCTCTTCCCATACACCCAGGACACCAAGAACACACTTGATGGATCTTAAAACTCACTATCTTTCAATCAGCCTACACAAGTAACAAGCAAGTTCAAGATGAGTTTCACAATGATCCAGGCCTCTATTTATAGATTGGAGAGTATGGATAGAAAGAAGAGGGTAAGAATAAGAAATGCTGAAAATTTCAGCTCAATCAGATTGTAGATCAAAAGTTATGAGCATTTGAAGTTGAAGAAATCCTAGCCTTTGAAGTTTTCTCTATCCTCATCATCGTCATCGTTTTCCATGCCTGTTGAGGAGTCAAAGGGCTTCACATTCTGTGATTTTTGTATTCCACACGGTGCTCGTCATATGCTGTGCCACGTGCACCTAGGGGAAAGAAAAGACAAAAGAGAGAAGATAAAACAAATAAAAAAGGAGGGTATGGACAGACACGATAATTTTTTTCCTAAAAACTCTAAGGAACCGCGCGCTCAAAGTCTCTACCGTCAGACTCAGAGGAGAGATAGAGAGAGAGAGAGAGAGAAAAGTTAATTTTTGTCCTTTATGCATCGGTTTCTGTAGCATTTATTATAGAAAAAATCCCCTTTTTATTCGTCAATGTCGCTTCCTACGTCAGAAATTCAAAAAACCCATTCGTTTAGCAATAAATGCAACCATTGCTTCGCGATCCTTTGCAAATTGCGAAGCGATGATTGCATGATGAAATGATTCGCTGACTCCAATCATTAGAATCATTTCTAATTCGTCGCCGTTTGACGAATTGAATAGCGACACGTGGCGACGCAAAATAAAACAGCTTAAAAAGCATTTAAAAATACATATTAATTAAAATAAAATCCCAAAAATACATATAAATATATATTTCAACTTAGAAAAATCATATCTTTCTGAACATGATATCAAACAATTCCAAAAAAATCATATTCTGTCTCAAAAAATTATATTCTTTTAGAATCGATTGTTAGCAAAAATCCCAAAAATGCATACTTAAAATAGATTTAATCATTTTAATCTTGATAACATGCAAATATAAGTAATTTAATGCAGATAAATATGTAAATATGATCAAATAAGGCACTAAAAATGCATGTTATCAAAGTTTCTATGTACAAAATTTATACATAAATGAACATTAAAACCTTTTTTAAAATTTTATTCTCTAGTAAACTGTAGTTTTCTACGTATCTTTATACAGCTGTAACAATAAATTTCCTTCTAAATTTTGCTACTGTAATCAAATGTTAAATGTTGATTATACTACATATCTCTCCCCACAAGTGGAATCAATAGGGCAGAGTTGAAACACACTTATGACTTACCCTTATTGATCATCCAATAAATTCATTAGTAGCAAGTTCTGCATTTATCATTCTGGAATTATCAATAACATTAAATATGGAAGATGAAATTTCTCTACAAGTAACTGCATTCTTGAATGATTTTCTCTACATTTTAGATTGGTGTGATTCTTCATTCTCTTTCAAAAAACTTACATGGCCACATATTAGAGTTTTCATATGTATATAGCTTCAATAACTTGAATCTCTTTGTCTCTAAATATTTTCTACATTACAAAACAAATTTTTTATCTGGTACATTTACTGCATTAGAAATTGAATCTGCCTTGCTGAAAAATTTTCTACAACACCAAAAAAGATTTGTAAGTGAATATTTATAGTGGATTAATAAAGTGACCCCTCTCTCTCAAAATTTTCCTACAATAGAAAATAAGAGTTTTTAGTAGCTATTGTAAAGCATTGAACATTGAATATTTTTATGAAACTTAAATAGCAGTGAACATAAATATTTTCTATAATTTTCTACTGCACTGAACTTGTATTGTTTTCCTGTAGCATTATTCAGCATTAACTCTTAATAGTTTATGAAACTTTATATACCAGTAAACATTAGTTATTTTTTTAAAAAATTGTCTACAATAATTGTACTAAAACTGAAGTATCATATTGAGAAAGAAATAGTTTGAAACATCATAGGAAAAAACTAGGATAGTTGTAACAAGGGACTATAATACTAACATTTCAGGTTGAAGCATTGTGTCCAAGAAGAGCTATTTAAGAGAGTTTCAGATAAAGATGGGAGATGTATGATATTTAGAGACCAGAAATGTCCTGAAGAATAAAGGAGCGATTGTAAGTGATCGTGAAGAAGACTCAAAGGGAAAAATTCAAGCACCTCAGTACTAGAGATCTTTAGATAGTGTTGTGAGATCTGAGTGTGAAGAGTATGGTTTTTGGATGAAGATCATCCAGAGTAATAGCACCCCTTATCAAGATGGAGTTTAGAACCAAGTAAGTTGGTTCTCAAAGCAGGGTAAAACTTTGTGTTAAAATGAAAAGAGTGGTGAGTGTTAATCCAGGAATATAAGAATTGAGTGTAGAAAATTACAAAATTTAGCATTTAAAAACACCAACTCCAACCCCATCTATGTTTTTCACTGTCAATTTTTCCAAAAACAAAATAAATGTATTACCATGCTATAGATTTTTCATGAGGTCCATCTGAAATTTAGTCTATAACCATTCAAATGAAAATATGGGGATGATATTGTTTGTGAATAAGTTCAACCGTCCAAAAATAATCAAATGATGTAGATTATTTGTGTTATTTAGAGATCGCATTACCCTGTAACTGTATCCCATGTCACCCTATTACTTAAATCTATACTGAAACAATCTGAATTTATATCATGACATTTAATTCATGTTTTAAATATTTCACTTTTTAACCCTATACTTCAATATTAAAGAAAAAAATTGGAAATTCAAATTTAATACAAAATTCATAAAAAATATTAGTTTTTTTGTTTTTCATCCTATAACTACACTATAATCTTAAAATATTATTGAAATCAATTATTCACTTGACCTTTTTTCTATGGCAAAAACACAACGCTGAGTACGATAGACCCAACGTTCTTGCTCATAGACCAATCGATACATGTCGGGGATGCCACCCAAGGGGGTTTTATATATGTTTGAATAGTTTGTGCTTACAAGAGTTTGTAGATGTGGAGCGAGCATAAATATCCCAATTACAGATATCCAACTTTCCTACACCCATGGAACAAGATAAAGACAAACAAGAGGGATACAGCGCCACGTTCCTAAGAAAGCAACAAATCCCAGTAGCTAGCTCATGTCCCTCTCAGAGTCTTTGGTGCTTGGAGGAGGTGCCTTAGTCACCTTCTTCAAATATCATCATGGGAGCTCCATGATGGAGACAGTGCCTAGGCAGGATATCATGGGCCTGCATATGCAGGTTTGCCATGAGCATACTTCTACTGATGACACACAGTTCCAACAGTTAGAAAGCTACTAGCTCCATGTAATGATTTACCTTGGGCAAGGCATGTGTGTTTTCCGCATTGGAGCCATAATGTTTGATCTTCCAGCTCTTTAAAAAAATACCTAAAAATCAACTCAAAATTTGATCAACCAAAAACCATATGAAATGTAAATTTTCAAAAAAAATTTAAAATAGAATTTTTTAAAAAAGTGTCAATTAACTGTAAGAAAATGAGATGAGATCAAAAAATTTAGTGAAAAATACATACATAAAGGATATTATTAAATTTCTAAATGATTATTTTTATCTGAAGATTAAGCTTTAAGGGCATTTTTAGCATGATGATTTAATGTGTATTTTAATGAATGTTCAAAGTGATGCATGCCTCAATAAGGTTGTGATCAAATCACAATAGGCCCTCAGTCAAGTAGTTGACTGATTGTGTGTGACGATAAAATAGGAGCCTTAGATATATTAAAAGGCTACTTAGTTTAAGCATACTCTGAACAAGTCAAACCATATATTTAGGACTTGTATTTTTTATGACATGAAGATAAACATATTTTTTAACACTATTCAGGTATTTGTATGAGTTTTTCTTCATTTGATTTTCTGAATAACTTATTCAAAATCCTATTTACCACCTTTGAGTATTTAAGGCTGAATTTACTGATGATTTAATGAAAGTGAATGACATGAAGATATTATTATCCAATGATGACATATTTATTTAAATAATGTGGTAAACATACCTAAGAGTCTAAGATTATTATAAAACTCAAATCATTGGCATAACGGCTAGTTTTTGCTCTTAACTCTTGAAAGGTATTTTGAAGTAATGGCAAAATTGAAAATAGAAAAAATCGAAGTTAAAATAATTATTATTTTATATTGCTTAATCATAATCAATCCATATGACTGCTGGACTTTTGATCGATTACCATTATGCTCTTTCGGATTTCCAAGTCCATGTATACAGTTTTGAGCCCTAATTTCAAACCCTCTTCTCCTTTCTCTTTGAAAATCACAGTCCAAAAGCTAGAGAGATCTCTCAATTCCTGGAGATATTTTAAAGCAGTGTTTAAGCATTCTTTTAAGAGATCATTTGTTTCTGACATCAATCCAAGTCTAGAGAACTTGGAATCGTGATTTTTGGTGCAAGATATTTCAAGATTCAAAGGAAAGAAGGCTGGCATCCGAGCTTCGCATATCCTCAACCTTGTGATAAGTTTGCAATTTAGCATAACTTGGATACTGATTTTGAGCTTTTTTTCAACATATGAATTGGTGTTAACATCCATACAAAACAAAGAATTTTGAATGGCATCATTTGGTTGAGTTTGGAAAGAGTTACATGGGTTTAAAGTCGGACACGGAGGAATCGAGCAGTAAACTAAGGATGTGGAAAGATTGATCTCTAGATATTTATCTGCTTTGTTTTTTAGCACTTTGTGTGATATAAGAGTTGTGTAAAAATGGTGTTAAAAAACCGTTCCAGGTAGAATCATCACATTTGGTGCAGGATTGAAATAGATATTTGAGTTTTAAGCATCAAACGTCAAATGCAAATCAAGAATTTTCTCCAAAGAAAAACGTGGAGGTGAAGAGTACTAAAGAGATAATGACAACAAACTAGAAGTATTAATCAAGGTAATTCACAGTTATATTTATGAATTTTTATCTCTGAATTAATAAAAGTTTTATATAAAAGTATTATTGCTGAAATACATAAAATTGGTCCTCGTCTTGAATATTACTTTAAGTAGTCATCAATACCAAGTGTTGTTGAGAAGACATTATTCAGAAATATAATGTTATTGATAGATCTTTGTGATCACTCATAGTTACGGCTTTGGGGGCCAAGTTGAATTAGATCAGGCAATGTCATTACGTGGAAGCCTTTGAAGGTTGAGGACGACAAAGCTTCATCAACTTTTTCTTTTTGTTGGTATCCTTGTTCAGCCCTATTTCCAAGTGATTTTCTTGGGGAGCATTCACACAAACTCGGTTGGGGCGGAACGGATACCCCCAAACAGCATTAAGGATTAGCCTAAGCTATCTAAAAAAATAGTTGTGTCTCCCATTTCCCCTACCTCATTTCTTAGGCATAAAATCGTAGGCAAATTAAAAATAAAAATAAAATATAAATAGAGAACCTAATTCACCCCCCTCTTAGGTTATTCCTTGGCCACCTAAACTATCATTATCATTTTATACAAAATGATTTGTGCCCAAATCAATAGTACAGTTATATTGAGTGATGATGGATAAGTCTAAGTTTTCTAAAGCCTGAAATTTCACAGATTCTTAAAGACTGATTCACCCCCATGAAATTTTCTATTTCCTAGAGTACCAATAATTTGCACAATTGGTAACATTTCATTGGTTACTAGTAATCTTTTTCCCTGAGATTTTTTTAAAAATAGTTATTATAACGGTGCCAGCAGTAACTTATAAATAAACATTTCTTATTTAAAATTTTATATTGTGCTGTTCTAGTTCCCTTCTGTTCCAAAGATCATGATTTGCCTCTTTATTATCATAAAAATTTCCCGACAATAAATTATTCAATACACTTAAGTAGACTGAAGCCCCTCCAATGTTACCTGCATATGCACATGGGTGTTAATTGGAAATCAAAATAATCTTGGAAGTCTAAATATTACCATAGAAGAAACATGTATTAATATGTAAATAAGTTTCATAAATTATTCTTAATACTTTATATTTCTTGATGAAAACTATCACTTTATCGATTTTGTACTTTTTAATAGTATAAAGGCATTGGATGATAAATAAAACATTTTTCCTTCCAAATATTTCGTGGAAATATTTTCAGATCCCCTTAGTTACATCTATTTTTAAAATATTATTCCCCGACATCGACTGTGTAGTATTTCTCTGAGAACCTATATCAATGACTTTTTCCAGGCACTAGCTCCACATCTCCTTTTAATGATAGATTAAATGGGATCTTACTTGCTGAGGTAATCCCAAGGAATTTGCTTCAATACTTCCAGCATAGCCCCATTTTGGGTTTGGCACAAGATAGGGTTATCTCAGTGGGTACAGCAAAATATAGGTCAATTTTAGCTTATTAATTATAATCTTCAAATAAAGTGGAGATATCAGGATATATTGTGGTTTGCCATAGCTTCTTTTTATGGATTAAGACAACTTAGTTGCAAGTTTACACAATATTCCATCTGTTCTCTTCATGCAACTAAACCTGAGATATTGTCAATCTTGTAGGACTCAAAGTGAGAAATATGAACTTGGAAAGTAATAGTTTTCTGAAAATTTTTATCATCCTTTTCTTAGTTAAAAACTGTTGGAAATGGATGTAAAAAGAGTGTCAAGTTGACTGTCCCCCAACTTGGTTAATTAAGAACTTCTTTTGCATGGGGTGGCTCAGCGCTGGGAGATTTGTTTTCCTTGGTCAAGTGAAAGTCAACACTGGTAGCAAAGAATCTACACTGATGGACAAGTACTTTGTGTTCGAGGATTTTGACAAAGTGCATAAAAATGCCGATATCCTGCTGTTTCTTTAGTTGTTCCATATGATCCTTCAGACATGTTTGCATCAGTTTAACAGAAAAAAATAGCTTTAACTTAAAAATATAATGACATTATCAGCAGTGAGGCGAGGTCCACCATGGATGACATAAGCTCCACAGAACATCATATGATGTAAGGAATTATTCCACTATGGAATCAAATGAAAGAGTAAAATATAAGGATTTTTGACATATTTGAAGGTTAATGGGGTAGCTGAGAGAGATCTGAGGCAAAATATACAATGTGAAGCTTGAGAAAATGGCAAGGTTCTTTAAGCAGCTTCCTCGTTTCCCAGGAAGGAAGAAAATCCTTTTTCTCCTTTCTAGTAAACTTCATTATTCCATAAATATTAGGAAACCTAAGGGGTAAGTTGGCTCAATTTAAGATGAATGCTTACCTGGCCCAGGGTAGGGTCAGCTCTCAATACCTCATTCTCTGCCCTCTTTGCCATCTCCATGGCTTCCCTTCATGAGTCAAAAAGAGTCAGAAAGTCAACAATTTGGGCAAAATAGTCAATGAGTTGATAGCATCGGGGAAGAGAATTTTCACTTTATTATGGTGTCCGGCGCCATGGAGACCAATATCTGGAGGAAGATCTTGCCTTGCAGCGAGTGCCATGTTATATGCTCAACCATCATCTTCAGAAAACATTTCGTGACAGTTGGTGAAATATTTAAAGTAATTTGTTGAATAAATTAGAGATTACATAATTCAACTAGAACTTTAAGTTTAATGGAGAAAAGAATGAACTCCTATGAGAAAAGGAAATCTGGTGACCAGAGTGAGTATAAGAGAAGAAACGTAAAGAAAAAAGATATCTCATTACCGCAAACAACCTCAGACAAGTAATTTTAAATTAAAACTTTTATGTGATATATCTGGAAAATAAAATAAAGATATACTAATCATATCTAAAAGTAAATTCCTCACCTTCGGAAATTGTGATGGAAAAATATCGCGTACAAGTGTATCAATATCTCGCTCATTATAGTCCTTTGAGTTATTCTGCTCATCCGAATTCAGTTCAGGCAGTCCAGAAACTGAGGGGTCTGCAGAAAATTGAAATAAAAATATAAGGAAAGAGACTGAAAGAGCTGAATTTTTTTCGGTGACAAATGCATCAACGTCTAACGTTTTTCAAAACTATGAATCGTAAGAAAGTTTTATAAAAGTTCACTACCAATATGAATGAATACTTCTGCGACTTCCTCATGAAGTTGCTGGATTTTGTGCCGAACCTTTTCTCCGATATTATGAGCAGCGCTGACGCTAAGAAATGGGTCAACCTGAGATATTTTTCTGTTAAAACTGATGATCAAAAATAAAAGTATCAACAAAATAGAAAATTTAAGCGATAAATATTATCCTTTTTCACTTCAATGGTTTCTTTTGAGCTGCCACTTAACCAACATCATTTGTCGAATTTAGAACCCTTAGAGAAGAATGTGGTTAAAATAGTAACTACACGAAATTCTATAAATAAATGTTAATTGGTCTATGGTGGCTACCAACAATTTCCTTATCACCCCTGTGGTGAAATAGTTTTAATATACAAATAATGAAGTAAAAAAATAGCGGTGAACTGGAGAGTAATTGAAAGCACCTCAATATGCACGTCAAGATATAATGAAGAGCCAGCTTTTCTTCCTCTCAACCGATGGCAACCCTTTGCAGAAACAGAATAAAAAATATGCTAAGTGTAAAAAATGCTTATCCTCAAGTCTACAATAAGAATAAAAAATATGCTAAGTGTAAAAAGTTTCAAAATACGATAGAACAACATAGATGTTTGCGTATTACATATACATAACCTACTGTGAAGCAAGGGTTTCCTCCCAGACTGCTGTTTCATTCTGCTTCTTTGTTTCCAGATATAGATATTACCAATTTCCTAGGTGCGAGACACAAACAAAAGCTTGCAAAGGAAAGGGGATTGCCGATTCATGGGACAAATATCCCATACTCTTACTTTGAATATATCCACTATCATGGAGCTTCAATGGTAAAAACATAATTCTACGACCACTAGGGACTTTTTAGTCTCTTCATTCCCCTTTTAAACATGTAAGCCCTCCACAATGGAGAGCAGGACATTCAGTAAGAAGTGAGTCTCCACTTTCGGTAATGTTGATTGCCCCCGGCGATGTCCACTCTGTCAGCCTCATCTGTCTCTGCGACATCCACTCTGCCCCCCTTCCTCATCTTCGATCCCCTCAGCTCTGTCTATCCCAGCAGAGACCTTTTCCTTCCCTCTCTTTCACAATACTGCCCTCAGAAGGACCATATCATTTGTATCAGGGCCAGAGTGTGCAGTTACCACTGCCTCCAAGCCACCACCGACATCCATATGCCATCACCCTCAGCGTCATCCCCTAATCAGCCCATGTCAAGCAAAGTTCCACCACCCACCTGTTAGGACACCGGTAGATCTAACAATTTGGAATGGTTTATCGCATCAAACATCCACAATGTAAGACGACTATCGAATGGATACCGCCATAATCAACAAGAAGTTCACAAGTCTTGATATAGAGAGAGAGAGAGAGATGAAAATCAAGAACAATGTGAGGACGAAGAAGTAGGATAATAGTCTTGCGATAGAACGAGTGGTTGTCGGCCAGATCGGGCGACGACCTATGCTTGGGGAGGATCTCCACGAGCAACTCTGATGACTTCCAAAATATGCCCCCTCGACCTTTCTTCCCCTCTTTATTCATAGCCAAATCATACTTCCTTTTGTGTTGCACCTTTCCCGCCATTATTCAAATTCTCACACGTGTGGGTCAATCCACAAGCGTGGAATTATAAGCTTTCCTCTTCTTTGTCTGATAGGTTCTCAGTAGACGCTTATCACCACCATGTAAAACCTGGCAGTTAAGGTGACTGCCCTCGAGACCCATCAGGCCGCCATCCTGCAAACTTTCAAATTGGGCCTCGAGCGTCAATGCGAGGCATTCTCCAAGCAAATCACAGTGCTCACTGTCCAGCTGCGAATGCTGGGGACCACCATTGCTGTCCAGCTGGCTCCAACCACTGCCAAGTGCCCACCAGCCCTACCGTTGGTGTCACCTCAGCCGCATTCACCTCCTCTGTCAGAGACAGCACCAGCCGGGGATCTGTCGCCGGCACCGCAAATCTTCATTGTTGCGTCAACCTGAATGGTGTTCAACAGGTCCTTGCCCTGAACCAAAGCAGGCCGAGATTGGGGACCATCTCGGCCTATCCTGACATGAAAAGGCTGCCAGCACAAGACTAGCAGACCCGATCAAAAGGGAAATGGGACAGACAGGGGTTTTTTACTGGTGACCAGTCCACCATGGCCTCTGATGTGTCGCTTCAAGAAGGTGACCAAGAAAACGGGCCAGCCATGTGTTTTTTACCCACAACCTACCCACTTTGACCTCTCATGGTGTGTTAGGCAGGTGACCAGGAAAATAGGCCAGCTACGAGTTTTTTTAACCCACGACCGGTCATTTTCAACTCTTGCGAGCCAGATCCCAGCAGGCAATCAGGCGAATGGGTCAGGCATGGTTTTTATGGGCCCCCATCTGGCCACCCTGGGCCATCCCAGAAGGTCAGTAGAGCACCAAATCTCCAGGGCACACCAACCCTGTGAAGTACCTGCCTTCGTAACCACTCACTTGCCCACCACGATGCCACAATTCTCGAAGGCTCACCACAGCTAGGTTGGGGCGAGGCATGGGACCTCGTCCTTGAGCCCCTGGCAGCCCAGATTCCCTATTGGTGGCTTGATCTGGACACCAACCACAGTGGACCATGCCTGTGCATCCTCGTGTGAGCTGAACCACTCACAGAAGACCTGTGTTGACAGTCCTCAGGGTAGAAGAGACAGAGCTCCGTCCACCCAAATTCACTCCTCGGGCCCCAGAAGACTCCCCACATCTCTAGGTACATCCTGATAGCGCCCCCTTGGGTTAGAGAGTTAAGTTAGCTCGGACTGAAGAAATATAACTGGCCCGGCACAAAGACCTCCCGACGAGAGGAATGAAACCAATGTGATAATGTTGACTAGATCCTTGGACGAACGAGGTCAGAAAAGAAACGAGAATTCCACCTTGAGTGTTCCAACAAGAAGAAATAACAAAAGGACTGGGGATTCACCTACAAGGTCGTACCGACCCTTGACGATCGGAGAGGAGCCGGATCAGCAACTTCTCCTCCTCCTCGAGAGCATCTCTCGCGGCTGCTTCAGAAGACGTTCAACCCCTCTCCTCCTTGGTCAAAACTTCCATTTATTCACCTTTTCCCATAACGTCTTCATTCGTTTGAACTTCTCGACTCCAGGCTGTCACGTGACGTGGCAACCTTCCCCCTTTTGCTTTCATACGTCTGAGGTAGTGCCTTATCACATTCCCAGACGGCTCATCTCCAACCAGTCATGCCTCGGCACAATCGTGGGCCAGTCCATCCCGCTGATAATGACACATGGGACAACGGCAATCAGCCTTAGCATCAACCTTGAGGTAACCCAGGCCGCAACCATCTGGGACATGCCAGTCATCCCCCCGGACCTTGCCACCTCAGGGCCAACATTCCAGCCTTTTCAAGGGATGATCCTGAATGCTGGCTGAGATGCAT
The DNA here is from genome assembly GCF_029677425.1 of Wolffia australiana. Lineage (NCBI taxonomy): Eukaryota > Viridiplantae > Streptophyta > Magnoliopsida > Alismatales > Araceae > Wolffia > Wolffia australiana. Next base: position 6,741,886 of record NC_135842.1, read on the forward strand.
GGACAAGACTGCGACCTCCTAGTTGTACTACATTGGCGACAGCATGGGATTCTGTAGTTGAGCTGATTTCAAGCGCCAGCTGAACAGACACCAGGGAGTCATGGCCCACAACACCTATGACTGTTTTTCAACATGTGCCAAGCAGGCATGGTGGACAAGTTGGTGACCAAGTTCATGCAGCCTATAGGCTACCTCCCCAACCAAGCTGAAGAGACGATGATGAACCCCCTCCATGCCACCTTGCACCCCAAAATCTGTGACAAAGTCAACAGCTACAACCTCTTCAAGAAGCCCTTTTACAAGAAAGTTGATGGCCCCTCGGCTCTGCCTCATGGATCCTGCACCCTCAAGGACCAAAAGGCCCGGAGCCAGCAACGGACACCGTCAAAGGCACAAGTGCCACCCATTCCCACCGGCTCAACCTGACCAAAGAGGAAACTTTAGCATGCAAAGCCCAAGGGCACTGCTGTTAGTGCAAGAGTTTACGCTCTAACACTGTTGTCCCAAAAAAATCAATAATCACATTGACTTGCCAGGTGGTGAACAGCACACAGAAGACGTCACCAACACATTGAGAACCAGCAACGATGCACCAGATTGAGGACAACATGAGCTTGACAAGGGGAGTAATGTTACTATCTCTCTTATCGTAAGCCCACTAGGGACTTTTGCGTTATTTCCCTTGTGAACATGAAGCCCTCATCATTGGAAGACAGGACATTGAGTAAGAAGTGAGTCTCTCTTTTTGGTAACACCAATCCCCCCAGCAACGTCCACTCTATCGGCACTTGTCCATCTCAGCGACATCCACTCTGTCAACCCTCCTTGTCCGCGCTCCTCTCAGAGTTGACCATCCCACCAGAGACCTTTTCCTTCCCGCTATTTCACAATATGACCCTCAGAAGGACTGTATCACATAACAAGGGTACTGATACAAATATATGACAAATAAAGTCATTTTCTGAAAAGGTATAAAACAGGGACATGCAACATTTAGCTTCTCACCAAAACTCAAAGAAGGTTCCAGTTTACGACAGTAAAAATTAAAGAAAATTGAACCAACTGTTATAGACACTGAGTCTGTCAAAACTGGATAAAAAACAAGATTCAGCTTTAGATTTCTTCCCTAACTGAAGGAAGGAATCCTTTTGTACGTTAAATTAATCTGGTGTACTTTTCCCTGAAGCCATCGAAAAATAAATCCATGACAAACATAAAAAGGATAAAAAGAACAACAACACGTGGCTTACTTTCACACCCTCAGCAAGACGTATCGTCTCCTTGATGGGTGACAGAATGTATCTGGGGACTCCAGCATCAAGAAGTTCCATCAGACTGCACACATAATGTATTAAACAGAATATGAAATCTCATGGTAAAGTATAAAACTTATTAATTGTGCAAAGAAATTTTATGGGAGATGGTATCACCTGTTATAACCAGATTTTAGCCCTGCTTTAAGGATCATGCCAGATACTACAAGTCCCGCAAGTGGGTCTATTAATGGCATACCAAGAATAGCAGACCCTGCATCAGTAAGCACCATAATTAGGGACTAAAAAGTTATTTCTACACTATGAAAAGCTTCCAATGAAGGGGGTTTTGTTTCTGTGTCAGTGACAAGGGCTGCAACTCTTTTGATGATCAATTTTTAATATTTGATATTATGAACAGAGATGGGATGATAATATGGTGGTGGGATCAAAACTTGTGTCATTAGGCCTTCGGCACCCAATGACACAATGTTTGTGCTTCATTATAATCTATGTCCCTTACGTTGGCAGATAGGGATTCCAAAATTAAATTAACCCTCTGCTAAAGTCTAATGGAGCATCCTCACTATCCTATAACATCAAGGCTCATAACGGTACGAAAGGAGTCTCTATCCTAGAATAGGGCTCAACACATCCTTAAAGACATTGACGACAATGTTGGTCGTCCGTCGATGGCAAAGTCAATGTCGACAACTGTCAATATTACCACAGATGTCAACTGTCCTAAGTTTAATAATTTTCTGCCAATTTGAACTAGGTGTTTGACGTCAACATTGATGCAACGTTGACAGGGTTGACAACTTTTCTAACTATAATTTTATAAACCTGATGGCTCACGTTGACAAGCAGTATCAACCCTCAATTATATCCTGTCAACCATCAAAGTAACCTTTTCAATATCAGCATGAACTTCAACCACCCAAAAATTCGCCAACACCAATGAAGGTCATGGACATTGATGTTAATATTTCCTGAACCCTACCCCAGAATCCTGAGGGTAAATAACAAATAGGTTTTGACTGCTTTCCTAGTATATGCAATAATATAACGACTGAAAAAAAAAAAATGCCTTGGGTTTAGCACCTAGAAATTAAAGTGAACATCAGAGACCATAAAATTAAGGTCATACGAAAGAGGAAAACGGGGTTATCAAGTGATAAGCATGAATTCGATCCCCAACCTATCCCCACAAGAGCAACCACTGATGAGACGGCATCTGCACGGTGGTGCCATGCATTAGCTTTCATCAGTTCACTTCTTTCCTTATCTCCAGCACGTTTTGTGATCCAATAAAGCCTTTCCCTCAAAACATGACACCATCAGCCTTCTATATTAATTTCTACGAAAGCAAATAGGGCGAGAAAAATAATAAATGGATACTTGTAGGGACATCTTCACATCTGAAGTTCAATATCATGTTTTCTGTAAGAAAATAATAATTGATGGAGATTTTAAGCAGGATCAATCAATTCAACTACGGGACTGTTGTCTCCAGATTTAAGTTAAAGATGGAAGACTTAAAGAGGAAGTGCAGATGCAACTCAACCCATGACAATAGTAGATCTCTGACTGACATCCCAGGAAGTTACCGATGGGTATCACATTTTGTATCTTCCTTTCATTCATAACCTACTTCTATCGAACCCTTACCCCTTCTGCAGGGAAGGTTCGAATTTTATATTCTTAAAACTTAGTCCCATTGTGAGGTCCCATTGTGAGGTGCTACCGTCAATAAATTGTGAGATTATCAAAAAACACCTTCTATAATATCTGCTAATTTATGGTAAGAAAATGGAACTACAAATATCTGCAAATTAAAAAACCAATTCATGATGTATCATCAACATCAATTGTAACTTGATAAAAAAGGGAAACTTGTAGTTTTATCAAGAAACTCGCTCGACAATACGATTTGTTTCATGATAAGTCTTATTTGATAAATAAACTATAACTAACCAGTTCAGACACAGATCCTGTAAGATATTTGCTGAGCAGAACCTATCGGTTAATGACACCAATGTCATGTCATAATTTCTTAAAATTTACACCCTTTATTTGTAAACGCTGAAACTATCTTCAGTAGTAAAAATATAGCTTTAAAGGGAGCCTGCAATAAGGGTAAAAAGTTAGGCTTTGAAACAATCAAGTATCAAGCATTTTACACTGCGAAGGCTTACTATTGTAGTATAAATTCAATTTATGGAAATAAATAAGACAAGGTTATGTCTGCTCCCACCTAAATGGTTGAAACCAAATAATGGATCCTACATTATGCCCCAAATAAACTTCATCTACTCATAAAGGATATAAAAGTTTAAAGTTCATAGTAATAAGAAAGTTTGACAATGCTCTTTACAAATAAATGAGAAGAACAGGATAATTTAAGAGCTACAAGGACATCATAGCATCACATTATACCCCTCTTTCACTAAGATTGACAAGATGGTCACGCTCAAAGCCAAGAAAGGGTGATCCAAGTCAATCCCATGATGATGACCGCTGTGAATGTGAATATGATTAGTAGCATCGGTTGTAGACACGTATATATCCTGCCCGTGAAATGAAACATGAAAAGTAATTATATTTGGACCCATTAATTTCAGCATTTAAATTGCACAAAAAGTTTGAAAATTTTTAACCAAATTTATTGCAGTAACTTAAATGAGGCAGCCTTAATAGGTTATTATACGATAAAATATTAGGGTTGAATTATAGACTGAACAGTTGACAACAAATATCAATTAAATATTAATAAAATAAAAACAATGACTTTCTACCTGAAAAACATGTAAAGCATGCCAAGCTATGCCCCCTGAAGTGCCCAAAAGCATGCAGGATATTCCGAGAGCTCCTAAACTCTCAAATTTACCATGCCCTGAAAACAAAACCAAGAGTAGTGCCATGCCAGTCATTTTTCTTACCAGACAAATAGTGTCTGTAACATTCATAGTGAATTTTGAACTTTTTTATGGATGAGGAGGGAAATTGTGACAACGGGAAAATACTCGTTGCTCCATCCCTTGCATTCAAAGATGACTTTAAAGACCTCAGGCATCTAACTGATGAGAACTCAAGAGTCCATTCGAGGGATGGAGATATAGGGTTAAATCAGAGGTAGTATGGATTACCAGATTTTTGAGGTAAGAACTCCCAAATCCCTATTGGGGAAGAGAACGGAGGGTTGGATAAGGAGTCGGAGTAGACGTCTGCATCTGAGCAGGAGATGTGAGAGTGGACTTCAGCAAGGAGGAGCAGGCAGAGAAATCGTTGACTAAAGGGAGAGGAGTAGACGTCATCAACATTCCAAAACCAAGCTTCTTCCTGCCCTCCAACGAGGAGGGTTACAACACTTAGAAGGGATTCTAAGAAGATGAAATGGCAAAATACCCTAAGGGGTTGGGGTTTGTAGCACTGTTTTCTTTACTACATTCTGAGAGATGGTCAGGACAGAGGTTATGGGCATGTTTTAAGAAGTTTCATAGACCACAGGAGAAAATTTTCAGAAGAATATCATGTTCTCTTGAAATTGATGACGAACCATAAGGGTGTACTTTATCTTTAGGAACTCTGGACGCTCTGAATGACCATAATGCAACACCACTGAGAACCTGTCAGAAGAATCATGAATAGATAGCAATCAAATCAAAATATCTTTAAAAATGAATGATACTGGCAAAAATGATAAAAACAAATTGGTAAAAAAAGGACAACTAGCAGATTCATTTCAGCTTTTAGGGACAACTAGTTCATTGCAAAGTCAAATCTGGAGAACAGATAGAGAACTCATTTTAGGGCACAGGTCACAGTGCAGGGGAATCGGACAATCAATCAGTTGATTAATATTCAAGAGACAATAACCAAGGAATCACTTGGATTCTAGCAGGACCTTGGTTCTACCAAGTTGTTGGATAAGGGAACCACCGGTTGTGGCGCACTGATGTTGCTTGTGTGTCTCACGAGCTACACACAGTTTAAGGCGACTAGAACCATTATTCTAACAGTTCTATGAATATTGGGGCATGGTTAATTCAGCCAAATAGCCATTTTGTATATACCCCTCATACGTCGTAGATAAGTTGAGCCATTTTGCCTTTCTGACTGTTGACGAGAACCAACAAACTTATACTTCAAATATATACGATGACAAGTTATTGATCAAACAGAAACAATCTCCATCAAGATTTGGAAAACATTGGAATCGGAAATCGACGAGTCTAACATGACTCGTTGTTGGACTGAACTCCCGCACTATCTCTCTCTCTCCTATCACTATCTCTCTCTCTCCTATCTCTCTCTCTTCTTCTCCTTCTATGTTTCTCTAATCTTCCTCCATTGTAAGTGGGCCACGTTATATAAGTGGCCCATTGGGAGAACTTCTTCTCTCAAAAACTCCCACGTGTGACCCCTCATCAAATGGTCACACGTGGGACCATTTTAATGAGACTCTCACGTGTGAGTCTACTTAAGTGACTCACACGTGAGAGAATGTACTGGGGACCCCTTAAAGGGCCCCAAAACCCTAGCCTCCGTAAGGGGTTTTTTTTTGTGTGAAGTGTTTTTCTTTCAACTCCAAAGGCGCCACCCTGTGTAGGAGCTCCATTCCTCCCACCATTCCTTCTGTTTCCTCTCTGTTTATCATCTATCTGTCAATTTATAACATGGTATCAGAGCACTCAATCCTGTGAGTACATCTCTGCAGCATCTCGAGGAAGTCTTCCAGGGAGCTTACCTCGATTTGTCAAGTTCTTCAGCATCATCTTCAAGCATGGCAAGCCTAGGAGATGAAATCACAACCCAGGGTACCCCTGGATTTGTTCAAGATATCCCTGGAGCTAGAGTTGGGGAAACAAGTGCCTCAAATGCAGAGATTGGAAGGGCTGGAGTTGTGTTTCCCCCAGCAGAAGTGAAATTTGATGGGGGAAACATGTTTGAGTGGTCAAAAATGGTCACTCTCACTGTGTATGGTTGTTTCCTGGGAGATCATCTGACTGATCTTCCCAGAACTCCAGCAGATGCGGATTTCAAAAGGTGGAAGGCAGAGGAGTCCTTGATTTTGGGTTGGATGCTAAGATCCATGACTCCTGAGATGAGGAGAGATTTTCTCTACTGCGACACAGTGAAAGAACTCTGGGATGAGATCCAGAGATACACTGCAGAGCAGTCACATGACTGGCGCATTTACGAGCTCAAGGTGCAGGAGACATCGGCGCGTCAAGGTGGAGAAAATGGCAGGCAGTATTCATCCCGACTCAAAGCAATTTGGAGAGAAATTGACCATCTTTGGCCAGTGCAGAATCCACAATCTGTGGAGAGGCAATACATTCTGAAGCAGAGAATTTTTACATTTCTTATGGGCCTGAATTCCATCTATGAGTCAGTGAGGAGTCAATTGCTTCATCGAGAGAAGCTGCCGTCTCTTGAAGAAGCTATCAGTGCTATCTTACAGGCTGAGAGCAGATTTGGGGTTACTCCGGATTCTCAGGTGCAGAACTCCGCTGCGCTCCTTACAAAGAAGCCTGAGATTCGGATTAATCCCACTGGGAATTGGACACCACGTCCGTCTCAACCAAGTCCAGCTGTGGGAGGCAAAGGAGAAGATAGTCGTGACGCCCTTTTCTGCAATTACTGCAAGAAGCGGCGTCATACCAAAGAAAATTGCTGGAAATTGGCTTGGAAAAATCAGAATTCGGGCAAGAAGGCCCTTGTGGCGGCATCACAGCCACAGAGTTCAGGACCTACCGTGACGAGTCCCGAAGTCGAAGAGGTGCAGGAGAAGCTCAGCTCCACCGTCTTAGTGAAATCAGGTAATTCCTTATCTGATGAATGGATTGCAGATACCGGAGCTACAGATCATATGTCCCCAAATGGATCCCTGTTCAATCAATATTCCTCTGCTGGGGCCACTCACAGAGTTCAAACAGCAGGAGGAGGATCGTTATCGGTGAAAGGTGTTGGCAGGGTTCTACTTAATTCCCTTGGCCTGCTCAAAGATGTTCAACATGTGGAAGACTTAAGAGCTAACTTGATTTCTATACAAAAAGTCGTTGATGATTATGGTTGGAGATTTATATTGGACAGTGATGAGTGTTTTTTATGTGATAAGGTCTCCGGGACGAAGATTTCGTCCTTTAGGCGAGAAGGTGGCTTACTCCTCCTGGATGGCAGTACATGGCAGTGCATGGTGACACAACGGATGAGTCCCAAGGAGGAGAGGGTGATTCGTCTTCATCAACGGATGGGGCACCCGCCTTTTGATTTACTTAAAACTTGTTATCCCTCTGTGTTTCGGGGAATTTTTGTTAAAGACTTTTTTTGTGAAGCCTGCCATATGGCAAAACTTCGGAGAACGTCGTTTAAATCTATGGATGATCGTTTTCATTCCCCATTTGATTGCATACATAGTGATGTGTGGGGACCGTGCCCAGTGGAAAGTCTAACTGGATGTCGGTATTTTATAGTGTTCATTGATGATCACAGTCGTACTATGTGGTTACACTTGCTGAAGTCAAAGGCCGAGGCTCCAAAAATCATCGTAGGATTCTGCAAAATGATTGAAAACCAATTTGGGAAGAGAATTAAGCGGTTCAGATCTGACAACGGAACTGAATTTCTCAACTCCGAAGTCAGGTCACACTTCTTGGACAAGGGGATCATCCATGAAACTGCTTGTGTGAACACCCCTCAGCAAAATGGCCTAACTGAGAGGCGTCTGGGTTATACCCTTGCAACTGCCAGGACATTGTTGTATCAAGGGAATTTGCTGAAGAAGTATTGGGGAGAAGCTGTGTTGACTGCTGCTCATCTTATAAATCGAATCCCCATGAGGGTAATAGATTATGAAAGTCCCCTGAATCGACTGAAAGAATCATTTCCGAAGGTGCGTTTGTTCTCTGGACTTCCTGCCCGTGTATTTGGGTGTGTTGGATACATTCATCAGAACTTGGGAAAGTTGGACCCACGAGGAATTCGTTGTGTATTTGTGGGTTACTCCAGCACACAAAAGGGGTATAGATGCTATCACCCCCCATCACAGAAGTTTTTTGTCTCTGCAGATGTTGTATTTCAAGAATCTGAATTTTATTTTCAGAAAGAAAGTCCAACTAAAAGGCCTCCAGATGACCAAGATGTGACAGACTTGGAATTTCTCCGTCACATGGGATACACGCAAGTATCTCCAGCTATCTCAATCCAGGTACAACCACCTGGAAATCAGGAAATTGAAGATATATCCGAGGAGTTTTATAATGATGAAGACCCAACAACTCAGCCTGTAGATGGACATGGAGAGGAGCAGAATGAGCAACCTGAACAAGACAGTCAAGCTAAAGCAGTTGCAGAGATGAGTCAAGGGGAACAGGAAGAACAGAAACTATTAATATCCAGGAAATGGATGCGATTGATGATGATGTTGGGTGGCCTATAGCCCTTAGAAAAGGGTTGCGATCCTGCCGAGCCAAGTCCAAGTATCCTATTGGCCAATACGCTAAGTATGAGAAGCTAAGTGATGACTACAAGAGCTTTCTTTCTCTGCTGGGAGATATTCACATTCCAAATAAAGTTGAAGAGGCCCTTCGAGACCCGGGATGGAAAGCAGCCATGGATGAAGAGATGGCCGCTCTTATGAAGAATGATATGTGGGAGATTGTGAACCTTCCCAACGGGAAGAGAGCCATTGGATGTCGTTGGATATTCACCCCGAAGTTCTTATCAGATCGAACACTTGAAAGACTTAAGGCCAGACTCGTTGCTAAGGGATATACTCAGACGGAAGGTATTGACTATGGTGAGACGTTCGCTCCGGTAGCTAAATTCAATACAGTTCGAGTTTTAATAGCCCTTGCGGCCAAGTGTGATTGGGACATCCTCCAATTTGATGTAAAAAATGCATTTCTCCATGGAGAACTAGAAGAGGAGGTGTATATGCAACTTCCGCCAGGATATACCTTGATAGACAAGGCGAACCAGGTATGCAGGCTAAAAAAGGCGCTGTATGGACTGAAACAGTCCCCGAGGGCTTGGTTTGGGCGATTTACAAAAGCTATGATTGAACGAAATTACTGCCAGGCAAGGGGAGACCACGCATTGTTCATTAAGAAGGGAACAACTGGAAAAGTTACTGTGTTATTGGTTTATGTCGACGACATATTGGTTACTGGGGAAGATAGTGAGGAAATCAGTCATTTGACTGCAGCCTTATCAAGACAGTTTGATATGAAAGCACTCGGCCAACTGAAATATTTTTTGGGGATTGAGGTCGCATACTCTAAGGATGGAATATCTCTCAGCCAGCATAAATACACACTAGATTTACTCCAAGAGACAGGACAGCTGGGATGCAAGCCTGTTAGTACCCCGCTGGATGTAAATGTCAAGATCAGAAAGAACGATGTTGGAGCAGCAGTGGATAAAACATCGTACCAGAGACTGATTGGGAAACTGATCTATCTCAATCACACGAGGCCTGACATTTCTTATGCAGTCAGTCTACTGAGTCAATTTATGAGCGATCTACATGAAATACATTTACATGCAGCTTACCGCATTCTGGCATATCTAAAGTTTACAGTTGGGCAGGGACTTCTTTTCACTCGGGAAGGAGGTTTGTCGCTGGAAGCTTACACCGACTCTGATTGGGCAGGATCCGTGATAGATAGTCGCTCCACATCAGGCTACTGCACCTTCTTAGGGGGCAGTCTCATTCCTTGGAGGAGCAAGAAACAAAAAGAAGTATCGTTGTCAAGTGCAGAAGCTGAATTACGTGCCCTGAAGAGTGGTGTTTCAGAGTGTCGGTGGCTGAAACATCTCCTTGAAGATATTGGTCTGTATGACAACAGTGGGGTCAGATTGTATTGTGATAACCAGTCTGCACTGGCCATAGCGAAGAATCCCGTTCAGCATGACCGAACAAAACATATGGCCATAAATCGTCACTATCTGACCGAGAATATTGATCGCGGTGTTATCAGACCAGCATTTATCCCATCTGCTGACCAGAAAGCCGATATCTTCACCAAGTCATTGCCGGGTCCAAGATTCCACTTGTTGGTGTCCAAGCTAGGCATGGTCAACATCCACACCTAGCTTGCGGGGGGGTGTTGGACTGAACTCCCGCACTATCTCTCTCTCTCCTATCTCTCTCTCTTCTTCTCCTTCTATGTTTCTCTAATCTTCCTCCATTGTAAGTGGGTCACGTTATATAAGTGGCCCACTGGGAGAACTTCTTCTCTCAAAAACTCCCACGTGTGACCCCTCATCAAATGGTCACACGTGGGACCATTTTAATGAGACTCTCATGTGTGAGTCTACTTAAGTGACTCACACGTGAGAGAATGTACTGGGGACCCATTAAAGGGCCCCAAAACCCTAGCCTCCGTAAGGGGTTTTTTTTGTGTGAAGTGTTTTTCTTTCAACTCCAAAGGCGCCACCCTGTGTAGGAGCTCCATTCCTCCCACCATTCCTTCTGTTACCTCTCTGTTTATCATCTATCTGTTAATTTATAACACTCGTCGATTTCTTTCTGGATTTCCTATCAATTGTCGTAGGAATCCGCCAGATCTCACAATAACTGAATATTATCCAGGGATTAGTTTCTGAAGAGAGATCAACAAACTAAAAAATCTCACCTCAACCTCATTGATGGCTTTCATAAAAATTCCCTCAAAAATTAGTCCACTTTTATCGTGTGTCATCCCGACAACCAAGGCTTCACGACGTAAATTTTTAAAGAGTTCAAGCAGGACGAAATAATCCTCAAAAGGTATAAATTGGCAGCCCTCAAACTGTTTCGATCAAAATTGTGACGATCTCCTTCATGGGCGACATCTATGGTTCAACAAGATGATTATCATATTCTCCGTTCTTGAAAAAGTGGTGTCAAGTAGTGTTACACGACTTCCCACGACCTCTTTTTCGGACAAGAACAATAAAGGTTACAATCGTCTCCACCGAAGCAAGACTATAAGAAGAAAATCACCACCAGAACAGGAAAATTTCACACCAAGACTATAATCAGAGAGCAAAAAAGAAGGGCCCCGGGTGAAAATTCATCGCAGAAACCCTAAGAACATTCAAAAAACTCACAATGTCCGTGATGGAGTGTGCTGCGTCAGCGATCACAGCCGTGCTGCCGGATAAGAACCCCGCCACGCCCTTACCCCCCGCGAGCGCCACATCTGCGGCCAAACCCAGCTTGAAAACCTTGTCTCCCTCCTTCCCTCCTAGATGATGGTGGTGATGGGAATGAGAATGAGAATGATCCCCAGTGTGCCATCTTCTGCTGATCCAGAAGCAGCTCTGGCGCTCCACTTCCGATCGAATTATACAAATCTCTGCTTGGTTTGCGAATTTGGAAGCTCTGATCGCAGCTCGAAGCAGCCGGAATCCCATTTCAGAACCGCAATTCCTTCTCTGATGAGAATTTTCTCAAGAGTATTTATAGCTCATGAGAATTTCCCAAAAGAAGACCGCTGCCATATTAAAATATACATCTTAAAGTAGATTTTCTGGTACTAAACTATTGTTTCATAGTAAATATTTTTTGAAAAAATAATTTCTTAGTAAATAAATCTTAGACAGAATCTTACAAGGCTCATTTTTTTTGAGGGACAAATCCGTGCAACGCGGGGCTCGAACTCGGTGGATCATGACAGCAAGGCGACTCTGCCACTTACAACGCGTTAAAAAACTCATTAACTTCCTTGGAATTTAATTAACAGCCTTAACTTCAAGCTCATCAATGCTGTCTTAGACCTTTGGTTAACCTCACCAAATGTAAATAAATCTTAAAGAGAATCTTTTAAAGCGCGTTTTTTTCTAGGGACGAATCCGTGTGATGAGCGGCTGGAACTCGGTGGATCGTGACAGCAAGACGACTCTGCCACTTACAATGCCTCTGTTTAAAAATCTAATTAACTTCGTTGGAATTTAATTAACAGCCTAAACTGCAAGCTCATCAATGTAGTCTTAGACCTTTGGTTAACCTCACCAAATGTAAATAAATATTAAAGAGAGTTTTAAAAAGCTCATTTTATCGAGGGACAAATCCGAAAATAGGTTTCATCGGAAATGAAAAAAATTCAAATAATTTTAAAAAAAGAAAATTGGGATTTATATTTGAATATAATTTATCATTTGTAGCCCCCATCATTTGATCTCCCAGATCATGTAGTTTTGTCACAAGTATTTGGTGACTAATTATTGAATACACTATTAAAAAATAAATACAATTATACTCAGATAATTTTCAATCCTTTTTTAACACCTAATTCTCAAATATGTGCCATGCATGGTACATGAAATTGATTGGTGAATCTGAAATAACACTTCTAAGATTGTTAGAAACTTTTTTGTTTCCATATTTATCTTTTGTAAGAATAGACGCCAACGAAAAATAAGATATATATATTTTTTAATGGAGTTCATGATTAACTAATTGAAATTTTATTTCTGGGAATTTCAGCGTCAATTGACATTATCAAATCAAAGATCTTAAAATAAAAAATAAATAAAAAACAAAACATCCCCCCTTGTGCAAGTCAAATCTGTGATCTCTTAGTTCATTGGATATCTTTAAGATGTTTAGTTGTCCAAACCCTAGACCTAACCACATGATCTTCCAAGTTTTGGATCTCCTCTTCCTTCCCTCAAAATTTAGCACTCAAATTTCAAGTTCCTCTCCATCTGGTCTCCTCGCAAGCATCACCCAGGAAGAGGAAGAGAAGAACTCAAGCTAACTCGCGTGGGTATTAATGAGGGATTTCTCTTCTATTTATATTGTTTGAGAAAATTTCATAAAATTTGTTGTCTCTTGGAACATTTAATAAGTCTCCCCAACTTAGTGTATAGCCACTAAAATCAGCAAATATTATGTGTGACCATATAGGGATGTGTATCAGGCTAGTTATAACTTCAATGGCCCTATAACCTTTTGTGCTGACAGAATTGATCAACTATTGCATATACAATATACAATATATCAACTATTTAACCCAAGAAATTAGTTGAGTCATCGGCCCTTAGGATGTGAAGCTATACCTCATGCCCTATAAAATATAAAGCACCATATCAACTCTCGCAAAGAACCTTTATCATCATCGATTACCGTGTGTATAAATATATAATTCTTTAACATTGTGACACTCCCAAATGACTTGGGATACGACTAATCATCAAAGCATATTCGGTCATTCTGGTAAGTATTGCTGCTTAGAAAAACCAATAGAAAAAGTAATCTTTCATATTTCTGCAACCGTAGCTAGGAATTTAAAGGCATACTCTTCCTTGAGTTAGTCTCCTCTAATACGAAGGTTGGAGGAACCATCTTGACCATTCACTCTCCACCGTGGACATATTGCTACATTTGAACTATGATGGTATAGAATCTCAACCAATCTCTTCAATATTTTGACTATTGTCCAGTAATCTCTTCAATCTTCAATTCTAATCTGTGTTAGAAAAATTCTGTGAATTATATTATGATCTATGTGGTCCTATTCCGTGAAGAGGGACACATGGGTAGTAATCAAAAACATAATCGTTCATCCACAAGGCGTATTTTGTGTCTCCGGTCTAAGGACCAGTTACACAACTGTGACATGAATCAAGATGATTGTCGCTACAGAGAAATTCAAAGAACTCGTTCTCCAAAGAGCATCAATTATCTGTCCTTAAATTTCTCCACACTAATGACCACAGGAGTGGCGAAACTCATTATGTAAAGGGGGCTATACAGTGCTATTCTTTTTGGACATTTTTATGTCCTTCTCAAGTATCCTCTAAATATAATATTTAGAACACATGTTTAAAGACTAATCAACACCATACAATGATCTCATCATAATTCACTTAGACTTTGCATCTAGTCATTGATATCAAATATAAGCATCACATGTGCATTAGAATGAATACACTGTATCAATGAAATATTGAACAAGATGTAGAATGTGTGATTGGCTTGTAGGTGACATATATTTCCAACAGTATTACATTCCTTGTTATATAAATCATAATCTTTCAGTATTGAGTTCAATCCACCTTCCAAGTATGACTCTTTATGAAATCATATTAATTTATGGATATCAATTTCTTTTCATGAAGCATCCATGCATTGTTTATCTGATGGATTATGATTCCAAGTATATGTCTATATATATACACTTAATTTAATTAAGCACTTAAGTAAAAATACAAATATATTTGATTTAATTTTTGCAATGCGATTAGTTTAGATGAAGGCGAATAATTGGCATTGACCAATCATTGGTTACATAGATAGATTAGTGTCAAAAAATCCTTGGTGTTGGATCATGATTATGATGTGTAGCTCACCTTATTACTTATTATAACTTTTTACATAAAATTAACACAACCAATATAAAAATGACTGGTTTTTTAACAATAAATGCACCTAACTCTTTAGAGGTCCTCATACATGTGTCACATAGCCATTAACAAAGGAAAATATGCAATCATTATGCTGAAATATCCTTGCAGTGAAACAATTTAAAAATCAATTTTCACGCAAAAATTTGAGATTTTTCATCACTTTTGAGGACCTGTGATACATTTATTAGCTATTTTCACAGAAATCAAGGACATGTGTGAGTGATGAATGACACACATCTTTAAACATGGATTTTGGCACAAAATCTTTGGGAAATTGGATGATTCGATGACATCTTGGAGTTCCATGATGAGAATCAAGTAGGAGAGAGAATAAATTAACTAAAACTTTACATTTCAATACTTGGTCCTTGTGGATTGATTGCTACACACTTTGTGCTTGTAAGGAAAAATATAAGTATTCTTGTTTCAATCACAAACTTTAAATGACATACTAACCTCAATTTCTGATCTATAAAGTAGCATCATTACCAGGAGCAGGTAGCTTTGGTTTGTGAATTTTGAATTAACCGCATTTTGTTGAGTGTAGAGCTGAGCTTAAGAGGTCGTTAAAGATAATATTCATTCTTAAATTATTTTCACTAATGAATTCTTAAAATTTTATGGTAAACACAAGATCGAAAAAAACTATCTTTTTTATGAAAGAAGAAAAGTTACATTTGAGGTAAAATTTTAAAGAAACAGCTCATCAAGAAGCTAGAGCTGCACCACAACAACATTGAAAGAAGAAGAAGCTTGAACAATCAAACCCAACATAGACCCTAAGATGGACAAGTGTCAACATTAATTTACAAGATGGGTTTTTTGGGCAAAAACATAATGCCGAGTACTACTAAACAAAGGGTTGTGCTTGTAGACCAATCAAATTGTGCCTTGGACAACACTCGGGGAGATTTATATAAAAAAAGGTTTAGTGTTTGCAAGAGTGTGTAGGTGTAGAGCAAGTGATATCCTAATTGCACACTGACCCCAATTTCCCTCGATCGTGACACAAAGTAAAGAGATAAATTAGTGAGACCTAAGCAAGTCGTTGGGGAGTCAGATGTCACCATCTAGTTCTTGTCCCACTCGGAGTCCATGATGGCACCTAAGCATGACATCTTGGACTCTGATTATCTCAAATTTAGGGATTTTTATTCGTCGTAGATAATTGAGATTATTCAATAAAAATATATTTAACCGTACTTAAGAATACTTAGTTAGTGATGAGTACGGATCGTCTCCACAGGGAATGATGTTTAAAAAATTGATTTCTTATTATAGTGATGGTCAACGTGAGAAGAGATGAAGACAGGAGTAAAATGCATGAGCTATCTAGTAGAAGGACTTAATTTTAACTTAGTAAAGAGTAGGTGAACATAGAATTTTGCGTAGTGATATGCGGATAAGATAGATAATATTGTTAGTTTAGGTGGCCAAGGAATAACCTAAGATGAGGGTGAATTAGGTTCTCTATTTATATTATATTTTTATTTTAATTAGCCTAGGATTTCTCTATTTAAGAAATGAGGTAGGGGAAATGGGAGACACAGTTTTTTTTAGACAGCTTAGGCTAATCCTTAATGCTGTTCGGGGGTATCCATCTCGAGGTGATGATGTGCTCTAACCAAGTTTGTGTGAATGCCCCCCAAGCAAATCACTTGGAGATAGGGCTGAACAAGCATACCAAGAAAAAAGAAAAAGTCGAGGAAGCTTTGTCGTCCTCAACCCTCAAAGCTTCCATGGAATGATGTTGCTTAATCTACTTCAACTTAGCCCCCAAAGCATTCTTCTTATGGCCCCCAAAGCCTTAACCTGAGTGATGACAAAGATCTAGCAATAACAGTATATTTCTGAATAATGTATTCTCCTCAACAACACTTAGTATTAATGGCTATTCAAAATAATATTCAAGACAATGATCAGTATTAAGTATTTCAACAAGAAAACTTTTATGTCAAATTTTATTAATTCATAGATAAAGATTCATAAATATAACTTCCTTTCAGTAATACCTTCTTGTTTTTGGTTGTTCTTTCTTCAGTCCTTTTCTCCTCCACGTTTTTTTGGATAAAATTCTCGATTGGTGTTTGACCTTTGATGCTTAAAATCCCAATATATTTTTCAATCCTACACCAAATGCAATGATTCTACCTGGAACGATTTTGTAACACAATTTTGCACAACTTTATCTGACAAAAGTATTCAAAAAAAATCAGACAAATTTCCGGAGATCAATCTTTCAACGTCCTTTGTTTACCGATCGATTCCTCCGTGTCCAACTTCAAACCCCCTATAACTCTTTCCAAACTCAACCAAATGATGTGATTCAAATTTCTTTAGTTTTTTATGGATGTTATAAACAATTCATATGTTTAACAAAAGGTTAAACTCAGTATAAAAAATATGCTAAAAATTATAAACTTATCACAGGGTCGAGGATGTGCGAAGTTTGGATCCCAGCCATATTTTCTTTGAATCTTGAAATACGCTGCACCAAAAACCACACTTCCAAGTTCTATGGACTTGGATTGATGTTGGAAACAAATGATCTCTGCAAAGAATGCTCAAAAACTGCTTGAAATTTTCTCTAGGAATTGAGAGATCTCTCTAGCTTTTGGGGAGCGATCTTCAAAGGGCAAGGAGAAGAGGTTTGAAATTAGGGCTCAAAACTGCACATATGGACTTGGAAATTTGAAAGGGCATAATGGTAATCTGTCAAAAGTTCAACAGTCATATTCATTGATTATGATTAAGAAATATAAAGTAATAATCATTTTAATTTTGATTTTTATATTTACAAGTTTGCCATCAATTCAAAATACCTTTCAAGAGTTAAGAGCAAAAACTAGCCGTTATGCCAAGTACTTGAGATTTTAAAAAATATTATTAAAATTTTAGATATGTTTACCATATCACTTGAATAAATATATCACCATTGAATAATAAAATCTTCATGTAATTAATTCTCATTAAATCATCAATAAATTCAGCCTTAAATACCAGAATGTAGTAATTAAGATGTTGAATAAGTTATTCAACAAATAAAATGAAGACAAATTTACACAAACACCTGAAAAATGGTAAAAACTAAGTTTATCTTGATGTTGGACGTTGTCTAGGACGTTGTCCGGTCAGTGCTGAGACGGTGCTCGGATACCTAATACTGTTGTCGAACGTCGTCAGAGACGGCGTCCAACGGGTAAAATCACTAAGGGTATGTAACTAGGAAGTTATATGTCCTACGAGATGGTACGTGCGGGCCCCGACTCGTAGATGTTCGCCGAACTCCGAGCTCAGAAGGGGATGTCGGGTGACATTGACGGTGGCCCCTTGACTCTCTTCAAAGGGACAACAACTGCTATGGTGCCAAACGGAATAAATCCGTAGGGGCTCGCACGTAACGGACGGGCTTGACCCGTACTGGTAAAGACACTCAATTTTGTAGTTTGATCTATATTCTCTCACCTATGTCTAGCCCAAGCGCGGAGGAGTGCAACTGAAAGAATATTGCAAGAAATAATATAACAAGCGAGCGGAGGACGACGTACCTCATCGATGAGCTGCTCGTCATCAAGTTTTTCGTCGATGCAACAACCAGGCAGATCGTGGGCAGAGATGAGCCGGAGAGGTGTCGGTGTGGCTCGACTGGCGGTAGGGCACAGGAGCGATTGGCGGAGCTTAGAGGCCAGGAGTCGAGGGAGGGCAGAGGCGAGGATGAGACTTCCCTCGAACCACATGGACAAGTCTAGTAGCAGGCGCGGTGTAGGCAGTGTCGGCTCAGCAAAACCTATATACCAATCCGGCAATGAGAAGAGGAGCCAATGTAGATCAAGGTGGCGTGTTGAACTGCGCATGGCATCACCCAAGTGCCGCGAGGGTAATGTGGCAAGGAAGCAAGTGCCCCCAGCAGGTGTGTGTCGGGCATTGACCATTGTGGGCCCCTTCGGAGATCTCGGGCAGCAGCACGGCGGTCAGGATTCACCCTGATGTGAGTACACACCAAGAGAACCAGCGCGGTCAAGC
This sequence comes from Wolffia australiana, assembly GCF_029677425.1. Classification (NCBI taxonomy): domain Eukaryota; kingdom Viridiplantae; phylum Streptophyta; class Magnoliopsida; order Alismatales; family Araceae; genus Wolffia; species Wolffia australiana. The sequence continues at coordinate 6,760,566 of NC_135842.1, forward strand.
GCCATTACAACCCCCGGCTTGCACCACGGGCAGCTAGTCTGGAACGGGACCGTCGGGCTAGAGCCAGCGAGTAGGGCTCAACGTGCCTACGATGATCGGTAAGGCCGTTGATCACAATTGGAACCGAGATTGCACGTGATCTTGCAAGGAACGACGGCGACTGGGTGGAGGGTGGTGCTACCGGGATGGGTCAACACCACATCATCCTCCGATTTTGGCAATCGCGCAGGGAGGATAAGCGCCTGACAATACCCATCAATCTGGTGGTGCTGGTGCAACGACTCCCGAGCGTTGGGGAGTACGGAGTCTCAACGGTGACCGTAATCTATCGATCTGGCGGCGCAGGTGCAACGACGACTCCCGCAGATAAGTGAAGAAGGCGAATCAACCAGGATCGTGGTCGGTCGATCAAGCACAGGAGAAATAGAGAACCGAGCGATTTGGGAAGAACCTAGCGGTGTGAAAACAACCAACGCGCAGTCCCCCCTGCTTCTAGGCTTCGATTCTCCTCCTCCTCTCTCATTTTTTCCTCTTCTCCTTGTTCTTCTCTTTCCTCGCCTTCTCCTCTCCTTCCCCCGTTCTTTGTGAGACCAAGCAAAGATAAACAATTCAACTCGATAATGCATGGTCTTGTTTTCCTAGGGCGCCTCTTCTTCCCTTATATAGGGAAGTCAAGATGGGCCCTAGGAAGGTCTATAAAAGGGGGGAAAAGGTTCATTAACGGGGGTCCATGTACATAGGACCCCCTTACAAAATCAAAGACCCAAGTATGAAAATTCATAGGGATTGGAAAAGACACACAAACTGACGATGGCGTGACGAACAAAACAACAACCCTGGATATGAAGATGATGCGAATGAAGAGACAAACGGCAATACAAACACGATAGATGAACACACATACAGAATAAAACTGAAAACTGAATGATCACACACGTGCTTTCACCCGGGGTATTTGAACCCGAGCCTCTTCACGGTCGCCTTGGCGTGCCAGTTGGGTTGAACGAGAACAGGCGGAGGTACTGATGACGATGGTGGCATCTTCGAAGATGTCTCTAGGGACTCTGGCTGTTGTGCTCCATCATATCTTCATGTCATAAAATTACAAGTCCTAAATACATAATTGACTTGTTCAGTGTATGGTCAAACTAAGTAACCTTTTAATATATCTAAGGCTCTTATTCTATATTCACATACAATCAGTCAACTACTTGATTGAGGGCCTATTGTGCTTTGATCACAACCCATATTGAGGCATGCAGCACTTTGAACATCAAAACACACATTAAATCATTGTTCTAAACATACACTTAAAGTTTAACCTTCAAATGTGAAGGGCCATGATGGTGGTCGAGTGTGTGGATGATGGTAGTGGTGGAATGAATAACGGTATGATGGAGATGGTGGAGAGACAAGATGAGATGGTATAAAGAATTAAAATTCGAGTGAAAATATGATGAAGGACCCTAATGCGAGCTACGATGTTGGGAAAAGAAACAACGTAATGCGAAGACACTTACTTTAGATCCTTACGTTCCACCAGGATCACAGTGATTTACAAGTGCCGGCAAGCACTGTCTCTTCTCCAATGCTTCTCTCCGCACATTCAGGACACCAAGAACACACTTGATGGATCTCAAAACTCATTATCTTTCAATCAGCCCACCCAAGTAGGAAGCAAGTTCAAGATGAATTTCACGGGGATCCAGGCCTCTATTTATAGATCAGAGGGTATGGATGGAAAGAGGAGGGGAAGACGAAGCAGTGCTGAAAATTTCAGCTCAATTGGAGTTGTTGATCAAAAGTTATGGCCGTTTGAAGTTGGAGCAATCCTAGCACTTGATTTTTTATCTCTCCTTGTCAACGTCTCTGACGCTTCCTCGTTTTCCATTTTCAGTTAAAATGTCACATTTCTTGATATTTCGCGTCTCCTCACCTTCCGCTCACGCACTTTTCTTAGTCCATGTGTACCTGAAAAAGAACAAAAATAAAGAAAACAAATAAAAGGGGAAAGAAAGATTCTTTCTCGAGGCTGACGTGGCAGCGTGTCAGCGTGCTCCACGTCGCCCCTTTCTCTCTCTATCTCTCTTTAATTTCCTCAATAGAGGATACGAGCATGCCAAGTGTACACGCGCAGGCCACGTGTACACGTGGTGCCCCATCGTGCGGCTAGTCGCTCTTCGTTAGAAGCAATAGAGAAAGGAGAAACAGTGTCTTTTGTTTTTTTGTGCCTCGGTCCACGCTGCATTTATCGCAAAAAAATCGTCCCTTTTTTTATTAGGCCACGTAACCTTGCACCAGAAAAACTCAAAAATCTGTGTTAGTCATAAATGCAATCGTGGCTTCACAAATCACAGAACCATGATTTCCTGGCAAAATGATTGGTTGTTGCCAATCATCAGCATAGCTATAATTTGTCGCCATTCGATTCGTCGAATGGCGACATGTGGCGGCGCGAATTAAAGGGGTAAAAAATATACTAAAATTTCATATTAATTAAAATAAGCCCAAAAATACATATAAATATATATTTTGACTTAGAAAATTTATATCTTTCTAAATTTAGTGTCGAACAATTCTAGAAAAATCACATTCTGTCTCAAAAATTATATTCTTTTAGAACTTTTGTCAGAAAATTCCCCAAAAATGTAGAAAATTCAGAAAATAATTCTAAAAAATTGATTTAATCATTTTAAGCTTGATAACATGCATATATGAGTGTTTAATGCAAATAGACATGTAAATATGATCATATTAAAGTACTAAATATGCATATTATCAAACTCCCACCGCTAGTTCTTCACACTATGTGCCACTTACAAAGCCATAAAGGACAAGGTCCACCGTATGCGAATAGCTAGTATCTCGAGGTAATGTGATAGCTGCCTCATGTATCGCAAGGAAGAGTTTCCCAAGCTGCAAATAAAGAATGGATGTAAGAACATACTATGTAGTTGGTGAGTGCATCCACCATCTAGCTCCCCTCTCATAGTTATGGTGGATACCAATAGTGATTGCCCTTATGATATCCAATATTGGACAATCGATATCAGATATCTGGTAGAGATCAAGGTGGTTTTTGATATCGGATAACGAATATCGGACGGATATCAAAATATCCATCCAACATCAAATGTCAGTATGGATATCGCGGGGCTCTAGACGTGGCGGATGCCAATACCGGATATCAAAACCGATATCTGGATATCGGATATCAAAATCCATACCAAAAACGATAACTGGACAACGTTATCCGATATCCAGATATTGGTTTAAAGGAAGAGGAATATTGTCCCATATGGAACAAATAAAAAGTTTTTGGTAGTATAAATAGCTTCTGTCAAATAGTTGTTAAAAAAAGCACATACGTTGTACCAGATGCCAGGCCTTGAAAACTAATGGGCCCATAGTGTGCTCCGTTGTGACAAAAATCTGGCCCATTTTGTATGAAGCCAGACTTAGTGCGACTTCATAAGAGAAATGTAAATTAAAACCTTTCTAAAATCATAAAATACTCAATGTAACATTATATTTGACTAGTAGTAGCTTAGTTACGTATGAAAAATTGTTTAAAACATATTTCGAATTGTACATCAGATCTCAAAAAAACTAATATCCGACATTGATATCTGATATCGTCATCCAAGCTTTGAGACGAAGAAGGATGTCGATATCGAGACAAATAACAGTATCTGATATAGGCAGTGTAGCAACCGAGATTTGATATCGTCATCTAGTATTAGGATATCGGTATGGAGGGATATCAGAAAGCCCATTTTTGAGATCCTGTTCAGCATCCATCCCGATATTGTCATCTGATATCGGATTGGGACGACCAAATACTAGATACCAGTAATTTGCTCATTTGTAAGATATATAGGTAGAGATAGGGATAGATAGAGATAGCGAAAAATACATAGATAGAGATAAAAAAAAAACATAGATAGAGATAGATAGAGAAGAATATATAGATAGAGATAGAGATAGAAGATGGTGCGACCAAAGGGTATTCAGGTCCTACAAGTGGAGGCGATATTCTTCGAGATACCCAGGGATCATTCTTTTTGCTTTTTCTCATTTTTAAGTAATTTTGGCTAACACCACAAATAAGGCCCTAGCATTATGCAAGGATTGCTCCTTCGTGAAGAGAGAAACCTTGACAATATTATCAAAGAATCATACTCACATTTATTACTTGATATGCTTTGTGCATGCTCATGCTCCTAGTGGCATCTATAGAGTGTACACCATGACATCACATGGTTTCAGACGCACTTTGAGTGCATCTGCCATTTGGTTCCCCTCTCATAGTTGTGGGGGATACCAGTAATGTGTGTGTGACACCACGTGATGTCCTACCGTACACTCTATAGATGTTATTAAAAGCATGTGCCTGCACGAAGCATATGAACTAACAAATGCGAGTAAGACTCTTTGATGATATTGTGAAGATTCCAATCCTCACAAAGGAGCAAGATATCACATATTGTTAGGGCCTCGGTTGTAGTGATAATCTAAATAACATAAAAGTGAGAAAAAGCAAAAAGGTTGCTCTTTGGATGATCTTGACGAATATTGCCTCCACTTTTAGTCGTAAATTCCCTTTAGTTGTACCATCAACATTAAGCTTAAAAAAGCCATTGGCTGGGGGTACCAATGAACAATCTGTTACAGATGGTGATGTGGGTCAAAGAGACTAGGACACCTGATGCAGGACAACGTCAGGGACAAGGTCCGACCGTCACCGAGGGATTCGTACTCGATGTCGATAGCGTCGGTGCGCATCGTCTACTCAAGGGTAGGCGTACGGCACGGGTCTCCTATGGGGATGACCTACGATGGAATGCTCTTGGTAGGGGTCTCGTACACGTAGCTGCCGACATGCAATAGGGAGCCGAAGTCCCGGGGTAGACGGGGTCGCCCGGGGACGGGTAGGTAGACCTTCTGGCCCTCGTCCGAAGGGATGAGGTTGCTACGGCGCCGAACGGGATGAATCCCGCTGGAGATTGCTCGCACGAGATGGGCGGACCGACTCGTACCAAACCAGGTAAGACACTCGTGGAGCGTTCATTTTCACTCAACCTATCGCACTCACCTATGTCTAACCCGAGCGCGGTGGAGGCAACCGAAGGTGCACTGTAGGAAATAAAGGACGGGAGCAAACGGCGTACCTTGTCGTCGTCCAAGAGAATCGACCTCGCGTCGTACAGGAGCTCACTGGATGCAATATCGGCGCTGGGAGGGTTGATGTCGGTAGACGGTCAGGGAGTGCGATGGGCGCCGGTCGGAGGGCAAGAGCGGCGCGAAAGGGCAGTTCGAAGCACCGGCATGATGGGCGTCAACAGCGGCCCAGGTGCAGCGGACAGACCACACGGCCGGATAGTTCCGCCGGCAGGTGGTTGCGGCTGGCAATTCTTCAAGCGCGTGGGGCGCGAGCAGGGCAGCTGGGCGGCCGGCACGTCAGTCAGGCGCAGGGCAAGCACGGGCGTCGCTGCGAGGAGCCCGGAAGCTACTGGCGCGGCGCGGTGGGCCTGCGTGCAGCAAGGTGGAGGCCTACCACGTCCAGGCGCAAGAGAAGCACCGGGGCATGGGCGATAAGACGATCCTTCAAGGGGGTGCGCTAGCAGGCGCACAAGGGGCAGTTGGCAGCACAATCAGCCCAACACAGGACTGTTGGCGTGGCGCGCGCAGCGCAGTGGCGACCGAGATCCGGCAGGCCAATGCTGGGCCCGGCGCGGAGAGGGTCGGTCGGGAGAGCATTGGTGGAAAGGCCCGAGGACGCTGAGTGGGATCGAGAGGCGGGGGTCAACGGTCTTCGCCCACGCGGGCAGCTCAGGCGCGGGGCTGGGTCGACGACTGGTCACCTGGTGCAACCCGGGAAGAAAACGGCCTCGCGGGGCCTACCTCGTGCAACGGCAACCGGAGGACACGCTCGGCGGAGCTGGTGAGACAGGGACGGGCTCCGGTGTCACACATCGGGCTAGAGACAGCCGGCAACTCGAGCAGGGCGACCAGATGTGGCTGTGGTCGCGCGGGAGCCGCGGTGGGTTGGTGCAACGCCGCGAAGGAGGTCCGCGGCGAGCGCTTACATGAGACACGGGCCCGCGGTATAGTGGCTTCGGCAGCACAACATTCGCCCAGGACGGGGGAGAACGGCGGCAGGCGACGGGAGGGGAGGCAGCAGCACGCCAGGTTCCCTCACCTTCCTCCACTAGATCTTCTTCTTCTTCCTCCGCGCTTATTCTCCAAGGGAGGGGGTCGAAACCCTAGTCCTCCACGGGGGCCATGCTGTCTTCTTTCAACGTGAAACAAACTTCTCAAAATTCCAAATTCAATCAACATAGTCCGTCTAGGGCAGCCATGCTTCTCTTATATAGGGGAAGGGAGGTTGGCCCATTAAGCCAAAAACAGACCAAAGGAAACAGGCTATTCAAGCCTACGACCATGGAGAAAACAAAACAACGATGGGAAAACGAAAGAAACGATAGTGGAGGGTTGAGATCCTTATAGGTTGAATCTCTCTCCTTACACATGATCACGACATGAGAGAAAACACGAAAGACGAAGATCAAAACCAAAAGATGACGAACGAAATGAAACATGAAAACGATGAGGTGTCCGTTACCCGGGATATTTGAATCCGGGCGTGCGTACTGTCGCCTTGGCTCGCTGAGCGGGCTGAACACGTACAGCTGACGGTATCGGGGGCGATGGTGACGTCTCCGAAAACATGTCCGGGGTTGCTGCTAGAGCTGCCGGGGACGATGATCACGTCTCCAAAGACGTTTCTGGTGCTGCTGCTGGCGCTGCGCCATCAACACCCCATATGCGTAGAGCCTCACACATAGGTACTAAGAGATGTTCAATAGGTCAAACTTAGCGATGGGTACACTATAGTCATTGCTTGGTGTGTCTCATACATCTTGTGCGATCATGGGTGTACCTACAAAGAGAGAATAGTTTCACCCCTTCCATATCTCCCTTAGTAGGTAGGTTATGGTGATGTGAATATAAGGGCTAAGCTTAGAGTGTGTTGGTGATGCAAAGATCATGTCAAACCCACGAATGGTGTCAGAGTAATATGGGTATAGAGAATTGGTCGCCAATGATGCACAAATGGATGCCAACAATCCATTGGAATCTCACTATGGAAAAGATGAGTTCCATAGTTTCGACCTTGGGAGATATGGGCAATAGTGGCATAGTGAGCTGATGTAGAGACCGATACAAGGCATTCGATCATCAATAGAGGATCCATGGTGCATGAATCTCCAAGGAAGAATGTGATGCGAGTGATAATCGTTGGGTGCCACTTGTGAGGATCTCAAGCTTGTGTAGTGAATATCTCTCAAAATTTGTCCCAACAAGAACAACAAGAGAAATTACCATCAAGCATGAGTTTCGATGTAAAACAATCGATTAAGCCCCCCCCCCCACCTCAGGCGTTGTAGCCACATGTAAGGAGTCTAATGGGATCCCATGTTGTTCAGATAAGAGTCTCATGTTCCCTGTTAGCAACTGAGTCATTGTCAACTAGAGACAATGATGTTGAAAGCTTGAGTGGCTAGCTAAGGGGGGTAGCCACAAGCCAAGAATCGTACCAGGCATTAATCGTCTATTGTCTAACTTACTAGGGGATCACTCTACCCAGTGTTGTTGTCAAGTACCCCACCATTTGGGACCTTTCATATGGACCACATGGTGACTCACTCGCTCTACTTGGCTGATATAAAGAGTTTCAACGGGAGCTCATGGTACACATATGTAACACTAGTTTTTTTTAAGCATGTCTTGGAAATCTTGGGGATGCCTAGTTCCTAACCCTCCTTCATCTATCAAATGACATGCTTTTTAGCAAGAGACCTAGAGGTGGTGATTGGATACCTCGAGTTGACCCAATCGCTTGAACTGCACATAGAGGGTGCTCTATGAATCGGAGAATTGTGAGGGATGTTGAGTGCAACACTAAGGTATGCAACATAATGCTCATGAGAACATGATGTATCAATTGGATGAATCCCCTAGGAAATAGAAAAAAAAATTCCACTCTTTAAGTTTCTTTCTCAACTTGTCCACCAAGGCATCAAAACTAATAATGTCATGTGGGCCCTCCAAAAATGGGACATCTGAGACAGTCAAAAGGTAGGTATTCTCATTGTAACAAGTCTAGTGATGGATATTGTGAAAGCATTATACAATATTAGATGGTTCTACCATAAAGCTTCTCTTCAACGTGTTAATGAGCTGATCCGAGACCCTCTTGTACTTAGTAAGTACACTCATAAGCCCATGTATGGATTTTTTCATCCATTAAGGAAAATGATTGCATCATCTGCGAATAGATACTGCAAGATAACTGGGAAACTTTTGAATATAATCACACCATGATTAATTCTCTTTCTCTTCTTACACTCTATCTAACGAGGAACCTTACAAATTTTTAGACGTTTTTTCATTTTTTTCTACTATTATCAGCATATTATAATGAAAATTTAAAAAGAAAATATTTACCTCCTAACACGAGGAGACAAATTTATAGAATGGTTTAGAAGTTTATGAATAAATTGTTTATTCCTCAATTGAAACTCAAATATTTAATGCATAATTTTTTTCCCTTTAGGAAAAAACAAATGCATCTAGGAAAGATATTCAAAATTTCTGTCAAATGAATGATGAATATTTTAATAAAACTTGGGAAATACTTTGAGATATGATAAGAAAATTCCCATACCATAGAATTAAGATTGTACTGTGGTATGACAGATACTCTTAGAAATAAAGTGGATTTAGGTGTAAGAAGATCATGGTATTCTGCTTATGAGGAAGAAGTTTATACTCTAAGATAAAAATTACATAAAATGGCCAGCAATATGTTATCTTTGTTGGCCTTGATTGATCAAAATGTAAAGAAAATAATGCAAATCATATCAGATTTACTACAGATTAAAGAATTATCTTCTCACCTTTCATGGAGCTTTTTTACCCTCACTGAACTCCTTATAATAGTTTCTTCAAGAAATTTTCAACCCCAACCTCTAGATGTATCCACACTATTGACGCAACATTATATCTCCTGTTAGTTTCTCTACCTCTCCTTGAGGATGTATTAGATCTTTTCACCATCAAGTCCACTAGTAGAGTGAGTGGAATGAGAAGAAAAGAAGAAAAGTGGGGCACCACGTCTGGCTGGGACAGGCCCCTAAAATAGGTGGGGCCCATCTATTTATTCTTTTTGGGTTTTGATTCCATGGTTCAATCATAAAAAATATGTTTTTCTATCCAACAAAAGTGATTACCGATCCATAATCGATCATTAAAATAAATACATCATATGTCTTATACCTAAAACACAAGTTATTCACATGGTGCCTAAAATGGGTTCCCTGTCCCTTCGGGAACATCCGATAAAATTGGAACAATACAGAGAAGATTAGCATGGCCCCTGCGCAAGGATGACACGCACAAATGGAGAAATGGTCCTAAAATGGGTTCCTTTCCCCAATCTATATTTTACTTGAGTTATTCTCAAAAACCCCATAGAGTAAAATATATTCACCAATGCCCCAATGATCTTATGTATGTGACCCTCTAGGCCCATTTATCATTCTAGTTAATAATTTTAGCGACCCAATAACCATTATTAGCCAACCTTATTAATTAACTTCATCAACATATAGATTAATTAACTAAGAACCTATTTAACCCAATCAATAGGTTAAATTTCCAACTTGTGGGGTGCCAAGCTACACCTCGTGCTCAAGAAGATACCAATTAGTATGTGAATTCTCTCATGGAACCTTTACCGTCATCGGTTACCGTATATGTATAATTCTTCATCCTTGTAAGGCTCTTGAGTGACTTAGGGTATAGTTGATCGGAAAACCTAATCTATCATTTGATCAGTACTAATACCTAACGGGGATCATTGGAGAACAACTTCTCCAATATCGTCACCACAGTGGCCTGGGATGTTAGATGCATCGACTTCCTTGAGTCAAGCTCCTCCTAAACTAAGGGCGGATGATCACATCTTGACCACTCAATCATATTTATGGGTTTCTTCCTACATCCGAACTATGACTTGTTTGAATCCCGTGGTTAGAGACTTGTAAGTCGTAGTCAAAATATAGTCATCCATCCACAAGATGTTCTTGATATCTCAAGTCAATGGATCACTTCTACAACCGTGATATGAATCAACCTGATAGATGTTTAGGTATAGTACCATTTAGGGATTCGTACATATCAATTTAGTGAACTCTTTCTCCTAAGAGCACCCACTATCTGTCCTAAGTGTCACCACATTAATAGCCATAAGATCAATTATACTTATCTTATAAGTTGGATCAACTAGTGCTATTCTATCCAAATAATTCAATGTTTGTCTCGACTATCCATCGACTTGGAATATTTAGAATACATGTTTAAAGAGTAATGATCTTTGTATTATGATTTCATCATAATTGATTATAGCATTGTACGTAGTCATGGACTTCATTATAAACATCACAACGGAATAATAATGAACGTAAATATTTTACTCAATGAACTTAAATAAACATGGTGGTATGATTGGCTCGACGGCCACATAATATCCACCACTAGGTAGGCGGGGGGCATCTTGTAGGGTGCCCGCGCCGACAGACGGGTACTAGGTAATTATTTGAATTTGTGGTCCAAGTCTCATTTGGGCGATAGTCTCGCTGGGAGTTCTGCGAGCATCACCCCGATAAGCTCCCCAAGTACGTCCGCTATCGACCCTGATAGTCCACCCTCGGTGGCATCGGGGTTATTGTCATTGTCGTCACCCCAATTAAGTGCAACCAAACGGGCTGGTGTACACCCCTGCCTTCCACCCTTTTTCCGGGATGCCGGCCCTCGTATGGTCACAAGGAAGGGCGCTTCCCCTTTCCTCAATCCATCCTTAACTTGCATTGCGAACAAGAGAGCGGTGTCCCATGGCTCCTCACAAAGTAGGGTTGAGATCCCTCGAGGAACATAATGTCGCAATACTGGGGAAACACAATTGCGCATGCTCCCATAAGAAGGTCAAGACCTAGGAAAACCGAGAAGTCATCCATGGAGAATGCCATGAAGTTGGTTTGACCCTCCCATGTTCCCACCCGCAACAGCAACCCCTTGGCCAAGCCGACAATATCCTGCGCCTCCGAGTTGATGGCCTTGATCTTCCCCATGCTTGGGAAGAGACTCAGGACGAGCCTTTTTGCTTCTCTTTCTACGAGGACATTGTGCGTCGCCCGTGTCGACCATGGACGTGGCAGTTTTGTCGTTGATGAGTACCTATACATGCAATAGGCCAAGACCTTCATACTGGATCGGGGCACCCACCTATAGTGCTGCCATGCATTATAGAGGGTTCAGCATCACCATGCTGCTAACCTCCAAGAATGCCTGGTTGGGACGGGGGCTAGACCATCGCATTCATGTTGGTGGTTGTCCCTGCGACTAGGGGGCATCCCTCATGAAATGGGATCCTCCACATGCGAAACGCCCATTTTGCCGCCCCCACCACCTGGTGTTGTCATCGCCAATCTTGGGCTCTTACCTTTGTCACGGCCCTTGCGGTTACCCGGTTTGAACTTTCTCTTCAATCCTTGGCTGGTCGGGGTTGAAGGTGCTTCGATGCAATCCGGGCGGTTTCTATTTCACTTCTTGGACTTCTCTTCAGGCTTGGTGATTCGGTTCATGCGGAGTTCCACCATTCCCGCCACCACTTGGTAGGCAGCTTTAAGATTTTGACAATGCCTCATCTCCAATTCCATCCGAGCCAAGTGAGGAAGTCCTTTGGCAAAGTGGCAGAGCTTGTTTACATCAGACATATCGGTAATCCTCAAGAGTATGGAATAATACTTCTTCACATACTCTCCTAGAGTCCCGATCATTCGGAGGTTGTCGAGCTCTTCCCTCGCCATCCTGGAGGTGTTGCATGGCATAAACGTATCCTTGACCTCCATGGCCAATTATTCAAAGGTTGTAGGTGGCCAATCACTATCTCCCGAGCGTCACCGTCACCAAAGTTTAGCGTCCCCCGTGAGGAAGTAGCTGGCCTGCAAGACCCTCCTTCCCTTCGGGATGCCATTCGCCTTGAAATGCCTTTTGCAGTCGTACAAGATGTCGACCACATCCTCCTCCTTGCGGGTGTCGTTGAATCTCGAGGGTGGCATCGAAAGTCTCTCTTCTCCTCCACTTGGTCGGATCCTGGAAGATTCAACCAGTCACAAATCTGCCACCTCCATCTTTAAGGACATCATCATGTATGTAAGTTCTTGGACAATATCTGGCGTAGCGCTCGACCTGGGGCCCATGTGTAGTGGCGGGGCTGACAAGCGCGCGTGTAGAGGGGCGGGCCTCAAGGCGCTAGAGCGGTGGGCCTGCGAGCCCCGCCACTACACACGGGCCCCTAGGCCGGTGTTTCTTTGCAGCCTTCCACTTTGCACACGATTATCACACCCGCATTGAGGAAGCCCACGAGGCACTAGAACGTGCTGCTCAAAGAATTAAGAAACATGCAGATCAACACAGAAGGGATGTGGAGTTCTAAGTGGGGGATTTGGTCTTATTGAAGACGAACACTTAAATATTAAAGACAAAACAAGTAAAGCAAAGACACAAAGGTCTGGTACTGTGGTATGATGGGCCATTCAAGGTGGTAGAGAAGGTCGGACGGGTTGTCTACCGGCTCAATATACCTTGAAGGCTGGGAGTCCATCCGGTCTTCCATGCTTTGGTGCTCAAAAAGTATGAGTTAGACCCCCCTGCGGCGAGGAATCAACCCCAGCGTGCACCACTAAATGTGTGGGCGCATTTTGACCAAGAGGCAAAGGCGGTCCTGGCAAAAAGGGAGATTGACGGGGGATGACGTCACAGTTGCTACCACAAGATTGAGTACCTCATCAAGTAGAAGAACATACTAGTTGAATCAGCGACATGGGACTACAACTCGGATTTGTGGCAATTCGAGGACTAGTTGCGGGCTTATGAAGCAGCACAGTTGGCGTCGATGAGAGCGTTGACAAGTTTAAGCGGTGGGGGTGTGTAAGGCCCCAAAGTATGTGCCATTCATGCGCAAAGGCCTGCGTGCTAACTATGGGGACATGCCCGTGCGCTAGACTCACGATTCGGAGATTGAGTCTTTTAGTGCAACACCACAACACGCACTACGGGCGGCGACGCCCGACCCTGATCTTTTAGGTCATCGCCCTTATGGTGCATGCGCCCGTCGGTGCTCAAGCGCGTCGGATCAGGGAAGGCCCGTGTGTGTTGGGCGCGTGGGTCACTAAGGGCGCGCGTGAGGTTGTTAAGCGCTACGCGCATGCCGCGCGCGCACATCACTCACATCACGTGTGCACGACGCGGGTAGGAGACTATCGGCTGGGAGACTAAGGCATTGATGCATAGAGAGCGTCAAGACGGTGTGGGCGCTTGGCGCCCCCACAGGTAGCACTGGGCACGAAGTGCCCAGCTTGACGCACCGAGCACGACGGCTTCCGGGCGGATCAAGGTTGGGATGGGTGGTAGAGGGCCGAGCGTGGGTGTTGGTGGCGTGTGGAGCGCCAAGGTTGGGATAGGTGGTAGAGGGCCGAGCGCCATGCCCACGGGTGCGCGACGCCCGGCCCGGGGACATGCGTATAGTGGCAGGGCCAGCAGGGGCGCGCGCGAAGAGACAGGCCTCAAGGCACTAGAGCGAAACTACCTTGGCGCGCAACGCCTTGTCTCGTTACTTCGGTATCATCCCTCGTCTCCCCCCATGTATTTTCCATGTCTACGATGTAACCTCACTATGATATTAATGCAATGATCCTATTCCCCGATGGGGCTACATCTCCACCCTCTCCTCTAACCCCTCGCAGCATACTTAAGCTATTGCGAAGGCTTCCACTACAAGAGATCAAGGCTGCTCAGTGTTCTGCTCCAAGCACTGAGGCCGACACACGCCAGATTCGAGCAATTGTCCTAACTCGGGAATTGACCGCGTGACACATAGGCATAGACATAGACGATGGGGGTTTGTGTGTATACCAGGATATCTTCTTGCTCGCACAACGCCTTGAAAAAATCATTAAACACAAATTTCACTAATAAATAAAATATCCTCTTTCACTTTGATTACGCCCATCAACTATTAAAACAATCTTCTAATAAAATAGAATTTTAATTGAATCAAACACTTCGAGTGTGTTTCTCATCATATTGACCTTGATTTATTCCTAGGATAGCACTAAGTCTGTGATGGAGGAGGGTATAAAGTGAATAATAAATTTATCGGGGGAGCTGGGGTAATGTGAAACGGTCGTCGCCGGAAAAGGGTCGGTCACCGGCGAGAGATCTGACGAGCCCTATATAAATGGGTCCGCCCAATGAACTCGTATTTGTTCGACGTGCTTTCTCTCTCTACTCTCCTCTCTCTTTCTCTCTCTAGCCAAGGCATGGCGATGGGAAGGGCGAGCTCTGGCCTTGCATACCCCGACAGGTTCTTTGCAGCTGCAGCTTATGTGGGATTTGGCGGATCCCCCGAGTCCAATTCCTCCGGCGTGATCTCGAAATTTCCCAACGATGTTGCTCTCCTTCTCTATGGTCTGTATCAGCAGGTATGACGGCTCTTACGCTGTTAAATTCGCCGAGATCCGATACCCACCTGTGAATTTTAGCTTTGGCGCGTTTCTTGTGGTTGAGATCTGAGCTGTGTGAATCCTCTCTGCGGTTTCTGGTTTGAATTTTTTCTGTTGTGGGTGTAGATCTGCTCCGGTTTTTCTTGGGAATGTGATTTTGATCGCTGGGTTTCTCCTCCATTTCTGGTTACCTGATGGTACAGCTATCAGAATATGTCGTCTTAGTGGAAGCTCGGCAAGATGCTTGATCGATTAACTGAAATAAATCTATGTTTGACTTTTGCCAACAGGCAACAATTGGGCCTTGTAAAGGCCCGAAACCGAGCTCATGGAATCCTGTGGAGAGCGGAAAATGGACCAGGTAAGCTTTCTCTTTGCCTTTCCTTCCCATTGTTCTTTCAGACTGCGAGGTGTCTTCGAATTGCCTGTTCTGACTATCATTTTGTTCATAGCGGCCAGAATTACACGCATGAAATAAAGCGATTGCTCAAACTGATTTCTCCGCCATGATAATTGACCTTCACTCTGTATACATATTTTTAGTTGATAAATTGGTGTATTGTAGTTATGGCCGGTTTTATTTCTTCACAGTTTTTTCTCATGAAGCTATATTTTCTGGGCATCTTTTTATGACTCAACTTCCTGCAATAGCTTCTTTTTTATATCTATCATTTTCTATCATATTTTGTGAATTAGCTGCTTTACGACCATAATTCGACGATCTTGGACATAAATCAGCCGGCTTTTAGACACCAGTTTTAGTTTTATCATGTCGTCATGAAGCGCATGGGTTTCTAAGGGCTAATCTTCTCTTTCTGAATGCCAAATGCATTTCCCTTCCCTTTCTTTTGGTGAAAATGTGTGAAATTGTTCACATAAACCTACTTTGTAGGGAAATTATTTTTAACTACACTCGTGACAGTGGCGATTTCTTGCAGTTGGAATGGACTTGGAAACATGGCTCCAACTGAGGCGATGCGCCTGTTTGTCAAACTCTTAGAAGTCAGTAAAATTTGCGCGTTTGCCTTCTTAGTGAGCATTACGTGTTATTTATTTCCCTAAGTGAAGTCATATCAATGATTGCAATAGGAAGAAGACCCTGCGTGGTATTCCAGAACTTCAGAAACTGTTGTGGAGCCTGTGGCTGAAATGGCATTGGAACCAACGCTGGAAAAGGAGAACAGCAGTGAATTGGAAAGCAAAGTGGAGATGGACGTCAGAG
The DNA here is from genome assembly GCF_029677425.1 of Wolffia australiana. Classification (NCBI taxonomy): domain Eukaryota; kingdom Viridiplantae; phylum Streptophyta; class Magnoliopsida; order Alismatales; family Araceae; genus Wolffia; species Wolffia australiana. Next base: position 6,776,418 of record NC_135842.1, read on the forward strand.
TCATAGTAGGTTTACCTTTTTGGTTCTACATAATTTGTTTCCCAATTTTTAATGACATAAAATTCGTTCAAATCTTCCGAAGGTATGGCTTTCCAAATTTTATTTCCTATGCTCGTTGGGTTTTCCATGTGAAGTTGTGGGATATACTTTCTTCTCCTTGATACACAATCTCATTTGAGATATTCATAAAGTTCAAAAAGATAAAAAGAGCATTGACCATGGCTAATTTATGTTAAACATCTGTATCTTGACGTATTGCTGTACTTAATCCTTCTGTCTTTAATTATTTTGATGAATGCGGGCCTGCAGACAGATGCCAGAGACTCTGAACAAGTGTTGGATATCAGGCCCAAAGAAAATGGATTTGTACAAAAAATAAAGGCTGTCAACAACGTGTCAGATGTGCTCAGTGATATTAAGGTTTATGACCAGTGGATTTCACCTAAGATTTCTGGAAAGCCCCCGAAATCCAGATATGAGGTGCGATCACGATTCAAATTTTATCAAGTTTTCTGCCTGGTGAGACTAGCATTTATCTGAGAGCTTTTCCCAGCATGGAGCGGCTGTAGTGGAAGAAAAGATGTACATATTTGGAGGAAATCATAATGGTCGTTATCTCTGTGATATTCAGGTAATCATACCATTTCTTTGAAGAAATTTAATGCATTCAAATGATTAATGAATTTACACTTTGGTGCACTTGAAGTGTTTGGATTTGAAGACATTGACGTGGTCGAGGGTAGAACCTCAGTCAGAAACTTCTGAAGCATTGAAGATCATACTTCCTGCTCCATGTGCTGGTCATTCATTGGTAAACTAATGTAACCTAAAATTTTATCAGGAAAAAATGATGGCACTCTATTTTAATTCAAATATTTGTTTTTTTATATCCAAATAATTTTATCCTGGTAATTCTAATTGTGTCCAAATACGCCAGGTTACCTGGGGCAGTAAGATTCTTTCAGTTGGCGGGCATACAAAAGACCCTGCGGAGACTTTGACAGGTTGGATTTATCGACCACATGATTGCTATCTTTTCGCCTTTCTGTTGGCCTCAACAATTTAAGCTTGGTTTTTCTTATCTTTGTTATTCACAGTTAAGGAATTTGACCCTCGTACATGCTCATGGTCACAGCTAAAGACCTTTGGGAAGGCTCCAGTATGTATCTCATTTTTCACCCCTTGTGATTTTTTTAAAAATAGTTTATATGTTTGTCAAACAATCAATATCACATCCTCGTTCATCATTCAAAGAGGGAATTTTTGTTTTCTTGAATTTCTTTTTACATTTACTTTATCTTTCAGATGGAAGCTCTTTGCTTAGCTTGATCCTTTAATTTCAGCTTGCGCGAGGAGGCCAGTCTGCCTCCCTTGTAGGCATGAATTTGGTAATTTTCGGCGGACAGGATGCAAGGAGAACTCTTCTCAACGACCTTCACGTTCTTGATCTTGAAACAATGACATGGGATGACATGGAAGCTGGGTGAGGGCATTATCAACTTTTACCTCTCATCTTTTCTTCAAATTAAAATTTTAGACTATATTTATCATTAAGATATTTATTCCTATTTTCCTCTTGAATTTCAGGGGTGTCCCACCCTCGCCGAGGGCCGATCATGCGGCTGCAGTACACGCTGATCGGTACGTGTTAATCTTTGGTGGTGGGTCACACGCTGCGTGCTTCAACGATCTGCATGTTCTTGACGTTCAAAGTGTAGGGGATTTGTTCTTTGGCTGTCTGATTGTCATCTTGGTTTTTTCCGTATATTATGCATAATAAAGAAATAAACTTATATCAGATGGAATGGTCAAAGCCTATACCACAAGGCATTGTGCCATCTCCACGAGCTGGCCATGCGGGTGTTACAGTTGGCGAAAACTGGTACATTGTTGGTGGTGGTGATAACAAAACTGGTGCTCGCCTTTCTTCTTTACTGTTCCTACTTGACCGTATAGTTTATATTTTTCATATTTCTTGCATGAAAAAAATCTGTCTTTTTATATAATTGATTAACAATATTGTAATCAATTTTTTATATATATTTGAACATTTATTAAATCGTAAAATATTTCTGTCTTTTTTCACTTTTTTCATTGAATTTACCATGTTGTTTGAAATAATTTTTTTTTGAAAGACATGTTGTTTGAAATAATGTAGGTGCATCTGAAACCCTGGTTCTGAATATGTCAACTCTGGTCTGGTCTGTTGTCACCACCGTTCAAGGTCGCATGCCCGTTGCCAGTGAGGTCAAGCCTTTTTGTTTCCTTCTTTGAAAAAAGAGACTTAGCATGCATATCTTAATGAAACAGCAAAATTATCAATTATTTAATTTTAATGGCCCTTTAACTGATTATTTTCAAAGATTCCACCAAGCCTCCAGAGAGATTATAGGATGGGATTTATGTAATTGCTCAGAATTCTATGTTTACTACATCCCTAAGGTACGGTGGCTGTCTGGGGTATAGGTTTTCTCACGTTTAAATGTTTTTCATTTCCAGGGTCTGAGCTTGGTTTCGTGCTCTCACATGGGCAACGATATTCTCATTTCCTTTGGTGGGTACAATGGCCGATACAGCAATGAGGTCTGCTTAAGTCTTTAGTCCTGCTTTCGTTAAGACCTCTCTTTGTTCTCTCTCCATATCTGTCGGTTGTTTTCTCGTTTTGGATAACTCCATCTCTCTCTTTCTGTACATTTGTTATCTTCTGCTCTATCTAGCTCTCTGTCTCTATGTATATCCCTCTCTGTCTTTCTCTCTACCTCGTCCTCTCTGTATCATCATCTCTCTTTTTCTGTCTCTCTCCCTCTCCTCATATTTCTCTATCTGTCAGTGTTTCTCCGTCTCCGAATCTTTCTCCCTCTGTCAGTCTCCCTCTATCTTCCTTTCTTTCTCTCTGACTCTACCAGTCTTTCTTCATCTCCCTTTTTCTTTCTCTGACTGTCTCTTGCCCTCTCCCTCTACCCCCACTAGCTCTTTCTCCTCTCTTAGTCTTTCTCTTTCTGTCCGTATCTATTCTCTGGTTCACTATCTCTGTTTGTCGCTTTCTTACTCACCTACTCACTCACTCGGTGTTCCTTAATCCATTTCCGGTAATGGCAGGTCTATGCTCTTAAGCCCAGTCACAAGTCTGCAGTGAACTCCAATTTGACAGAAAGCCTCAAGACTGAGAGCATTGCCGAGCTGCTTCCTCTGTCAAATGCGCCCAATCCTGTTGAGAATGCCGAAGCTGACATCACGACTGATCATGTCCCAAAAATAGTAGAAACGATTGAAGACAACTTGACAAACGATCACGCGGTAATCACACTTCTTAAAAAATACACTCTCGTCCGTTGTTGACAAAAATAGGAGAATGTGAAATTTTTTAACAATCCTTACAACTGACATATTTGAGAATTCAATATTTTAATGCAATTTATTAATGATAGTAAACTATGTGTCTTTTCCTTAATTCCATTATATGTATAGTCAACACAATCCGCTCTACCTGTAGAGTTTTAAACTACTTGTTTTCCTATTCATACAGTTGAAATAGTGTGATTCAAAATAACTAAATTAATGTGTTTTTTCTATGGCAGAAGGAACATCTCCTGGAAGCGCTAAAATCAGATAATGAGGAGCTACAAGCTGCACTCGCCAGGGAGGAGCTTCAGAGACATCAGCTTAAGCAGGACTTAGCCGAAGCAGAGGCACGCAATGCAGAACTCACCAAGGCAAGTCGTGTTTCTCATTTCTTCCCCCAACCTAACCCCCATTTGAATAAATAACGTTATCTGAATAAAAACCCGTTCTTCAATCTATAAAAAGGGAATTTTAGTCATTCCTTGACTTTTCTTTATTATGTAAACACAGGAGCTCCAATCCGTCAGAGGCCAGCTTGCTAGTGAACAGTCAAGGTGCTTCAAACTAGAGGTGATTCTATTACTTGTACTTCACTTATTCAATTGTTTATTAGTCATTCCTTCACAAATTTATCTTGGCCCTTGATTTATTTCTTAAAAGGAAATACAAATGGAAATGCATCCATTTCCTTTGCACCCATCAAAATACACTACTCTATTAGATTGAAATTAAAAAAACCTGAGACAGAGGTTAAGACTTTGCAAATAACAAGATAATTCTTTTCGTTTAGGAGGACGCTATATTCTGAGAATTTAAACAATGCTTGAACAGTGCTTGAAATGAGAGAACCAAAAAAAGTTTGATTATAATCAAAATTTGTAAATCCACCAGGATTGTTGGGCATTTGCTTGTATGTAAAGCCTTCATTCTTACAGTAGAGTTATATACTAGTGGATATAAAGGCTGGGTTCCTTTCATTAGTTATTGTTAAGGCGGATAATTTCTTTATTCCCATTTCATTTACAAACAAACCCTACTTGAATGATACTATATTACGAGCTAAATTGGCCAAGGGGATGGAACACATTTACTCAAATTACCAAAATCATATTGGAGTAATTAGCAGCATCAAGTCTAAAATTGACTATGTCATCTGTGTCTGCTTGGTAGACTATGTCAAGAAATAAAGTAGCACACTCTGCACTAGCTATTTCTTTAAGCACAGTGGTAAACCATCATTTATCATGTTTTTAATTTTAACTATCTGGCTACTATCATATATCCATTTCTTCCAAGGAGAAACACAAATCCTGAGGAGTTCCGGCTGCAGGTGGAAATTGCAGAGATGAGGCAGAAAGTGCAGGCCTTGGGAGCCCTCCAGAAGGAGGTCGAGCTGCTCCAAAGGCAGAAAGCCGCAGCAGAAGAGGCGGCGGCGATGGCGGCAGCCAACGCAAAGCAGAGGCAGAGCTCGGGCGGTGTCTGGGGCTGGCTTGCCGGAGATACTTCTGACAGAGCGTCTTCCTGACAGGCAATTTATCCTCCCCTTTTGCCTTCTAAGTCCTCATTTGGGCTCCTATCATTCATGATCTCTCTGAGAAAATATCAGGTTACTTTCAATTATCTTTTTCTCTCTATCTCCTCCCTGGAGCCCCTAGGGAGAGATACCACTGATGGCAAACCTTAATGTTGTAGATTATCCAATAATGTGGCGTGGGGCTTCCTTTCATGTGCATTTCAACCGTTTATTACTTGCTACCGTGAGCTACATTCCCTCGTAATCGTGTTTTGGAAATATGCATGATTAATTCTAGACATTGGTGTCCAAGTTCTGATTGTAATGTACATTCTGATCATTGTGATGGACAAAGTTTGAGAATTTTAATAATATTTCTCCCTTCCTCTCTCTGGAGCCCCTAGAGAGAGATACCACTAATTTTAATAATATTTATCCAATTATTGCTTGATTTTCTTAGCCCCTCAAACCTTTTTCATATAGAATTACAATAATTTTACTGAATTAAAAATTGATAATAATCAGTTGGATGATTTGGTGTTGCTTAATTTTCTTAGCCCCTCAAACCTTTTTCATATAGAATCACAGTAATTTTACTGAATCAAAATTGATAATAATCAGTTGGATAATTGGTTATTGCTTAATTTTCTTAGATCCATTATGATTATGATGAATATTTGGTATAATGCAAATCTGAATCATTAAATAATGCTTGATCATTTTTTAAGGGTATTTATTACTTGTTCATGGATTTCACAAGTCACTTCAATAGTGTAAATTTGTGTTCAAATCGTACTAAATCTTATGCAATCAATCTGGAATTTAAAAACTATACTAAAGTACATAGATATATATATATATATATATAATGAAAGCTGATACAAATATATTGCTTACAAGTTATGAACTTGGGAAATGAAGAGAATTTAATAACAGAATAAAGGAGCCAATGTTTATTCTGTATGTAAATTTTCAATGATGGACATTCCTGTGGTAAAATTGCAAGTTATCATTTTCGCATATCATATCTTCTACAACATATAACTTTTTTAACTTAGGAACCAATAACAATGTAATCATGTTATGAAAAATGAAGGAATTCCACGATCAATAGGGAGACAGTAGAATGAGAGATAGAGTGAGGGAATAGATATTTAAATTTAACTTCTCAGTATCATAATTTAATTACTAAACGATAAAGCAACACATTTTAAAGCTCGATTTTATCCTCATTCAACATATTTTTTTATAAAAAAAAATCCCCATTCAATATTCACAGGGCCAAGTCCTGATTATTGCACAGTTTGCCTTGCATTGCATTCATAAGACTTTATCTTATTCACAACATTAATGAAATTCAAATAAAATTCAAGATAAATCAAAATTTTCACATTACTAGCTCATATTGGCAAATTTGTGGAAACTGTGATGACCAAAATTGAATAATTATAATCATATTTCTCTTTCTCCCTCTCTGAATCCCTCACAGAAAGCAGAGATTAGGACCGAACACAATGTTGTATAATATCATATAATCATGGTCATCCATTTCACATAATTCTAAAATCACTTTTTACCATTCACAACATTTCTCCATCAAAGTTATTCGAATCCAACTATCACTAAAGTAACAGGCAAAATTGGACTTGATTCCCTGTAACCATGAGGTTAATAAATCGATTGCGTACACCTAAAACATTGTTCATTTGACCCATAATGAACTGATCAAACTTCAATCAGCACAGTCTCCGACAGATATAAATATAAAAGCCCATTTATTAATATTCCAGATGCTCATGAGAGAGGCTAACGCCTTGGTTAGCCTCTCTCTCTCTCTCTCTCTCTCTCTCTCTAGCTTTTAGAGAGGTCACTCGCGTGTTAGACGAAAAAAAATTAAACAAGAAAATGAAACAAAAAAATTGGTGAGGGTTCAGGGGAGGAGAGATGCAAACCAGTCGGAGAAGTACTCATAGGCGACGAAGGTGACGGCCCCGGCAGGGGCGGCCTTGATAATGGATGGATAAATGCCCTTGTACAGCCCAGCCCATCCCTCTCGGCCCAATATCTGCCGCAGCGCATCGTTCATGTTCCTGTACGCTCCGCCTTCCACCATCTCCCCGTACTTCGGGTGCCGTCTCAGCCCTTCAATCTGCCATTTCAGATCATTTATCTTAATTTAATCATTATTTGGAAAAACTTATCTGTAAAGAAGCTTTGCAAAATGGATGATGGTACGTCATCCGTTCCGTCCCGTACTGCCATCAGTCTAGACATGGTTGTTCTGCTCTGTACGTTTTAAACGAACAAAAAATTCTCACAAAAGAACCGCACAGGGCCTTGTTCTTTGTTCTGTTCTTTTTTTTTCAAAAACGAACAAAATTCGCACAACGCGAACAAAAGAACCGCACATGGGTCTGTGCGATGTTCTGTTCGATTTTGTTTTTGTTCTGTTCGGAAAACCGAACAGAGTGAACAATTCGCACAAATTCGCACATAAAGAACAGAACGACCATGTCTACATCAGTCACCTGTACTGACCTCAGATTGGGGATGGGATGAAAACCTTCATGCCTTCTGTTTCGTCCCATTCCAGTGTCAGGTGAGGGTGATTTACACTAAACATCCTCCGTCTATTCCATAATCCGTTTCGTCCAGCCCCTCAGATGGAACGAAACGGCAGATTCTGCGACGGATGACAGATCATAATGCCATACCATCCATGGTTCATCAACGAGCTTAATTAGTTGGATGGATGATAAACGGATTGGGTCGGAATCCAATCTGTCGTGCGTCGTTCGACCGGATTTCATCTTTAAGCAGGATGTTGCACTTCAACAATGACACATTCCATCATCCTTCGTCCGTCCCCAAACCTTACCTGGAATCTCTTCTTGACAACGTCGAGAGGGTGGCAGATGGCTTTGGCAGAGGACCCCGAGGCCAGCCCACAGAGGAATAGCTGGAAGCTGGACAAGCTGACATCACCGTCCTCGTCGCCCTCTCGCCATGTGTTCCAGGCCTGTGCACGGCATATTAAGTAAAAGAATATGATATTTATATTTATGTATAATTATTTTTTATTTTTTTTGAAATTATGAACTGTGATCACATGCCCATGCTGTGGCCACCAACGAGGACTTCCCAGAGGGTCACCCATCCTGGTACTGCTCTCGCCCAAGCACGCTTAACTTCAGAGTTCTAATGAGATCCGGTACACTAGTGTGCTGATACTAGTGGAAAAAAAAAATTTGAAAACAAAAAAAAAAAATTTGATTATCGGCATTACCATGGACCATCGCTTGAAGGTATCATAGGTGCCGAACTGGAGGCCTGCGTATGGGATGATCTCAATCAGGGTGGGGGTCAGACCGGCGTACAGCCCTCGAATACCCCGCCTCTGAACTATATCCATAAATGCCGATCTCATGTTCTTGTAAACCTGCCAATTGATTTAATAATAATAAAGAAAACAAAGGAAATAATACTAAATGATCCATAAGAGTCTGTTTTGCGGCAGCATCCAACTTTGCACGTTTTACTTCTTTAATAATGTGAGGGAATTCTTTTCTATCAATTTCTTAGTTTCTTTTGATGGCAGATATGAGAATTCATTGAAAGATAAAGGTCAGAGATAAATTCGGAACCGACCATCTTATTGATCGAATCACCAAGATCGTGATTCTATCAATCAGATCTGATCAATGTCAACATTCAGATCACGATTGGCCCATCGATCTGATCTGATCCAAACCAATCAAGAGGTCTGATGGATGGTTGATTAACTGATTGGCCCGGAAGTGTACTGAACCGCTAAGTGCCACCGCTAGCTACACACTCCCAAGAAAAAACAACAGGGTAGCAAGAAAAAGATTGCTTATTTCAGTTCCTAATCTTCAGATAAATCGACGACAGATTTTGATCAGTACAACCGATTGATCTTAATGGGTTATTCATTGATCGATTCAAAATTTTGATCAACCAAGATCACTGGATCATGGTCCAATCTAAATCGTTGATTGATTGTGCATTCCCAGATCGTGTATGGAACATCCGCGCTATATGATCAATCATTGAACCCAAGTCAAAGGAATGAATAATTTCAAAAATGCACGTTGATTACCTTGGGTTCCCCTTGTGAGGCCAAGATTGTTCTCAGGAGATCAAATGGGTACGATCCAACGGTTGCGGCGCATCCTGCGAGGGCCCCGCTGACGTACGATAGGTACGCACTCAAGTGCATGTGATCCTCTGCCCATGAGAAGGGGACTGATCAGTATGTCCTTATTGTGTGTATCTTTTTTAAAGATTATCACATGCACTTTCGAAAGATTATTGCAAGTTTTACTATTTGCACTTGTCTTAAAATCGTACTTAAATCCGAATGATACCATGGTAGAAAATCCCGATTGCCATAGTGATCCACGAAAACATAAACCTTATAAACTTAAGGATAGAGAGACATAGATAGTGATAGTGATAGTGATAGAGATAGATATAAAGATAGGCATAAAAACTAAAGGCCAGGTTTTCGAGCTGGATTATTCAACATTACTAGCCTCCAGTTTAAAGAAGCTAAATCCTTTTTCCTGCCATTAATTATTAAATAAAATTATAATAAAAAATCAAATCTTTATCATCAAAGGGGTAATTAAATGGAGAAGAGGCAAATTGAAATTGTAGGCATGTTATTTAGTCATGCCTAATATCATTAGAATTGGTACGGAATTTGAAGAACAGTCAGCGCTAGATAGAGAGAAACCAATGGAGAGTCAGAAAAAAAACCTGATTTGGAAGAACCAGAGGCCACTGTCTTTACAAGATGCAAGACTGGAAATTGAATGGCGGTGTAAGGCATAACCATGAGAAGAGCTGGAACATTCCCCCTCCAAAATCCCTAATTAAATGTTTCAACGACAAAGACCGATTTAATTTAGATTAACTATAATAATATATTTATCACACAAAGACCCCAATAAAATCACGACCCCCCCCCATTATTGAAACTTATCTTTAAGTAAAGTTCGTAATTTAAAACCATTAAATAAGTAAGAATTCGTGAAAACTACAATGAATCCGCTTGAAACTTATTTTTTGATATCATGACTCCCCCTCCACAGACACTTTAAGCTATAATATATTTATCACACGAAGACCCCCAATAAAAATCAAGACCCCTCTCCCGGCCCTTCTTTAAATATTTTTCGTTATAGAAACCATTAAATAAGTAAGAATTGGTGTAAACTACAATAAATCCCCTTGAAATAACTGAGAAAAGGTATCATCAAAGAAGCTGTTTGGTCAACGTAATAAAGAATCAAACATCGCAAAGTTCCTCTCAATGGAAATAGTTACAAAAACTGTAGCATCTATAAAGAATGTGAATAGAAAATTTAAAGATATTTGGGGTATAATATTTTTAAAAGAAATTTCGAATATGAATTTTCTACAACATCAACACAACTTCCTTATGGAAGCTTCATTGAGCAGATCTACTTGTGTAGTTTCAGATAATTAAATAGTTTTTTCTTCAAAAAACCATCGCCCAGGTTTGCCCACATAGTCGTAATAATATTAATCTACTTATCCTTGTTTTAAGGCAGTCAGAGAAAATAATTATTTGACTGAGATATATACAAATGAATCATAACATTGGTAGTACCTCAAATGAAGAAGAAAGATTTGTATTTTTCCATAACCGATAAACTTAAAAAGTATCCATAAATCAAAAACAATTCGAAGGCAAAATCATTTTACCAGCAACTTCATGTTTACCAGTTGCGTGTGAAAAGCGAACACAATTATCATCGATATTACATGCTCTCAATGACAAAATCTAGCGTTTACGATGATAAAAACCAGAGAAACGGAATCTTTGAAAAAAATGAATTTTTTTTACCTTTAAGCCCTCCTCACGGAAAATGTCTTTCGTTGCCTGTAAAATGCCAGTATACTTGGACGGTCTGTAAAAATCTCCACGGGGAAAAGCCCATGACGATGTAGGTTCTAATTGAACCTGCAAAGTTTAGAGAGATTGATTTCCAGGGATCAAAAGATCATCATGTAACAGCAGGAAGCTTAAACAGAAAGCTTAAACTCACTCGACGGCCTGAGGAGAACAGTTCAAAGTTTAGACAGATGAAGTCAGTAAACTAGAATTTATATTTTGATTGAGATTATAAAAACAAAATTATCACGGAATAGAGACATGGACAGCAGCAAAAATAGAAAGGATAGAGCAGATGGTTCATTTTAAAGGAAACTCCACATAGATTGGTCCTAATTTTTCAAAATTTGGCAGAAATCGATTACTCGTGAATTATCGAAATGCGTTTAAAGCGGCTTCGACCGGAGAAATATCGCTACAACCGAATCACCTGAAATCGAATTTTGATGACGTCCAACGGCGAAGTGACAGATCGGGAGATGCCTCCAGAGATCGCTCCAGCGGTGGCATCAATCAAAGCGCGTTTCAACTTCCCGGTCTCATCCATTACCGGAGAAAAACCTCCAAAATCACCAGCTCAATTCCCTCTCACTCCTACAATCAAAGAACAAATTACTAAAACCAAAAATTACACAAAATCGCAATCAAGAGCCAAATCTCTACACAAACCTAGATAGAAAACGGAGAATCACCTCGCTAAGGAAGGCTCTGCCGCCTCCGCCATCGCCACAAACCTTCTCGAACACACTCTCTCTCTCTCTAAAATTCTCCCTTTTATCTCTCTAAATTCTCACTTCTCGCCGTGCCAACTGTAGACTAAAAACTTGAAGCCATTGGCGCACCTGTTTATTCAGATGGTAGTTTCACCATTGTGCTATTTGCAATACACCATTTCCCTACGTAACCAATCGTTTGACGTGTAATCAAATATTGATCAGTTGCGTGCGCATCGCTACGTTCAAATGTATGACGTTGCGTCGATTAATTGAATAAATGCAGAGTGACGTGTCAGCTAAGCCTTACTTACCTGCATTAATCTCCCTATGTTCTCGTTTAATACTTTGATTTCTCCGGGGGTTGCTGGATATTTAATAAAATACGGACCGTTCGATTCGCCGACGAGGATTAAAGAGACACGTGTCGCGATCGTGAGAGGGAGGATTTAACCGGAGCCGACCGGGGGCCGAACCGGGGGCGGGGAGAGTGAACCGGAGGTATAAATAACTGCTCTGAGCAAATTGCAGACATAATTCCCGGTTCTTGTTCGGGGGGAGCTGAGCTTCTACATCTGTGCTAGGGTTTGTGCTGTTCATCCATCGCGGGGCGTAGATTTGGCGACGAAGGCTTCTTCCTGAGATGATCGGCGACGTAATTGGCGACATTGAAGCCCCGAAGATCGCCGTTGATCGGTTGCCGCTCGATGGCGGTGATGGATTGTTCTTCGCCGAGGTCGAGGAAGAATCGCGTTCGTCGGCCCCTTCCTCAGCTCCTCCGAATCGAGATGTCGCTTCAGCGGATGATCCCGCGGATCCGGCGATGAATGCAGTGGAATCCACATCTCGCAACGATGAAGCTGATGTTGCTGTTTCCGGAAATTTCTCCTATCCGGAGAAGATTAAAGTTTCGGATCCGTCGAGTTTGGAGCAATCTGCCTGTAGTATCGTCGTCGCCGACGACACCGTTGATGAATTCGCGACGAAGGAGTCGGATCCCGCTCCGATTAACTCGAATTCGTCGTGTAACTGGATGAACGGCTTCGAGATTGGGGACATGGTCTGGGGAAAGGTGAAGTCGCATCCTTGGTGGCCTGGTCACCTGTTCGACGAAGCCTTCGCGACGACTTCCGTGAGGAAATCGAAGCGGGAAGGGCACGTATTGGTGGCCTTCTTCGGGGACAGCAGCTACGGCTGGTTCGACCCGGCCGAGCTCATACCCTTCGAACCGCACTACGCAGAGAAATCGAAGCAGACGACGTCGAAAAACTTCATCAAAGCCGTGGAAGAAGCCGTCGATGAGGCCAGCCGAAGGAGCGCGCTCGGCGTCTCGTGCCATTGCTATAACCCTTTGAAGATTCATCCGACTTCCGTTCCTGGGTACGTGTCCGTTGATGTGCCTGGGTATGAGCCAGGAGGGATTTACTCTTTGAAGCGGATTGAAGAGGCGAGGGAAGCTTTCGTGCCCAGCGCGGCTCTCTCGTTCTTGAGGCTGGCGGCGGAGACGCCGCTGGACAAAGAGCTGTGGAGCATGGAAGGAGTGAAGCAAAGAGGGATTTTGCTAGCAATTCGCCGTGCAATGTTCGAGGATTTCGATCGAGCCAAGGTCGAAGCTTCTGGGGAGGACGATTTGGGGGGTGCCCTCGACGCGCAAGAACAGCCTGGTAGAGTTACATCTCGAGGTATTATTGATCTATATGTTCTTTTTAATCTATTGTACGTGTTCGTCGAGGATGTCGGCGATCTTCCTTCGGGGATGATATTTGAATATTTTATTCAAATCAAAGGTTCCCGGCCCGCCGTTCATACATTTTATGTTTTTCTTACTTTTAATTTTGTGGGAAGAGTAAAAAATTAGTCTTTTAGAACGCTAAAAATAAGGTGGAGTGTTCGCTGAGCGTCTAGACATGGTCGTTCTGTTCTGATTGTTTTAAACGCACAAAAGAACAGCACAGGGCCTTGTTCTTTGTTCTGTTCTTTTTTTAAAAAAAACAGAACAAAATTCGCACTCTTGCACAAAACTAGAACAAAATTCACACAAAGCGAACAAAAGAACGGCACACGGGTCTGTGTGATGTTCTGTTCGAATTTGTTTTTGTTGTGTTCGAAAAACCGAACAGAACGAACAATCCACACAAATTCGCACAAAAAGAACAGAACGACCATGTCCGCTGAGTGGCGTAGACATTATAGTGGCGCGTGAAGGAGGGTATTGTCGCGTGCTGTCTATTCACACGTGCGCGTTACGTGCTGACTCGCCCAATTCTCCTCTTGCGCAGCAGCTCCGCTGAGCGGACCTATGGTGATCGCCGAGCCGTTAGCGGAGCGGGAAGCGGCGGCGCCGTCGACCATGGTTAAGAAGAACAAGACCTTGACGAAGAGGCGGGAGGAGTCGCCGACCCCGGGTGGCGGCGAGGGCGGCAGTGTTGACTTTGTAGTTCAGAACCAAGCGCCACTGGAGGAACAGCCTCCGCCTCTCGCTGTTGACGAGAAGGCGGCGGCTGCGGCGGCGGCGGCGCTGGCGGAGGCGCATCAGCGAATGATGTCCTTGGCATCGGCCCAAACTCCCCCGAGAGACGGTGGCGGCAGCGGCGGCGGCGGCGGCGAGGAAACCGTGAAAAAGATCAAGAAGAAGAGGAAGAGAGAGCCAGGCCTTGGGCCGCCCCCCCTGGCGCCAAAGAGGATTCAAAAGGATGCTGCGCCGCCGGCAATGCTGGAGCCGGCCGCGACGGTCCCGCTGCCTAAGCCTGACCTGTCCGCTGTCGACGGCGATCTGGCGGCAGCGCTGTCCGAATTGACGGCGCTTGCCGTCGACCCTTTCTACGGCGCAGACGGCAGTGCTGACGTCCGCCATGTGTTCCTCCTCTTCCGGTCGCTGGTTTTTGAGAAAGGCCTGCCGTTCCCGCTGCCAAAGGAGTACGAGCCATTCTTGCTCCGCCGTGTCAGGCCTTCCCAGGAAGCCGCCGAGCGAAGGGCGGTGCCGTCGCCGAAACACCGCCAGCCCGGCCCGCCCCTCTCCCGAGCCGACGACCCCACCAAAGCAGGCCGAAAGCGCGCCGTCTCCTCCGACCGGCCCGACGAGAAGACACCCAAGAAGCCGAAGAAGCTGTCGGCTAAGGTGCCCGTCAAGGCGCCAGTGGTGGAGCCGCCGGCACCGCTGCCGAAGCCGAAGCCGAAGCAGAAGCAGAAGGCGGAGCCAAAGACGGAGGCACCGACATTCCTGGTGATGAAGTTCCCCCAGAGATCCACTCTCCCGTCCATCTCCTCTCTGAAGGCGCGTTTTGCGCGGTTCGGGCCGTTGGATCTCTCCGGGACGCGCGTCTTTTGGAAGTCTTACACATGCAAGGTGCTCTTCAAGCACAAGCTCGACGCCCAGGCCGCCATGGCCTACGCGCAGTCCAACGACGTCTTCGGCCAGATCCGCGTCGTCTACTCAATTCGCGACCCAGACCAGCTCGCCGACGTCCCGCTGCCGCTGCCGAAGCGGCTCGACCCGGCGGCGCCGCCCCCAAAGACCCCGAAGTCCATCCTCAAGAAGCCATCCGAGGACGGCGCGGCCGCCGCCAAAGAAACCCAGAGAGTCAAGTTCCTCATCGCCGTCGCCGAGCCACAGCCCCCGCGACGGCCCTCGGCAGACGTTGACTTTTCCCGTCAAATGCTCAGCCTGTTGACTCGGTGTTGCGACATTGTCGCCGACGTGAAGTCCGCGCTGGGCTACGTCCCTTACCACCCTCTCTAGACTTCACTGCCATTTATCAGAAAGGAGAAAAATTCTCGTTGACTTTTCGCCGGCAGATCTCCACCGTCGGATTGGCTATAACCGAATTGCCACTATTGTAATTTCGCGCAAGGAGGAGGGCTTTCTGGTGGGGCGGCTGAGGTTTATAAATAGAGGAGAGACGGTTGGGGAGAGAGGAAAGGTGGGAGTTTTCTTGCGAGGGAAGAAGGGGAGTTCTTCCATGGCGGCGTTATCTCTCCCGCCATCTTCATCAGCCGGAGCTTCGCATCAATGGCCGATCTCGGATCCTGGGAGTTTGGACGGCGATCCTGATGGCCACGCGTCCTCCCCGTTCCTCGCCGTTCCGATCTCCGACGAAGCTTCTCGCGATGGCGACGCGGACGAGGCGCAATCGCCGATCCCGATCTCGCCGGCGGTTGATTCGCCGCCGGCGGTTGATTCGCCGCCGGCGGCGACGGATTCGCCGGCGGCGCCGCCGTCGCTTCTTCATCTGTCGTTCAATCAAGATCACGGATGCTTCGCCGCCGGCACCGATCAAGGATTCCGAATCTACAATTGCGATCCGTTTAGGGAGATCTTCAGGAGGGATTTCGATGGCGGTGGCGTCGGATTGGTGGAGATGCTCTTCAGATGTAACATTCTGGCGCTTGTCGGCGGCGGTCCGCGCCCTAATTATCCCCCCAACAAGGTCATGATCTGGGATGATCATCAAAGTCGGTGCATTGGGGAGCTTTCGTTCCGCTCCGAGGTCCGCGCGGTTCGATTGCGTCGCGATCGCATCATTGTTGTGCTGGATCATAAGATATTTGCGTACAATTTCGCGGATCTTAAGCTTGTTCATCAGATCGAGACGGTGCCGAACCCTAAAGGGCTCTGTGCAGTGTCGCAGCAGCAGGGATCGCTCGTGCTCGTCTGCCCCGGCGGGCAGAAAGGGCAAGTTCGGGTTGAACATTATGGTGCTAGAAAGACGAAGTTCATCGTGGCTCATGATTCAAGGATCGCTTGTTTTGCGTTGTCTCAGGATGGCCGCTTCATTGCCACGGCCAGCTCTAAGGGTACCCTTGTGCGCGTCTTCAGTACTCTTGATGGGTCTCTAGTTCAAGAGGTTAGTTCTTGAAATTCGGTTCCCTGTCCTTAAAAATTAGCAATTTTTTGGCTGAATTGCCTCTCTTTGCTTCACTTCCTTGCTTAATCGACATTTTTTTTCCTTTCTTGATCGTTCCTATCTTCGTTACTACTCATCCGTTCGGTATTTCTTTTGATCTTCTCTTACTGTTACTCAATTTTGTCGTTATATTCTTTTACCCTCCATTTGCGCCTAGCATTTAATGTCGTTTCGTCTCTATAATCAATTTCTAGAATCAATTTAGAACGGTTAAGATTTCATTTCTCTCGCTCCTACCACTTTTATTGTGCACGCTTGGATCATAGAGTTCTGGTTCGAAATTAATTACCCTTTCTAAAGAAAGTGAAATAGTCGTCTTATTCAGCCGTGTTCCAGTCTGGTGTAATGGCATTTCGACACTCGTTGAAATATCAATTTATTTTAGTAATCCTAATTTATTGTAGTTCATGCAACTCTTGAAAAACCTGAATGAACTCCCCTTCTTTTCCCAATGTTTCTATGAGAATCAAACTTCCATTTCTGTTTACTATTTTCCAGTTTTGAAATCGGTACGGTACGGTTCCAATGGTGCCACTAAAGTAGCTCTCACTTTATTTTGATTGAATTGTGGTGGGTCATCAGTAAATCCATGCAGATGCATAGGCTACGTTTATTTATATCCATGCATTTGGCTATTACGAATATTTGTATTTTTCTTCGTATGAATGAGTATTGTTAAACGGGTTTTTTCTCTCTCTCTAAGGTAAGAAGAGGTGCTGACAGGGCTGAGATACACAGCCTTGCTTTCTCAGCAAATAATCAATGGCTGGCAGTTTCAAGTGATAAAGGCACCATCCACGTATTCAGCCTCAAGATTGATCAGGCATCGACAGCGACAGACAAGCTTTCCGTTCCTCTTGACCCCAACTCTGCCACTCCGGCAGCCTCATCCTCCATGTCCTTCATAAAGGGTATCCCTCTAAACCTTGTTAAATACCTCGTTTAACTTTGTTATAATATGTATTTGAAAATAATTAGGGATAGAGAGTTGTTCGCCGCTAAGTTAACTGTCTCTCTTTATTCATGCCGTAACTTATTCTGGTTTCTATTAGACGCTGGCGAAGGCAAAACTCCAAGGTCCAATATGTTCTTTTTTTTTGCTAAATTTTAGGTTTAAATTATTTTTTAATGTGCATGGGCTTCTCCCATTTAAAGTCTTGTTGGGGTTGTTTTGGGTTCTTGCAATATGAAATATTAAGAAAATTCTGCATCGATAAATTTGATCTTTTTGGTTGCAATTGCTTTGGTTTTAATAAGCTTTGTATGTTTTTGGGGTTCTATCATTTAGAGATTTTTTAATGCAGTTCAGGGTATTTTTTAAAATTGATTTTTCTTTGAAGCCAAAATAATTTGAAATTTTCCGTTTTCCAAACGAAAGTAATATTCTTTATTAGAGACTTGTTAACTGCAAGGAAAAAAATTGTCACGAAAAATATATAACAGTTCAGCATTATAATTTCATCCAGAAATCAGAATTTTTCATTATATTGTGGCTTTTAACAAAAACACATTCGAGCTCTCTTGTAGCGATTATTCTTTATTTTAACTAACTATGCATGTGGATAGGTGTCTCTTGGTTAAAGACTTGTCTACTGCAATTGGGGTTATTTTGAAGCCAAAATAAAATGAAAATTTGTGATTTCTGATTGAAATTACAATGCTGCATTGCTATATTACCTTCCCGGTTATAATTTTCCTTGCTCGCCGCACGTTATAACTTCCCATCCATCTTGCAGGAGTACTGCCGAAATATTTCCATTCAGAGTGGTCAGTTGCTCAGTTCCGTCTACACGAGGGATCTCAGTACATCGTTGCATTTGGTCACCAGAAGAACACTGTCGTAATCCTTGGCATGGATGGCAGGTTAGTCCTCCCGTCGTTGATCGTATCAACATTTTTTCTAATTTTTCTAATCTTTCTAATCTTAGGAAGCAAGTTCATCTCCCTCACTTCTAATGTCAAATAATCTTCAGCCTCGTTGCTTAAATCAGTACTATACTGGAATAGTCGCGATCGAGGTTTGGCACTGATCAACGTCATGACCCTTGTTGACGTTGACAACGATGTTAACAGAAGTGTTTTAGGGTGGTTGAAAATGAAGATCAGTGGTGATGATGCCGCGTGTCGACATGAGCTGTCAACTTAGTAAAATTATAGTTATAAAAATCGTCGACTGCGTCAACAAAGTTAACATTGTCCGTCAACCGGTTTAGTTTTTTTTTTATTATTGGCAAAAACAAGGTGCTGGGTACGTCCAACCCTGCGGTTATGCCCGTAGACCGATCTAGCCGTGCCCTGGATGACACCCAGGGGGGTTTTATATATAAAGTGGATTGTTTATCAGCGTTTTTAGGCGAGGAGCGAGCATAAATATCCCAATTACACTCGTCAACTGGTTTAGTTGACGACAGTGTTGACTTGAAATTTCTTTAACAACCACCATTCATCAACCATCATTAAAATCAACCTTACCGAGAGGTTTTGAATCCTGATCAGACGAATGGAATGAAGGGGAGTTTTTTCTTGATGGATTTATGACCGACTGTTGCAGCTTCTACCGATGTGCATTTGATCCTGCTTCTGGCGGAGAAATGATGCAACTGGAATGCCACAACTTCCTCAAGACGGGTGACACATTTTAGATGTTTAATTGGTGTATCTCTTCCTAATCTATTTCTAAAAACTGTAAATATATTTCCTCTGTCTGTCAATATACGTGTTTCTGTCAGACTCTGTACATTATTTTCCCAGCATCCAATAAGTTTACCGGTGTTGTTTTATGTGCAACAGCTCCTGGTATGTTTCTTTCTTGCTGCAGAGAAAATATTAAACTTTGGATTTGATGTGTTAGCCCCTTCAGATAATGCTGTGATACCTTAATCTTGCTCTCTAAAGAAAATTTCAATGACCATTATAGAAATATTGTTATGTGAACGTAATTAAGATTTTGGGGTAATTTATTTTGTTGAAGGAAACAAATAGTAATGTGATGATTGAAAACCAAGGAACATAATTGTTATGCAAGAAGATTACAGATTGCAAAAATGAATTGGTATGAGATGGATAAGAGGGATGATTTGCATAGAAAGGCGTGGGAGTATCGGAGAATTCTGAGATTAAACTGTTTGAAAGGGATGATATTCTCCTTTTGAGAGCCTTTCTTTTAAAATTTTAGTCTCTGATCTGGCACAGAAGCTGTTGTAATTCATTAAACTAAAATGTATGACTAGAATGGTTTATCAAGAGACAGTACCTAAAGTGGAATCATGACCTCAAATGGCAATTATCTATAATTCACCAGATGATAAGCAATTCCATTTCAATTTCTTTACTAAGGGTGCAAGTCCAAAAAGAGGGGATTCTAGTTTCTATTGCTAGTTGTACTGTATAAGACATTTCTTACTAAGAATGTCTTGTAGAATAGAATTATTTGTTTTTCTTCAGATGCCTCTTGTTCCACCTCTCTAAACCATAGCTTCAAGAGATATATTCCAAAATAATGGCTTGTGTCGTTCCACTTAGAATCCGAATATTTATGTTTATGTTCACTTAGGACCCAATACGCATCTCTTCTCTTAAGGGCATAGTTAGTAACCAATAAGGGAACTTACAGGGGTTGAAGAGTAAGAAAAATAAACACATTTATAAGGAAGAAAAACAGGCAAGTCATATGATACAATATTTGCTCGAAAATATATCAATCAACAACAAAACAAACCTCTACGGCTTACCCTAGAATCAATGCTGGTCTGGAATGGCAATGTAGCGACCTGGCATAACCACCTCCAATAAAGCTTCAAGACTTGGCGCTCCGCCACTCTTCTCCCCCCTGGTCGAATGCAACCTGGAGCCAAGGGAGCCAGACTTCGTAACTGCCTCTTGATTTCCTCCTCCTCGAGGGGTAGTCCCCAATCCCCCCCCCCCTTTTATCCTTATATACTTATTATTCCCGCCTTTATTCACTAGTGGGCCTGATTTACTTCTTCTACTTAATGGTCCTGATTTAGCCCTTTTTATTGCAAGATCATCATGTGCCATCCACATGACACCCCTTTTAAAACTTTTATGCAGTTGACTCGGGGCCAGCCATTGGTTGACCCTCACTGTGACCCTTATTGCTTGCTTCTTCCTTAGTTAGGAACTTAGGATCTCATCTATCCATTCCTTCCTGGGTCTTCTCTTGTAAGATATGTATAGTACCTTATCATCATATTCCCAATCAAGAAGCTACTATAGTACTGTGCAAACCCAGTAGGTTTACACACTAGTTATTTTACAAAATCACAATCCAAAAGGCCTCAGTGTCTTGAGATAGTATAATTAGTGCTCAAAGTAACCCTGAGATGGGGAAAGAACATGGTCAGAGTATGTAACATCTATGAACCAAAGCAGGTAGTCTCGAAGTAACATATTTAAATATAAATCAAATTCTATATGAAACCCTCAGTATAACCTTAGATGGGATATTTTAATCATAAATTATCCTATATAATAATTAAAAATCAATACTGACATAAAACATTGGGATAAGTACTTATACATAACGTAGTGAAGGAATTAGAGATTAGAAAGTATAGACTGTAAAAAAATCAAATTTGGGTTATTTTGTATTCATTCTCAAGAGGAAGCAATTGTCTATTCATATGATATGATGAAATACGAAGCCAGTCGAAGAGACAGATGTGATGGGAATAACACAGTTGAAGAGTTGAATTTTCTTCATTTATGTAAAATCATATCGTTTGGAAATTTTTATCTTAATTTTTTTTATAGAATCTAACTTATCTTTTTTCCCTTTTAAGTTTCTAACAGCTTGGTGTTTGCTTTATTCTAAAAATAGGAGTTTATCCTATTGAGAAAATACAATTTGAACTCAAATTTCTCAGATTTTGTAAATTTATTTTTCAACCAATAAGATTTGAATATGTTTACCTTCATAAATATTCCCTTTTTCTAAAAGTTGAATCTTCTCTAAAATTTGGTTTTTGGGGCATATGAATATCAGACTATTGTAAATCTTTCCCCGCAAAATTTGAACCTGAACTTAATGAATGTAAACACATTTTTTCGTAAAAATAGGGAATCCATACTGAATTTATCAAATATTATAAAAATATAATTTGGCTCTCAAGCAGAAGCATTGATTTCACATTAAATATTCAAAGTAGACACTCACTAAAGTTGCTAAATTTTAACTGTCATTTCCCATATTAACTTCTTTTTCTAAAATGGGTTTTTTACATAAGAGCCCCATATCCTTTCCAAAAATCACAAACAATATCCCTTTCCACTCTTATTTTTTATAAAATAATAATACTTGATTTCCTGTCAGAAATATTCCTAGATCTCATTGGTTTCCCTTTTAGTCCTATAATTAAAATAATTTATTGATTTACTCAAAACCTTTATATTTTAAAAATGTATCATAAGACTTTGAAATGTCTCAAAAGCCATCATTGCTAATTTCATGAAAGTTATAAATCTTCTATCTGGTGGCATTTAAAGTCCAGATTTCAATTTCATTCAGTTCTTTGTGTCAACCAGCTCTTGATGCTGTATTCAAGTCCAGATTATGAAAATGCATTGTTCATAATTAAAAAACGTTTTCATTAAATTTTAGGAATATGATATGATAAAAAAAATTATTTCTTTTGAATCCTCAACAATAAATTTTCTCTAATTTTCAATTAAATTATTCTAATAAAATGTATCACTTCAGTGTTACGCATGCACCAATATACCCCAATGGATTTGAAACATTTTATTTGTAATAAAATTTTAAATTTTCTTTCTGGCTGTGTCAATCCTCAAAGATGGTCGTAAATATTCAATGATGAAACAATAACTACATGTTAAAAATGGATGGAATTTGGACTGATGATAATGAGAATGAATTTTATTTTCATCATAATTATAAAGGTTAGAATAAACCCATATCCTGAAAGATCATAAATTAATTAAATAACTATAGATAAACTCTTTTAAACTCAATATGTATTTAGTTTTCAGATGGCACAAAAATACTTATCTTATAAAAAATAAAAATTATTAAACCCATGAATATGGTTAGTTTATAAACCAGGAGCTATTTAAAAATTTTCCCCTTTAATAGATGTCAAAAGCTAGTCCAAATTATATCTTCTGCAGATGTAGTGCACTTATTAAGTATTGGTGATAAAAAAACTCAATTTATCAACCAATTTTTTAAGTACCTTAAACCTAAGATACTAAGGATATACTTTTTTTTATGACCCAAGGGTATCTAATCATGGGAATATTAGCTGTGTTATACATTCGATAAATGTTCAACATTTGTTCCAAAGGGAGTCTGCACCATTGACTATTAATAATGAGGCCTAAAAACCACTGGTATTATGTGTTTCTTGTTGAATTTATTATGGATTATTGTTTATTGTTGTGATGCTTATTGTTGTGATGTTTATAGATTTAATTGTGCTCTTTGGATAAAGAGGTAAATGAATGAATCCATGTACAATATGGAAGCTATGTAACCTGGTTGATTCACATCAAACTCATCTAATTGGTCCTTAGACCTAAGATACTAAGTATATACTTTGATTATGACCCAAGAGTATCTAATCATGGGAATATTAGCTGTGTTATACATTCTATAAATGTTCAATATTTGTTCCCAAGGGAGTCTGCACCATTGAAAATAAAATTTTAATCACTTGTGCCATATCTGAATTTACTTAGAGTAGGTGGATGATAAGACAAATTTTAGGTGGTTAACCTAGTCGATGTGTAATTTTGAGACTTGTGCAATAAAATTTATAATTAACCCATATTCACTTATTACTAATGTAAATTGGTGAGTAAGTGGTCGAACCACAGAGAAGGCTGAGTGATTAAGATTAATATTTAGAAAAATAATGATTAAGAAAATGGTTAAGATGAGAAAATGTGGAAAGAAGATATACTATATATGCATATTGTAATTTTAATTAAATTAATTTATATTTATAAGTTTGTAATTATTACTCATAAGAATTATCAACTTATAACAGAGATTAGGATAGTATTAAAATTGTGGAGTGAGGATAGGAGGAGAGGAACGAATGGATGTCATGAAGAAACCCTAGTTAGAGGTTTCCTTTGAAAACCCTAATTAGACATGGGTGGTATAAGCCATTAATCCCTACTCATGGGGTTTACTAACTTATAACATGGAGTGAAGTGATATGAGAATGGGGAATGGATAAGATAGGGGAAATGGAATAAAAATTCTAATTAAATGTTTCAGAATTACCTCTTCCTTTGGTGATGCTCCCAAGCATTAATCTCCCTTCATGGACCCCTATATTTCACCCGGTGCCTTGGCGTGTTGCAATAAACACGAAGATAGATCAAGAGAGGGAAGAAACTCAATTTTATATGAGGAAAAACCCTATATTGGCACTCATACACCTTTGTATCACAAGGTCTCCCACACGGAGAAAGGCAAAAGGAATTACAAGAATGGATTAATCTTGGGATCTATTTATAGGCTCAACCATAGGTCATGAAAAGAGAAATAAGAGGTGGTCATTTGATCCAGAACTACCCATGGGATCAGCACTCATGGATATTTGAATTTTGAGCATTTCTAGCCATTCATTTGTTTGAGTAGTTCCACCAAAATAGGGAGCCACCAGAGCCTGCCACATCATCCATCCGTGTAGAGGAGAAATTTGACTTGTTCCACAAGAATAGAGAGTCACCAGTTGTTCCACATCATCCCTCTTTGTAGGTCACAAAATTGACTTATTCCACAAGAAAAGAGAGCCACCATTTGATCCACATCATCCCTCCTAAGTGGGGCTTGATTTTGCCATTTTTTATCCTTAAAAAATACTTGAAAAATATCAAATATATTCTAGAAAAGTCACTAAAATTCATAATTAAATATCTCTTTACCTAAAACTCCTTTTTGGATGAAATTTTCATCAAATTATTTATTTTTAAATATACTATCCATATGAATCATTATAAACATCAAAATATATTTATTTTAATGCAAGAATAATTATTTAGTGGACATACATATTTTTTGTGAAAATTACATAAATGCATGATAACATGCATATAATTAGCTAAATTATGCTCTAAATTGCATGAAATAAACATGAATTATCATGATTTTTCATGTTATCACTAGACCCCTGTCAATATCATACAATCATCTGCAATGATTAAAACCATCTAATGCTTGTCACTGATTTTGACGTTGATGAACCTCATACATTCTAATGGAGGAGGGAGAAGGGAAATGCATTCACTTGTTCTTGTAATGGAAATATATGTGGCCAGCAAGTGAACCACACATTGCATATCTTGTTCCATGTTCTTTAATAGAACATACTCATTATAGTGCATGTGTGATGATTATAATGAAGTCCATGAACTCAATGAATTATGATGAGATTGTAATATGGAGATCACCAGTCTTTAAGCATGTGTTCTAAATATTCATATTTAAAGGATACTCGAGAAGGGCATCATAGTATCCGAATAGAATAGCACTATCTAGCCTCACTCATATGATGAGTATGGACTTTCCCATAGCCATTGTGTAGAGACACTATGGATAGATAGTGGTTGCGCTTTAGTGGAAAGAGTTCACTAGATTGATCTGTATGAATCACTGGATGGTATTATACAAAACTGTCAATCAGGTTGATGCATTTCATAGTTGTGTAAGTGGTCCTTAGACCTGAGACACCAAAGACATCTTGTGGATGGACAGTTATACTTTGACTATGATCAACGTGTTCCTAATCATATGATTCTAAATAGTCTTAGCTCGGGTGCATCAAGAAGTTCACGAAGATGATTAAGTAGTCAAGATGGGATTATCCACCCTCGGTATAATAGGTGACATCTTAAGGAAGGCCATGCGGTGAAGTCCTTGGTCAAGGTATTGAAATATCGGGGAAGAGTTCTCCGATGATTTTCAAATGCATCACCACTAACTTGGATGACCAATTAGGGTTTAAAAATTTACCATACCCTAAGTCGTCCTAGGAACATCAAGTGGATGAGGGACTCTACGTGCACGGTAACTGATGGCGAACAAGTTTCGTGAGTGAGTCGACACACTCCTTTGAATCTTCTAGAGCACGAGGTGTAGCTTGGCACCCCACATGTTGGAGTCTCGACCTATCGATTGGGTTAAATTGATCCGACGTTAATTAATCTATATGATGATATAGTTAATTAATTTGGACGGACAGTAAAGGTTATTGAGCCGCTAGAGTCATTAACTAGACTGATACATGGGCCTAGAGGGACACACGCAAATGGTCTTTTTGACGTCAAAAGATATACTTAAGTTTTGGAGGTTTTTTATGAAAAATACCCACTTATTATAAATAGGGGAAGGCCCTGAACGAAATTCACCCAGGCCAGAATTGTTCAAGGGCCTTTCCCCTTCTTCTCCCATCTTCCAACACCCCCTCTCCATCCCCGATGTGATCGGCACGACGTAACGACGTCGACGGAGAAAGAACGGAGCTCGTCAACGAGAAGGAGGAGATCCGACGTGCCAAGGACCGCGTGGACACATCTATAGGCTGCACACTGAACAGCTTGACTCAGCTCACTCTGGGATCCAAGAAATCACAAATGCGATACGTGTAAAGGTACTCGTTTCAATGGTTTTGTTGATGATGTTCGATTCGTTCTAGTCTTCCGCTGTGAATCATTTTGATATGTTCATCCAGATCTAGGCCCCTAGAACCCAACATATGTAGTGACACAGCTTTTTGTATTTGCCAATATGGGACTTAAATCCCATTATCTATTTTAGAATTGCAGCGGGCCGGGCTAATGCATAACCAAATGATCGCGGATCAATGGGCCTTGATCTAAACAAAACACAAGTAAATTCAAACCAAGCTTTGAGCCAACCTGGCCCAAAGCTCGTGTCATTTTGGGCTTACTTTAAGTAGTGAGATATGATCTCAGCCGTCCGATCTTCTTAAAGAAGATTGTGTATTGAGATCTATACCGTCGTATTTAATTGATTTTTATTTGTTTTTAGCCTTTCTTATTGGTTGGTGAGGATGACGCAGATGCGGGCATGTCTTGTGAGCGAATCATAAGAAAGCCTCGTGACGAGGCTGCTGATGAGGCGTGCTGATGTCGGCAGGGGTACACCAACTTATGTTGGGTCCACGATTGCGATCTAATTGTAGCCATTGATTCATTTTAGGACCAGATCAAATAGTGGGGGGGGGCAATATTGTCCTCTTTGTCCCCTCGCCGTCATCCTCGTTGATGACTCCAGCTGAACGGTGGTTGTTGGTCAATGTTAGGCCATCCAACAGCCTGGGAGGATCCCCAGGTCACTCCCCCTCCATTGGATGACCGTGGAGGTTCCACCCAAGCCGTTAAAGGGGGCCTGAAGGCCCCTGAATTCCAAATGCGAAACAGATCTCCGTTACCTTAAGCCCTCTGCGGCGACGGCAGATCTCTGTTTCGCATTTGGAAGCAGATTGCGGCATCGTGACAGCACCGGCAGCTGCTGACAGCGAGGAAGGCTTTAGGGAAGAGCTAGGAGCGCTTGTATTCGCACCCGGACAGAGGAGAAGAACGAGCAAATTCCTAAACCGAAGCTCACCGGCAGTGATCGGTGCCGCCACACTCATTCTTCAAATCAGGATGCATCTGGTCCGTTCTCAGTTATTTCTTGTTTCAATTGTATTGATGAACAGTTTAGGTTTAAATCAAGTTAGTTCAATGATTGATTTCATCCATTTTGTATAAATTTCTATCACGGTTATATGTTGGGCATTGCATTGAACACCTCATGTATTTGATGAATATCTCTTGAGTTATATAAGTTACTTTCTACCAACCTTATAAAAAGTAAAAACATACACACCCCGACTTATCATGGGCACTCTGTCAAACACCTCATGGGTGTTTGATAGAAATACCTTTCTTAATTTGATTTCCTAATATCAAACACCTAATCGACTTCAATCCGGCATTATGTCGAACACCCAAGGGGTGTTCGACAAAAAACCCTTATTATCCCCTATTTTATTCCATAAAACCTATATAAAATACATAAAAGCTTATTATTAATTAAACAATCCACATCTCCCTTACACTTCGATCTCCTTTTGGGTATTTGGTCGAACACCTCTCGGGCGTTCGACTAAATCACTACTTATTTCATTAAATTGATTATATAAAAACCAATAAAAATATAAATCATATAAAACATCTAAAACATCTAAAACTACCTATATTAATCCTAATAAATATCTTACCTATATAAGTAGTATTCTATCATTATAGTTTATCTTATTGTTAAATAAATACTTCTTAACTACTATTATTACCCCTTTACTCCTTAATATCTCTTTATACTTATCGAACCGCTTATTTAGTTAGATAATTAGATAATTCTCTCGTTATCTATCTTCTTCTTATATATATAAATACTTCTCTAGCTTACCTATCTATACTTAATTAAATAATATTTCCCTATCTATCTAGCTTGTTCTTCTTCTTCTTGTTCTTTACTCTTATTAAAATAATACTATTATTAAATACTTATCTTTTCACTAACTACATTACTATCATTCTTAAATATTATATCTAATATCTTGATTCTTTATTATTCTTAGTATCTATAATATATATAAACATATAATATCAGATATTTTCTCTTCTCTTATTCACCTGTTATTATATCTACTTACTACCACTTATTTCTTCTTTAGTATTATTATTATAGATTATTCTCTAACAACTCAATAATTAATACATCCCTAAAGGCCAGTCCCTGTGGAGAAGACCTTACTCACACTATATATTTGAGTAAGTTTATATTTTTATCAAATTTATTTGGTTCTAGGCAAATTAAATTTACAATGACATTTAAAAATAACTATGCAATTTTCCTACATCACTACTCCCATGCATGTAATGACTAAGGCTGATGTTGTAACCATTAGTAAGGAGCTATTAAAAACAGATAACGAGCTCTCTTTAAGAAAGAAAAGTTCACTGATTGACCCATATGACTCGATGAATGTTATTAAACCGAAATTTTAATTAGGCTGATTCACAACAGGGTTTTGTAAGCTGTCATTAGACACCAAAGACGTATTATGGATGGAGGGTTGTCCTTTGACTATGAGCTATGAGTTCCTAATCATGGAATTCCAAATAGTCTTACATCGGGCATGTCAACAAGTTCATGAATATGATAGAGTGGTCAAGGTGGGATTGTATGCACTAAAAATAAGAGGAGAAAACTTAAGTAATATGATGTGTCAAAATCCTTGGCTAAAGTAGCCTTATATAAGAGAGAAGTTCTCAAATGATTTCCCAATGCATCAATAAAATTATGATGATCGATTAGGGTTTCATAGTCAATCGTAACCTTAGTTATCTTATGAGATTGAAGTAGATGATTGAATACGTGTACATGTTAACCAATGTCAAGTAAAAGTTCCATGAGAGTCTTGAAATACTGCTTTTTATCTTCTAAAGCCTGACTACATTAGCACTACAAGTGCTGGAAACTCAATCCATCAATTGGGTTAAATTTATCATTCATTATTCAACATTTTTGTTGATATATATTAATTAGATTACCTACTAAAGGTTAATGGGAAAATTAATGTCATTATCCAAACTAATACTTGTGCCTAGCAGGTCACAGCCAAATGGTCTTTTGAACGTCATAGTTTAGAGATTTTTGTGTGAAAAATGTCATAAGTATAAATAAGGGAAGGACTTGAACACAGTTCACCCTACGCTGGAATTATTCAAATGCCCATCTTTATTTTTCCTTCTTTGCTTGGCTCCCTTCATCTCCCGATGTTCCAAGCAGGGTAACAACAATGATGGATTGATAAAGAGGAACATTCAGATGAAGGATAAAACTTGACGTGCCAAGGACTACATGGATATGTTTAGAGACTAAAATCATAAGAAGCTTAATAGGACTCACTTGAGGAACTACCAAATCACAACTCTGGCCCATGCCAACGTGATTTGATCACCAGGTCTTAAGATATAAATATCTGTTACAATTCTATTTTTTATTAGTGTTGGGCTGTAAGAACCACCTAATTTTAATGTTAATCACAACCTTAGAATGCAACATTTGAATTTGGATATTACTTTGGATTTTGATTTAATATAATAAATAATGTATTTCGATATGGATCTAAACTAGAAATGTGTTGATGAAGAATAAATAATGTAAGGGAAAGAAAAAAAAACCTTGGGTACTCCACTTCTTTGTTTCTTCCCTTCAATCATCCAATAACATTGAGAACACCTTGATGGATCTTAAAATCATCTTCTTTTACTAGGTCTACCAATGTAGTTGCACATTTCAAAGATAATTTAAACACATGATTGAGGATGTCCATTAATAGATATGGGATGGTTAGAAGGAAGAAAGATGAAGATGGCCTCAAAATTTTAGTTAAATCTATCTTATAGATCCTTAGATATCAACACTTAGAGTTGGTGAAATTTAGGCCATTGGTTTTATTTCATTTTTCTCTGTCCTCATTGGAATCCTTTGTAATATCAAAAATTCCCTTCAATGATTTAGCTTGATTTTCCTTGCAATTAGGTACCCACTTGTTTTACTTGACATGTGCTTATTCAGCAATCAATGTCTGTTGTGGGGACCCATTTTTTCCCCAAAACAGACCTTGGAATACTACGCCATTGTGGTCTCCCTTCACAGCACTTCAAAGGCAGCCACATATCCATCAATTATAAGAATTTATAAAGCAATTATGATGATTTTAATCACCAATTTTCTGATGACACTGTGTAATATTCATGAAAATTTCATGTAAATAAACCTGAGGTTTATGTAATATTTATCTTGTTATCAAAAAACACTAACTAAGTTATAATGGTTATTGAGATCTTCACAGGCCCCTCAGTGAAGATCTCCTATCTAAATTTTTTAAATTATAATAATATTTTTTACGGATTTCTTAAATTTATCATTCAATAATTTCAAAATACATATTTTATGATTTTATGATTTTTATCTGCATCAAATAATTTGATATTTAATTTATTTAAGTCAATAAAATTTTATAGGCCATTTTTTTATTTTTCAGCGATTTATTTGAAACTATATTATTTGACTTAAATAATTAGAAATATATCTTCTATTTATATTTAGGAATTCATTGAAATTAAATATTTAACATTTAAAAATATTTGACATGAAATAAAGTTATATGATTTTCTATTTTTTTATTTTATGAAACTATTTTACTTTAAAGTGTACTATGTAGGCCCGATAAGGGCCTACCCATGTAGGCCTATATGGCCTACATCCTCTAGCCCAATAAGGGCCTCTATGAGAGACTAGCTCTCAATCACGTACCCTATATAAGGGTTGTATGGAACCATCACATTAACAACCCATGAGACAACCCTAATTTTGCTCTATCGATCTCTCTCCTTTCTTCCTCTCCATCTCCCTTCTTCTTATTCCTTCCTCTACATCTCCATATTCTACAATTTTCTTTTTTTTGATTTTATGAAACTATTTTACTTTAAACAATGTAGTTATATATTTCATGTAGTCCTATACTAGGTGATGGAAGCTTCACCCTACAACCCGTACATCATTGGTCCGTAGAATGCAAAAAATCCTTTTCCCCCATTGCCCACACATTCCCTGGCTGCCGTGTGGCACCATCCATGTGTTAGCAAACTACACTGCACACTCACATCATGACTTCCTCATGTTGCAACACACTTATCTAGCATCTGATGGAAATATATGTGTCCGGCAAGCCAATCACACATACCGCATCTCGTTCCATATTCATTAATAGAACATATTCGTTATAGTGCATGTGTGATGCTCATAATGAAGTCCATGAATACATGATCGGACTTAGTGAATTATGATGAGATCGAAATACGGAGATCACTAGTCTTTAAGCATGTGTTCTAAACATTCCTATTCAAAGGATAAGAGAGAAGGACATCAAAGTATCCGGATAGAATAGCACTATCTAGCGTCACTCATATGATGAGTATGGTCTGTCCTGTAGCCATTAGTGTGGCAACACTAAGGATAGATGGTGGGTGCTCTTTAGTGGAAAGAGTTCACTGAATTGATCCGTACGAATCCCTGAATGGTATTATACCAAATTTTCAATCAGGTTTATTCGCGTCACGGTTGTGTAAGTGGTCCTTAGACCTGAGACACCAAAGACGTCTTGTGGACGGAAGGTCGTACTTTGGCGATGGCCAACGAGTCTCTAATCATGGGATTCTAAACGGTCTTAGTTCGGGTGCATCAAGAAGTACACGAAGGCGATTGAGTGGTCAAGATGGGATCGTCCACCCTCGGTATAAGAGGTGACAGCTCAAGGAAGACGATGCAACTAAGTCCTTGGCCAAAGCAGTGAAATATCGGAGAAGAGTTCTCCGATGATTTCCAAATGCATCAGTACTAACTCGGATGACCGATTAGGGTTTGACAGTTGACCATACCCTAAGTCGTCCAAGGAGCGTCAAGTGGATGAGGGATTATACTGATGACGAACAGGTTCCATGAGTGAGTCAATACACACTCCTTTGTATCTTCTAGGACACGAGGTGTAGCTTGGCACCCCACGTGTCGGAGTCTCGACCTATCGATTGGGTTAAATTGATCCGACGTTAATTAATCTATATGATGATATAGTTAATTAATTTGGAAGGCCAATAAAGGTTATTGGGCCGCTGGAGTCGTCAACTAGACTGATACATGGACCTAGAGGGTCACACGCAAATGGTCTTTTGGACGTTGGAAGATATACTTAAGTTTTGGGGGTTTTTATGAAAATACCTAGTTAGTATTAATAGGGGAAGGCCCTGAACGAAATTCACCCAGGCCAGAATTGTTCAGGGGCCTTTCCCCTTCTTCTCCACTCTCCCACACCCCCTCTCCATCCCTGATGTGATCAGGACGACGTAACGACACCGACGGAGAAAGAATGGGGCTCGTCAACGAGAATGAGGAGATCCGACGCGTCGAGGACCGCGTGGATACGTCTAGAGGCTGCACACTTGAGTAGCTCGACTCGTCTCGCTCCGGGATCGAAGAAATCATGAATGAGATTCGTGCAAGGTACGTCGTTTCAATGTTTTTGTTGATGCCGTTCGATTCGCAAAGAGTCTTCTGCTGCGCATTGTTTTGTTCTGTTCATCCATCTCAAGGCCTCTAGAACCCAACAGCATCTACCAGGTGTCACTTTATGTGACCATAACATGAGCCACGTGATGTCTTCTGCCCACATGAATCCGTGTAATCATGTAGTGCATATTGCCCTATACCATAGTCCTGAGGCCTGACCTATACCAATGACAGATCAGCTCTTACCCAATCCATGCTAGGTGGAGGTTTCTAGTTTTGAGGTTCGATGTATGTATCTCAGGTTTATCCTAATATGCAATAGTTGGTGGCTCACCCAACCACAGTACTCCCTGCCATAAGTGCTAGCAATTATGGTCTCAATTGACTCAATCCAAACTCGATTATACATTGTAATATCAAATCAAAGATAGACATGAAAATCAAAAACAGAAATAAACCAAAAGGAATAATCCTGCTTTGTATATTTTTATTTAAACAATATATTACGAGGACATTTTTTAGCGATTAATATGTATGTAATGCTCATTTTGAATTTTAAATTTAATTTTCGAAAGAGATATTGAACTTTGTTGAGCTTTTCCTATAGGCACAGGTCAAACACGTCTCTAGAAAGATACCGTCTCTACAAGGATACAATTCAATATGAACATCACTCTTTAGAGGAATAACAAAAAAAACATGGATATTTGTCGATAATGTCTGCCAAGCATTGGGTCCAGAAATGGATTAAAAAAAGATTTATAGTGTTTTAATATATTGTCTCATTTCAATGTATAATTGTTTTTTACTTAGGAAGTTAATTATTTTTATAAAAATGAACTGTTGTCATCAGAAGAGAGATTTGATCAAATTGTAACCATGTTGAATGCATTTTTAAGTGTTAAAAATTGTGGACAACTGGAGGGCATAATAAAATCTATATTGGATAAAATTTGAAAAGTAAATGACACTAATTGCCATAAAATCAGATAAATCTTAATGGCATATAAATAGAAAAGATTAGAATAATCTGATAATATGATGTGGTTTTCTGTTAATTATGATAGAATTTTTATGGTAAGTGAGATTAAAATTGAAACCTAATATGTTTGTTGATGAAAAACTTGTAGATCAATGCTGGACCTCAGCTTTCCAACAAAATATCTCCAAGGAAGAGCTCTTGGTTCAATATTGATTTATCCCTGCTCAGAGCACAAATTCAGTTGAAGGTTCCACCAAAAGAATGGTATGAATCTTAGTTTTTCAATGATCCAAATACGAGTTCTAACCTGGCTGTCTGGTAAATATCAAACGACATGCCCATTTTCCTTAGAAGAAATAGTGTATCCCCCATTTCACTCACATGGTGATATAATATGCTTTGAGCACACCATGACACAGAAGCTTGACATGACAAGCTTGGGCCAAGGTGGTTTGTGACAAGCCTTATTGAGATTTTGGTTTTTATACATTGAATGAAGACATATATAATTTAGAATTTAAATTATCTATATATCATTGAAATCCCCATAATCATGATCAACATACCATGAATTAGTTCAATGAAATAATTTTGAATTAAATATCATTTATTTTTTTAATTATGATTTGATGTATTGATATTTATCAATATATATATATATTAAATTTAAAATTATTGAAATCAGCTAAATAAATGTATATTGTTAAAATATTGGAATGCATATTTCTCTAATTGTAATCATGATGGGCGTGTTAGTATTCTAAAAACATTTATTCTCATTGACATTTGCTCTATATCAAAGTATGTGTTCAATATAAAATGTGAAATATTGGATGAAGTGAAAAATCTAGAGAAACTTTGATTTATAAATCTGGGGATTTTAGATTTTACTAGAGATGCTATTAAATTTATCACTTGAGATTCCTAGTTCAAAGGATCAAAGATGTAGTGGATTTGATGTTGTGAAAGATAATATGATCATAGATTTACTAATGTTGATTTTTCAAGCATCAAAACTTATTTATCTTTCTTACATTGTGAGTATCATTTTCACATCGATCATGACCAAACCGAATACATATCAACATATTAGACAATTATGCAAAATTCAAAGTTTGGCCAAGTTAAAAAAGACCATTTAATATAGTATTAATTTTGGATATTTCTATATTTGATCAAACCTACCAAATAATTTAAATAAAGGGAAAATGTCAAATGTTAACTTCCATAAACTAAACTATGTCAAATAATTTAAATTAAGGATATTTCTATATTTAGGATTTTTTTGCTTTCTACCAGTTAGCTATTAATCAGTTTACCTTTCAATGAATGCCAACTCCTGAAAGAAAGATAATAAAAAATATTGAGGTAAGAAAATGGCAAGGAACATGTTTATTAAAGAGCTTACTTCATTATTCTTCAATTTTTTCTGTATTTGGGCATAATTTATTATTGAACTTAGACTAAACAAACACATAAGAAAATAAGTAATACCATACAGAATATTTTAAATACTTTAAATAATTTATGTAATATCTTAGGTATTGCCAATTTCGAGACCGAATGTGGACCAGCTGGCTAGTCAACCCTGCAATAACATACCGGTGATCCTATTTCTGTCCAGTCTGATAGGACTTT
The DNA here is from genome assembly GCF_029677425.1 of Wolffia australiana. Classification (NCBI taxonomy): domain Eukaryota; kingdom Viridiplantae; phylum Streptophyta; class Magnoliopsida; order Alismatales; family Araceae; genus Wolffia; species Wolffia australiana. Next base: position 6,811,589 of record NC_135842.1, read on the forward strand.
GACCCAAAATATCCAACCCTAATAATAGTCATTCAAATTATTAAAATTCTGAAACAAAAATCAGAAGAATCGGGTTAAGATTCATTTTAACGGAGTTATACAACGTATTAATACTTATGAATATTGACAAATATTCATTTGAAAGATAGTGAATTATGCTTTTCTAGATAGTAGTTAAAATAGAGAAGCGAGTGAAACAGAAAGCCAAATGTTCAAATAATAAGAGAGAATTGCATAAAAATTCACTTATCTGAGAATGAAAGCTTAGTTGTTGGTCTGTGAATATTCATTTGAGATATCGGTAGTAATAAAATATATCATCAGACCAATATTCAACTGAGGAAAGTAGCATAGGATAGACAGAGATGTCATTAGATTGAGGTTGACTGGAGATAGATGAAGAGGGAGACATTGTACAAGAGGAATAGCTTTTATGCATTATATACAGAGATATTTGGCTCAATATATTCTACAATATATTAAATGAACCTGAGTTGTCTGATACCAAGAATATTGTACTGATATGTTTTGAGATACATATGATACGTGCATTAAGTTTGCATCGTCCAACTATTTTATATTATGATGTCTTTGAGAGAAGGCTGAAAAAGCCGAATTTTATGAAGCTTCTTGTAGGAGGAGAATCCAAGGCAAGCCCAGTTGGTTAAAAATGGAAATCAAGGAGCTTCTCTCAACTGTGTTATCCTAGGTGGCAGACGCTATGAGGTGACTTTCTAGTTATGAAAAAATGTGATATTTCTTTGTGTGGTTTATATTCATACACCAATTTATAAGCCAAGGCCCTGGTGGCCTTGATTATCAATAGTGCTAGGATGGTGATAATATGGGAAAAGAAATTACCTAAGACATAATTACAGTTAAACCTAAACCTAAACATGATACCTTGTCATTCCATTTATTTTACCTTTTCCCTAACATGATATGATTTACATAATAAGTACGTATTCACATAGTACCAAAGATTTTATTCATACCTAATTGACCCACCAGTCTAATTTTTTCTCTTATCCTTGTTTTGGATCATTTTCATTCATTAAATGAAAACTGCCATTCAAGTGAGTTGAGACTCAAGTGCTAAACATCACAATGAAATGAATAAGTAAACAAATAAGTACTAAGTTATTCACTTTCATCACAAAATATACCTCTTTTTCTAATAAAGTAAAGTTCAACATAACTCACAAAATATAGTAAAGAGAATAATCATCACTCAAGAATTCATCAATGTCAAATGATGGGGGAAAAAAAGCTCATGCATTAAAACCTACAACTTTGGATAAAAGCCCAAATACATAATGGGTTCATTTGAAATCAGCCCATCAATATCTGGTGATATTAATATAATGGAATAGTGCAAACAGTAGACTTGAAAAGCCTTCAGAAGCCTTTGAAGACGCCTCGCGAGATCGCTACGACCTCGGCCCCCTTCTGTTCGAGCGCTCTAGGGTTTGCACTTTGCCCCAGAATGAGGTGAAACATCGCCCCGTTCTTGATTTTTTGTCGGATCTTGCTTTGAATATTGAAGCTCCTCTGGTTTTTTGTTCGGTAAATGTCATGTCTTTAGTGTTCTATGATCCTCTCATTGGATTTATCAACTTGTTCTTCTCCAATCTTCGATAAAAAATGTTTTATTTTCCTGGCTCCGACCTCTTGTTATCTGGGAAATGCGCGGCATTTGGTTGCGCTTTGAACCCATGATCCAAGTTTGGGATTTGTATATTTGGGACTTTTTCTCATGTGGCTCATCAGATTCGGGCTGTTATAGAGCGCTGGAAAGTGAAACGTATTCGTCTTTATTGAAGTTTCTTGTCGTTTTTGGAAATGTATTATTGCCTCTTATACCTAAGTTATTGATATCTCGTGACTTCTGCTGTTTGATGTTCTATTTTGCGATTTTCATTTCTTGGACTTTGATGTTTTATGTACATATTTTCTAGCACGACTTCGTTTGCTTGTTTTGGATGCATTAATCATAGTGTCGCGCTAGAGAGTATGTGCATAAGCTTGTAGAAAATAGGAAGCGTCTTCATAAATTGCTTACAAATTAGGGTTCAATGTATCCAGGTTGAAACTTCCGTTGTATACAATTTTTTGTGATTTCTCAAATCTCAAAGTTTTCGGCGTATTTTTGGAGGTTTAGTTTTTTAACTGGCAATCTAAGGGCTACTGTGCACAGATTATTGGATTCCCGTTGTCTAATTTTAGCAGGAATTACGAAGATTGGTGGGTTTATCGTGGAACTGTGAGCTTGAAGCTGTATTACGTAAATTATAGAACAATTAATGTCGTAAAAAATGTTTAGTCAATCCTACGTTGACTCTATATCATGAATTTCTCTGTTAATATGGTGCTCAAATATCTTCTGTTGTCACAAACAGAACGTTTTTTTAAATTTGCAAATAGTTTTCTCATTAATTTAAATCCTTTTCGACGAAATTGTACACTCCTGATATTTTGAAATCATATAATTTCATGATTTTGTAGTCGTCATCCTGAAGTGAAGTGGGCCGAGAGAGTGGACAAAGTCTTCATTACCATTCAACTGCCAGATGCCAAGTCTGTAAAAGTTCATTTAGAACCCGCGGGAGCTTTGATCTTTTCTGCAACAGCTGGTGCTGAAAATCACGAATATGAACTGAAATTAGATCTACATGACAAGGTTAACGTAGAGGTAATGGAAATGTCAGATCCACATCCCACTATCTTCAATCTTCGAATTCACTTTCTTAAACCTATTTCTTAAAATTTTCAGGAAAGTAAAATTAATGTGGGCGTGAGAAATATTTTCTGCGTGGTTGAGAAAGTGGAAAAAGCATGGTGGAGCAAGCTTTTGAGAGGAGATGCGAAACCACCTCACTACATCAAAGTTGACTGGGATAAATGGGTGGATGAGGATGAAGACACTCCCGGTATTTTTACTGTTGGATTTCAATAACAAATTATTTGTATTATTTCGGTTCAGATTAAATATGATTTGAGTAAACTGGTTTTTCATGCTTATGACAGGTGGGGGCGAAATGGACTTTGGAGGAATGGATTTCTCTGTAATAAAATCTTGAAGGCCTTTTTTTTTAACTTTCTTGAACAGTAAAAAAAGCCTACTTCATCATTTTATCCCTGTTTTTTCCTGGCAGAAATTCGGTGACATGGGTGGCTTTGGACAAAGTCCCCCCATGGGTGATGATGAAGATGATGATCTGGGGGACAGTGACGACGAAGGTAAGAGTCCCAATAATCTTTTATATCATTTTTCCTCAAAAAACAATTTTTACATCCTTTTGCAAAATGTCTTTTTTGCAAAAAAAAGAAAAAGTTGATGTTTTTTTCCTGGATTTAGCAGCGGAGGAGAAGAAGGCTGGAGAAGCAACTAGCAAAGCGTAGTGTGCAAACTGATATATTCTACTGTGGCAGCTGCTTCAATCACCAAAAACTTTCTAGAAGGGTTGGATGGGTTTGAATTGAAGTCCTTCATAGAGGACAGTTTTGTGGGTCTCGGATATCTCCTGATTATCGACTAAAAATTCTCTTTAATTTTCTTTGCCTTTGGATAAGTTAGGTTCCTGTGGCTTTGTCTCCAATTATGCTTGTCCAATCTATAAAGTTAGTTCGTCTTCTGGTTTTTATTTTTCATTAGAATTAGTCTACCCCTGGTATGATTATACTTGCCAACTTCGAGCCTATTAACTCTAATGATGAAATGGGTCGAAGGTGTTGACACTGGCTATTTTTGTGAAATTTAGCTGTAAATCAAATCTGGTAGAACTCAGAATTCGAAAAATATGGGGTAGGTAATTGGCCTAAGAAATGTGTGCGTGGGAATGAAATCTGTCGTTAGTATTTAGACATGCAATAATTATTGACAATTTCCATCTGTCATCCTTCTTTTTATAAAAATAATTTTAGGGACTGTTTGTGATTTTTACAATTAATAGGTTTTTATAGAATTTTATTTTTCCAAAGAGGATCATAAATGCAGTTTAACTGTTTTTGCTGATTTTCATTTATGTCTGTGATTTAATGCTAAAATATATCCCTGAAAGCAGAGCAGCCGGTTTGCAGACAGATAGAGAACTGGATTGACTGCAGAACAGAACCAGATTCAACACAATTAGAACACATTTTGAATGAAGAAAAATAGAATGTGAATTGGAAGGAAAAAAGAATCAAAATTCAGGGACATGGTATAAATAGGGAATTGAATGTTGGAGCAGTAAATTTCTGTATCTGGAGTGAAAATAAAGTAACTGATCTAGAGGGAAAAGATAGAGAAACAAGGGGGGAAATTATTCTAATGGAGGTTAAAAGGGATCTAAAATTTAAGATTTGGATGTTGATGAAAACGGTACATAGATTACTATTTTTTATTTTAATCATATTCTTGAATGATGCCCATCCCTTGGCATTTTGGAGATGTTCAAGAAAGAAATCAAAATGATTAAGAAGAAATTTGAGATTTCACTTTAAGATGCAAGGAAATTTAGACTCTTGAAGCAGGATGTGATCTTCCGGGCCAATTAGGTTGGCTGATCTTCACAAGTATTCAGTCTCTCCTAATAAATCCAACTACAGAGGTAGACAAAAAAGGATGAAGCTTCCCTTCAAAATTTGGGCCTTATCAGATGGCTGGATCTACGGATATCACTCTTCTAAACTGGCGAATATCAACCATTTAAGACCGGAATTTTTTCATTCATCCACTTGGCTCGGCCTTGAATCAAAATGTAACGCTAAACTAGGAGAAACAGCAACAGCAGAGGACTCTAACTCTTTTTATATATTTACCAGTATAGAGAAAGGCAGAACTGTACTGCATTGTTTTCCTCCCCTTTTTCAAGGTTTTTGGAAGGGGAAGTGGTGTTTTTCCTAGACTTTAAAAGTAGAAGAATACATTTTTTAGGAGGGTATTTTCACCTACCCTAAAGCAAGAGGAATAAGGTTGGTCTTTGCCATTGTAGAGCATGATAACATGGGTTTTTTATGTGTTATGTTCTCCATATGAGTTTGATCCTGAGAGACTTGTTAGCATCACCTCTCAGTTGGTGACTTCTCATTAGCTAAATTGAGGTTTTCTATAGATCTATTGGGTTCAATATTATCTTCATTTCTTTGCTATTATATTTTTATAGAGAACTGGTGCCCATTAAGCGAGAGAGCGCAATAGATAGATTGATAGATAGATAGATAGAGAGATATAGAGTGAGGAAGAGAGTGAAAAAGAGATAGGGAGAGTCCAAAAACTAATGCGATGGTCATCGACATCATCCCACAAAATGACATAACAATGACGTGACATGATATTGTTTCATGACAATGAAGTGTTATGAATAAATTTTACCAAACTTACATCGTGTAAAATGAGGACTAACATAATGAATTGTACCGATGTGGTTGCCACGTAACTGATTGACAACAGTCCACTTTTCTCAAATCAAGACATCCCACTTATACATGCAAATGAGTTAATAAGTCATATCAATAACTTAGTCACAATGGGGCCAACCTGCTTGAACCAGCCAAGTTAAAATGTTGATAAGATGAAGTGGGGTAATATCCTATGAAATCAAATCAAGTAAGGTCCTGCCACGAGTAGATGTTTCAACAGGGTTGAACTTTCTATGTTGGATACTTATGTGTTTCATATTTAATATTTCAATGCCACATATATCTGTTACAAACTACTGAAAATATGTGAAAAAGAGGCTGAATGAGGCTTTAACTCATCGAAAGATATAAACATAGATTAGATGTCCTCTACTCTTCGCAACTCCGCATGAATAAGTCGCTGGCCCTTCCTAACCCCGTTTCAATGATATTCAACATCTGTCTAGCTAGGCTATTCATATCTGTCTTCTATTCAATATCCGGTATCTGAAATCGTCTCCATCTCAACGGGTATATTGGTTGTCCGGTATCAGATATTAGACAGATATCAATCAGACAGGCAAACACTATCCAGCAGGGAAGAATCAAATGGTCAACAGGGATGACCTTCACTCAGTGGGCCCCACAGGTTTGACCTGGCTCAAACTGGATTGACTAAGACATGAGGTTCATAAAAAATAACCATTTAATTGAAATCTGTGGTACATCATGTGAAAAAAAAGATGCAACCAGAGAAAATTGCATCACTTTCCAATGGTAGAACCGCAACATAGAACTAGAACTTACTGCAAAGGGATCTTTGCCACAGACGGGGCCAAAGCAGGCCTCAGATTGGAGAAGCAGAAGTCCTGCCAGGCTTGCGACGACTCGCTGGGCTGCTCTTCGTCCCCATCTTTCCCGTCTTTGCTTTCCAGGAATGCTCGGTGCACTTCCCTGACCATGGCCCGGGCCGATTCTCGAGCCTCCGGCAGCCGATCATTGAGCAGCTCAGTGGCCATGACGAGAATGCCCTCCAGCCCATGCTCTACCATCACTTCCATTTCCTTAAAAAATTGGAAAAAAAACAAGAAACTTAATCATAATTAGTGGTGCAAATTCTTTACAAGATGTTAGACTAGAGTATTCTGAAGTAACATAAAATTTTGAAATTGAAGCATAATCTGCAGGGAGATCCTTCTAGAGGCAGGGGGATACATGATATTATGTAATTGAAGCATAATAAATAAAATAATGCATAATCTGCCTGGGGGCTTCTTCTAGGGGCAGGAGGGATACATGATAATATGAAATTAAAGCTGAATAAAAAAGAATAAATTAAAGCATACTCTGGATGGAAGGTTCTTCGGTATGAACTACGAGTTAGATTCTTCTAGGTGCAGGGGTACATGAAATCATGATAATAATGCATAGTCTTGGAGGGAGATTTTTCTGTAGATTTAGGGGTTGCTTGGAATCATGAAAACTAAAGCATAATCTGCGACAGAGATTGGTCTGTAGATGGGGAAACAGAAAATAATGAAATGAAAGATTTATCAGAACAGAGGGAGAATATTCCATAGATGATAATATAGAATAATTAAATAAAAATATCGTCTGGGTTTATACCATCTTGGCAACGCAGCAGGCCATGGCGATGGCAGCTTTGGCCCTGACTCTGAGATTCGAGTGTTTGATGTAAGATTGAAGCTTCTTCATCAAAGGAACTGGAGGAAGACAACTTGCCATCTCACGCAGAGCCTTCTCTGCTTCTTCGCATACAAATTTTTTGTCTTGGGACGCTTTGAGGAGAAGCTGAAGAAGCTGCGTCCCTCAAGAAATGTAAAAATAAATTTTGAGAAATTTTGATAAAGTTTGGGAAAATTTGAGACATTTCGGAAAATGTCGACAAACTTTGAGAAATGTTGTTGATAAATTTGAGAATTGTTGAGAAACGTTGATAAAATTTAAGAAATATCGACAAATTTTGAGAAATGTTGATAAATTTGAGAAACGTTGAGAAACTTTGAATAATGTTGATAAGATTTGAGAAATGTCGACAAATTTTGAGAAATGTTGATAAACTTGAGAAACGTTGAGAAACTTTGAATAATGTTGATAAGATTTGAGAAATGTCGACAAATTTTGAGAAATGTTGATAAACTTGAGAAACGTTGAGAAACTTTGAATAATGTTGATAAAACTTGAGAAATGTCCACAAATTTTGAGAAATGTTGACAAATTTGAGAAACTTTGAATAATGTTGATAAAAATTGAGAAATGTCGAGAAACTTAGAGAAATATTGATAAAATTTGAGAAATGTCGATAAACTTGGAGAAATGTCGATAAAATTTGAGGAATGTTGAGAAACTTAGAAAATTTGAGAAAGTTCGAGAAAATTTGAGAAATGTTGAGAAACGTTGATAAAATTTAAGAAATGTCGACAAATTTGAGAAATGTTGATAAATTTGAGAAACGTTGAGAAACTTTGAATAATGTTGATAAAATTTGAGAAATGTCGAGAAACTTAGAGAAATGTTAATAAAATTTGAGAAATGTCGAGAAACTTGGAGAAATGTTGACAAAATTTGAGGAATGTTGATAAAATTGAGGAATGTTGAGAAACTAAGAGAAAACTTGAGAAAGTTCGAGAAATGTTGAGAAACTTTGAGAAATTTTGAGAAAATGTGGAGAAGAGAAAATGAGACTGACCAGTTGGTCAAACGATCCGTCCTTTTGTGCAAAGTCCAGATGCAGGGTATGACCCAGGGAGGAAAATATGTCCGTTGAGGCCATGAGTGTGGTCTTGCAAACGGCGCTTCTTGGATTTTTCATTGACTTGGCAGTAGCAATCATTACCTTCTCCCTGACAGAAAAAAAAATTAAGAATATCAGTCACCCAGATTGATGATTCTTTCATCAAATCCATCCCTTATTTCAAAAACAATGAAAAAGTATTTTGTAACCACGAGCTACGAATCAGTTTCTCTTACAGTCTTATAGAATATTCATCAAAGAGAAGTTAGACAGTTTTATGATTCTTTCATCTACATCCAACTCTCATTTCAGAAACATTTAAACGATAATCATGAAATAATGTTAACGAGAGGAGTGGTTTTACTTACAGAATCGGAGTCATCAAAGAGGAGTGATGCAAAACGAGCCGGCGCACGTTATTTAGGGCATCGCACAGCTTCAGCCAATCATTAGATCTCAAGTCCTCCAACAATGTCTGCGGAATTCAAAAAGATTATGTATCAGCGACATCTATAATCGCCGGATAGCAAGTAATTACGTTCAAGTAAATATGATTCTTCAATATAAAAACACGACCCAATATTGGATTAAAGAAAATTAATTGAATGCTGGGAAGAAGAATAATCTTCATCTTAATCAAATAATGAGGGCTTTATCAGATCCCGATCAGGGAATATATCAAGGCACGGGAGATTTAGAACCGCATCGCAACCTTTATGATGGCCTGATTGGAGTTTTCAAATCAAATTCACGAAAAAACCTATCACGATCCAAGGGGGGATAAACGAAACTAGAGTTACGATGATATGAAGAATAATCTTCATTTCACTAAAATCATGGAAAAATTCACTCGGATCCTACCTGGAGCTTCTTCTCAGGATCGTCCAACGGCTGTAGATCAGCGGAAGCGACGTACTCCACCGATGCTTCCGCGGAGATGGCCGCCGGCGCCAAGTTCTCATCAATGCCAGCGGGGGGAACGTCAGGCTTGGCAGCAGCGGTCTTCGCTATCTTCCTTGGCCGTTCTTGGACTGCAGGCATGGCGTTTTCCAAAGATCTGAGCGCCATTCTTCTTCTCCTTCCTCTTCCTCTTCTTCTTCAACTTCTTCTTCTTCCTCTTCTTCTCGCGACGATAGAGCAACTCTAAGATCTGAACGGTTGCGGATTTCGAATTTTAAATGCTATTTGCAACGGCTAGTAGATTTCATCTGGGCAACCGGCTATAGCCGGTCAAGCCTTCCTTAGCTGCGATGGGGTTGACCGGAGAGTTACCGGATGACCTGGGACCCACCGGCACTTGACCGTTGCCGTAATAGCATCTCTAAAACCGCCTACTAAAATGCCGATCAAAGACGGAAATTAATAAAGTCATTACTCCAACAAAAGAAAATATAGATGAAAAAAAATGTTTTTAAGAGAGATATAAAATTTAGATAAAAATTAGACTAATGAGGGGGATTGTAATAATTTTTTTTAAAACTTTTGCATTTGCCTTCTGTGTTAGGATTTTAGGAGCTTCAAAGGCTGCAATTTGTGGCAATATTGATGCTCATTATTGGTTCCACTAAATAGATCATTAATTTCCATATGCCTTTAAATTTGTAGTTGTAAGAGTTCCTATACTGCAAAAGTGAGCAGCAGTATTTGATTGATGTACAGTGAGAATGTCAAACTGATTGATGCACATATAATTGATGGTCATATGCCTAATCAAGTTCATATTTGGCAAGGAAACCTAACTTGATGAGATAAACAATTACTTCATCATTATATTAATTGTTATGTCAAATTTTATTTTATCTCCATGAAAATAGACCAAAGTTTGAGAGTCCATCTATTGATCGATTACATTAATACTTGTAAGCATTTATACTTTAACTTTAGAGCTTACATACCTGTATGCATAATGGTTATATTTGTGGATTAATTCTACTAAGATTAAGATCGGTTAGAACAAGTCAAGTGAAATTTCCGTTGTAGGTCTCTAAGTTTTACAATAAGTATTAATCAGAAATATAACTAGACATCTTTATTTTCATGAATTTATTGATACATGCTAAATGTGAACTCAAATGAGCCCACTTGAATTTCATAAATTAAAACATATTATTTTTTATTATATAATAAAAAAATCTTATCATATGATGGCATACCATGTGTGTTTCATGCATGGTTTGAATCACCTTACATGGAGTCAGAGACAAAAATGATTAATTCCTTGAACAAATCTCTTTTAGCAACCCATATGTCTGGCTTCTAGATGTATCCACTCCTTGTGTAGAAATTAGTACTTAATATGTCATTGTAGATTTTGAGTTTAATCAATGAAATTTATTAATAAATACTCACTCACTTTATTATTATAGATAGGGATGAGTATGGGTTATCTTCAAAAGGAATGGACATTAGGGGTTTGACTATCTCTACATAGTGATTTGTGTAGGATTGGAAGTCCATATGGGGGGAGATAGTGACACAATCAACACAATGAGATGAGAGGGATGATATTAATTATTTAATGAGGATGTGACATTTAATAAGTAGAATAAGAGGAGACACATAGATAGATCAAATGAGAGCAATGGAGAAAAGATATGAAGGATGATGTGAGAGAAGGTGATAGTAGGAAGAGATGGTTGATAATAGTAAGTGATATGGAGGAGAAGATGATGGAATGGACTTTTAGCATTTTATATTGTAATGGAGAAGGAAAGAAAGTGATGTGATGGAGATGATATGAGATTATTGTGGATTATTTTAGAATGATATGAAAGGGTGTGACGATATGAATCTAACTAAAGAATGTGTTGAAGAATGATCAATGTAGGCCAAAAGACTTACCTTAGATCCCTATGTTACGCTGATATCAAGGTGATTTCTTGAGGCAGATCAACCTCCCTGATTCTTTTTTGTCATCCTTCAAACACTCAAGACAACAAGAAGCCTTTCTAGATCTTCAGAAATTTTGCTATTTTTATCAGCCTCTCAAAGAGAAGTGAGTTCAATGATATTTTTTACAAATATCCGATGCTTACTATATACATCGAACCATATGGATAAATAGCAGAGAGAGAAAAAAATTTCCCTTAAAATTTCAGCTTGATTAGCCTTTTGGATCATCAGATATCAAGCCCTATAGTAGGATGGTTCTTTACTGTTTATTTGATCTAATTATTTATCTCTCCTCATCCTAAAAACTGCCGCTGTTGCACCTAAGTTTTTTGTGCTTAAATGTTCTGGCATTGAGTGCAAGGATTGGCTCCAATTTTTATTCGTCTGTCCCCATCAACATCTCCGTTTTCACCACATGTTCATCTTGGAGAAATACAATAACAAATAATAGTGGCAAATAAATGAAGTGTGTGTGATGTGGCACCAATTTGATGAAGACATATTACATGTGTAATTTTAATGTCATTGTAATTTTTATTTGCCTAAAAAAAAATAAATTTGATAAATATAGAATTCTAAAGATTGTGAATATAAGAAGGAATATAAGGAGTAATAATAATAATTCTAAAGATTGTGAATATAAGAAGGAATAAGTAGTTAGTAAGTAGAGGGAATATTAGAAGAATAAGAGAACTAGATATGAGAGCGAGAATATCAGATATTAATTATATTTCTTATAGATATTAAGATAATAATAAATATGATATTGAGAGCAATTAATGGTGTTAGTGTTCAAGATGATACCAGTATAGGTAGAGGAAGAAGTAAATAAAAATACTAAGATAGCAAGATACTATTGATAGAAGATAAGAGGATATTTATTTAATTAATAGTGAGTTATATCTTTGATGCGAAATATGTATAATAATAATAGATATTAGGATTTAATTAAATAGTGAAGAATAACTTTATCCTTAGCAAGGTGTTAGGGGTTAATCAATAGAATAGTTATTATAATATAAGGTAAGAATAAGAATAAAAGAGATAAAATAAGTGTTATGAAAAAAAGGGGAAATAAGGAATTATATATTTATTAAGATGCGGTTTATGGGGATAGAGAAATACTTATATATATTAATAGTTTAAACTTAAAAGAGGTTGGTAAGAGAATATAGATTAACTAATTTATAATATAATCAATTAGCTAGCTAGATAGGGAGAGAGGTTAAGAGATAAATAAGGAGCTAGTAAGAGTAATTAACAAGGGATATATAAAATTATTAGGTTGTCTATAGTAGTAGAATTATGACTTATATAGGTATAGTATTTATTATTTAGTTATATATTTTAATATAAATTTTATGGCTGAAAATCAGCGGAAATAAGGGTAATTCTGTCGACACCCAAGAGGAGTTCGACAAAATGCCCAAAAGAGACCGAAATAAGAGCAAGTGGATCTGTAGATGGATTTTTTTATAGTTTTTTTATAATGTTAAATGAATAGGAACTTATTTCAATGAACTGATATCTTTGACCGCACACTAGGCACTCGAAGAAATACCTTAATGAAAACAATTCACAAAAATATAACAAAATTGATCTTCTCTATTCTTTTCAAAACAAAAATAATCAAAACAATAGTGTACTTAAAATGATTTTCCACAATCTTGAGTAGATATACAACCTGCTTCGCCCTGAGTTGATGAACAAGGGTGGCGGTGCTGGTCACCACCGCCTAGTCTCGGTGTGGAGCCCCTTTAGCTCTTTTCCTCCATCTTGGCATGAATCCTAGTCTCCTAGTCTCTCTTTGGCACCATCCTGAGCTTTGTGAGCAGTTAGGAGGTTGTCACGACCCTCCTACTGCTCGTGCCGCCGCCCTGGTTTATCTCAATCAAAGATGGTGAAATTAGGGCCTTAGAGCCCCTTTAATAGCTTGGGAAAGACCTCCCAAAGCCGCTGATGGAGGGGGATGGCCCTAGGGGTCCTCCCTGGCCATCAAATAGCCTTGGCGATCCCCCCTACCGGCCAAAAACTGCAGTTTGGCAACAAAGTCAACCACCAGGGGTAGGAATGGATGGAACTGTCCTTGGCCGTACGATCCTCTTCATATGGGGGTCGGACGGCTGCACTTTCTTCTAATTTTTCTAAATATTGTGGCTCGTTGGGCCACGATTCTTTTGTTCCTTCTTGGCACATCCCAATGCGTAGATGAAAAGAATATCTAATTCCAACTCCATATTGGATATCTTAAAATGCAGAACGCTATATAAATCTCAACTGAGATCATAGATCTAAATAAAGACTCCCCTTTATCGTGCATGCCCAAATCTCTCTATTGAGCTTCTTTTTGGCATATTTTTGGGCCTTTGGTGGGCTCCTTGGTGGCCGTTGGGCTTGTGTTGAGTGCTGGCCCCTTGTTGGCTGTGGGTGGGCTCGAGCGCCCTGCATTTGCGCGCCTGTGGCTGACTTGGGCTGCTGGGCTCTAGCTCCACCCTAGCTGGCCACGTAAAACCTAAAAAATTTTGATTTCCTTCCCGCAAAAGCATAGATTGACATACTAAAAAGATCATTAATATCAAAGTATACTAATAATGTTTTAAATACATTTTTACTTAAAAATACTTGGACATGTAAAATATATAAAAATTGCATTATATGCATTGTTTTATCACTTACCCATTTTAGTGCATGCGATGGAAATTCTTATTAAGTTCAAGGTAATACATATAAAATGATGCCAAAATGACTTTAAAATGTGATAGCATGCCCTAATTATGATTTATAACTCTCCAGCACGTGCCACATCTGTTTGTTTTATAGTTCAGCCGATACTCCACACAAGTGCAACATATACAATTGTTTGCCATGTGAGTGTGCAGATTTGCAATTTTGTGACACGTGAATGACCTTGTCATGTATTTCAATAAGAATACTTTTATGTCAAAAATTTATTAATTTAAAGATAAATATTCATAAATATAAAAATGACTTCCCTTCAGTAATACCTCCTTCTTTGTGGTCGTTCTTTCTTCAGTCCTCTTCTCCCCCACGTTTTTCTTTAAATGAAATTCTCAATTTGCATTTGAACTTTGGTGCTTAAAAAATCAAATATCTTTTTAAATCCTGCACCAAATGTGATGATTTCACCTGGAACAATTTTTTAACACATTTTTTCACTATTGTTGTCTCACACAAAGTGTTCAAAACCAAATCAAATAAATCTCCAGAGATCAATCTTTCCACGTCCTTAGTTTACTGCCTAATTCCTCCGTGTCCAACTTTAAACCCCTGTAACTCTTTCAAAACTCAACCAAATGGTGTGATCTAAGTTCTTTGGTTTTGTATGGATGTTAGAAACAATTCATATCTTGAACATACGGTGAAAATCTGTATGAAAGTTATGCTAAAGATTTTAAACTTATCACAAGGTCGGGGATCTGCGAAGTTTGGAGGCCAGCCTTCTTTCCTTCAAATTTTTAAACACCCTGCACTAAAAACAACAATTCTAAGTTCTATGGACTTGGATTGATATTAACAACAAGTGACTCTCCAACAAATACTCAAAAACTCCTTGAAACTTGCTCCAGGGATTGAGAGACCTCTCTAGCTTTTGGACTGCGATTCTGAAAGGGCAAGGATAAGTGATTTTGAAATTAGGGCTCAAAACTCTATATATGGATTATACAGTTTAGAAATCCAAAAAGAGAGTAATGGTAATTTTTCATAAGTCCAACAGTCATATGTATTGAATATAATTAAGCGATATAAAATAATAATAATTGTAATTTTAATTTTTTATATTTATAATTTTGTCATAAGTTCAAAATACATTTCAAGAGTTAAGAGAAAAAACTAGCCGTTATGCCAAGGATTTGAGCTTTAAATAATCTTAATCTTTTAGGTATGTTTATCACATCATTTCAATAAAGATATCACCATTGGATAGTAATATCTTCATGTGATTAATTTTCATTAAATCATCAGTAAATTCAGCCTTAAATACTCGAAGGTAGTAAATAGGATTTTGAATAAGTTATTCAACAAATTAAATGAAGACAAATTCACACAAATACCTGAACAGTGTTAGAAAATATTTTTCTCTTCTTGTCATAGAAAAGACAGGTCTTAAATACATGATTGACTTGTTCAATGTATGGTCAAACTAAGTAGCCTTTTAGTAAGGCTACGACTCTTATTTTATCTTCACTTACAATCAGTCAACTAGTTGACTGAGGACCTATTTTGCTTTGATCACAACCTTATTCAGGCGTGCATCACTTTAAACATTCATCAAAACACACATTAAAGCATTGTGGTAAAATTCTTTAATGAATTTTAATCTTCAATCTCCCCCTTTTTGATGAATTTTAAAACGTGCCAAAAATTTTCTCCCCCTTTTTAAAAATGATAAAAAACATTAGGATGACTGATGCCAGACGTCGTCAAGGACGTTGATGGGTCGGTACCGAATCGATGGCTCAGTACCTAGATAGGGATGTCGGACGTCGACGGTGTCATCGTACGACAGATAGATAAACCCTAAACGGGTATATGTAACTACGGTGCAAATGAATGTGGCCTATGTGTCGTACTTGCCGGCCC
This sequence comes from Wolffia australiana, assembly GCF_029677425.1. Lineage (NCBI taxonomy): Eukaryota > Viridiplantae > Streptophyta > Magnoliopsida > Alismatales > Araceae > Wolffia > Wolffia australiana. The sequence goes on from NC_135842.1 coordinate 6,827,220, forward strand.
CGACTCGATGGAGATGCCGAGCTCCGAGCTCTGAAAGGGTCATCGGGAGACGACGACGGTGTCCTCTAAAGCCTCGTCGAAGGAGACGAAGGCGACTACGGCACCAAACGGAGTCAATCCGTAAGGGCCTACACGTTACGGACGAGCTCGTCCGTACTGGCAAAGACACTCAATTACTCGTAGTTTTCTCTCACTTTCCTCTCTCACCTATCTAAACCAAGTGTGGTGGAGATGATCGACAGTATACTAGAAAATATAATATAACGAGCAGGCGGGAGACGACTTACCTCGTCGGTGTGCGGCTCATCGTGCAGAATCTTCAGGGATTACATTGACCGGTGTAGGTGCGTTGGAGAGGTGCCGAAGATGGGTCGGCATACTCGACTGGCGATGCGGCACAGGAGCGGTCAGCGGAGGTTGGAGGAGTCAAGGGAGAGAGAGAGAGGCGGCATGCGTAGGCTCCAAATCGATGGCATAGCGAATCGCGCGACACAAACGTCGCAAAATTGGAGGGTCACAAGTGCACCAGGCAAGCTCGAGGGTCAACCGACTCCCACGTACCACCCTGGCAGACACTTGATAGTCGAGAGGCGGATGGTCGACCCCTCTATTGATCGAGCATCGCAAGGCATCGACTGGGCGCAGGACAAGGAACCGGTTTGTCCGGTTCTGATTGTCAGGAATGCAACTTTCTACCCAGCCACCGAACGTCCAGAGATGCCTGTTGGGATGGGAGGGGTGCGTCACCTTCGGATCCAATGGATTAGGCATCGATTGAGCCCTGGAGAGGCGTAGCACGAACTCTGATCGAATAGCAGTAACGATGGCGTCCGACCACCACATTGGTGTGACGGAAATCACGGTGTAACTGACCTGCTGCAAGCGTTCCACGATATTGCGTCGGAATTCCACCGGTCTTGCAACTTCGGATCCGCACCACGCGCACAAGAAAGGCGTAGTAGAAACTCTTGATGACCGGTGGTGGTCGACCTGTTGGATTTAATTGTTCTCCTCTAAGCAAAAATGCATGAAATGCAGCAGAATAAAATTTCTTAAAATTACACTTCACTCACAACATTGAACCTTTCAAGCAGGGCATATTCTTGACGAAGTGGGATCGAGACGGCTCCTTGACATCCTCCAGAAGTATCCACACCAGCATATAAGCTTCGGGAATCCTCTTGATCTATACTAGAGAGACTAGATTATCTCCTCACCATCCAAGACTCTCTTGGGGAAGATTCAAGACTCTCAAGCTAGTGAGAGGAGAGGAAGGCTCAAGAGGGGGCAAGTTAGGTCTCGCATGGGTGAACTAAAATTTGCCCCTCTCTTAACCTTATATAGGGGCCCATTCAGGGAAATCTCATTACCCTAATTATATTGGGCCCATATACTCTTTGGCTTCCATTTAAGAAATCACATTTCTCCAATGGATCATTACCCTAGATAATTATCCCATAGATTCTCATGCCTTATTTGTGTGTGACCCTCTAGGCCCATGTAAAACCAAGTTAAAGGCCATTTGAACTTAACAACACTTTTTTGTCCAATCATCAATCATGATCATCATCATGAACTATAATTGATGGTCCAACTAGTCCTATGGACTAGGATGGCTTCCAACAAGTGAGGGTGCCAAGCTACACCTCTTTTCCTCGGAAATACAAAGGAGATGTTATCTCCCTTCATGGAACCTGCCAGTCATAGTTCCCATGATCGTATAATCCCTTATCCATCTTATGACTCCTTAATGATCCTTGGGATATGGTTAACCGTCAAATCCCAATTCTTTCATAGGATTGTACTAATGCTTGGCGTTGTGTTTCATCATAAGAGAACTCTTTCGCTTTGAATCAATCACTACCCTAGGCAGGGTTTGTTCAAGCATTCTCTTCCATGAGTCAATACCCCTTTTTATAGGGATGGAAAATTCCCTGAAATTCATTCAATCATCTCCATGAGATTGTTGATGCACCCAACACATAGTAGTTGAACTCCTTTGGTAAGAAGTCATTTACTATGGTCAAAGTACACCCTTCCTCTCATAAGATGTCTTTGATAATTCAGGTAAAAGGATCACAATCATAACTACGACATGTGAATCATTCTGATTGATATATTAGTTTAACCAACATTCATCGATTCACCTTTTGATCAGCTCAGCGAACTCTTTCTTAAAGAGCACCCACCGCTTGTCCTAGGTGTCTCCACACCAACGACTTACAGGATCAATCATACTCACCTAGTGAGTTGGATCAAGTGATGCTATTCTATCAGGGTTGATTGATGCCATTCTCAATAATCCAAGAATAGGAAAAAGTTTAAGGTTGTGTGATTAAGATCTAATAATTCCAGCATTGACATCTCATGTCAACTCATTTGATCTCCACATCAATCCTAGGGCTCCATCATCAATAAACTCAATCATGAATAAGTAAACTTCCATTGCATTCATTAATGATATAGAATTACATGTTCAATAGTGATTTTGGTTATCAGGCCACCTATATTTCCATCACGAACCCAACGAAGGGGGAGGGCAAATGGCAGAGGAATCTCCTTTCAGCCTTTCCCTACATCTTCCTCTCACTTGGGCGGCGTCCAGGTGGAAAAGGGCGCCTCACGGGTCATTGCGTTGACACGTCTGGCTGGGTTCAAAGGACTGGCGGCTGCCGCCTGATTGAACAGCGTTGACGGCGACCACAGGGGGATGGTCTTTCTCGGTCGGTCTGCAAATGGCCGTGCTCGAAGCGAGCCTGTCAGGCAAGAGGGGTCTATGCCGATGGCCGTCGTTGCACGAGTATGACTGGACTGTAGGATAGAGACATCGGCGATATTCACTGCCTTTCTCCGAGCATCCCTTGTCGTTCACCGATCTTCTTCTCCCCTCTCCTCTTCTTTCCTTTCTTCACCGTGAGATCTGAAGAAAGGCGATGTGTAACTGCCAACAATGAAAACTCAAGATCTAAGAACATGTGGTGCCCATCATGGCCTTATATAGGGCCATGATGGGCCCTTACAAGGTGGTCCATGGGCCCACTAAGAAGCAAGAATGACTAAAAGAAAGAACGGCACATAGAAGAAAGAATTATTCAAACGACACATATAAGGTGATGACAAAGACAAAAACGATGAAGGTGACGATGGAGACAAAAGGATAAGGCGATGACGACGACAAAAACATAGAAAGAAAGATGAAATTGAAACACGAGAAAGATATCGATGAGCTTTTTCACCCGGGGTTTCTGGAACCCGGGTGCCTTCATTTGGGCCCTGGCGTGCTGGTCGGAGGGACGCGAGCCAGCTGGAGTCAATGAAGACGATGACGAATGCTTCGAAGACATGGCGGCGATCTCAGACGGGCAATCTCCATCAATGACTCCTCCTAAGATCTAGCTTCTCCTACATTCTAGCTCCCCCTACTAAATAGCTTCACGTACCCTCAGGGTTTATATCGGCATGAGCGATTCATACTACTTATTGGAGATCAACAAATAGTGATAGACTCAATACGATAATGAGAATTTTTGAGACATGGATATGGGAGAATCCAAAAAAAAATAGAGAAACAAATCTTCATTTGGCGTGCCAAGTGATGAACTCAAATTTAGGGTGTTAATTGAGTTAATCAAACATTTCAGTTAATCAATAGTGATTTATAAACATTTACTCATACAATAAATTGACTATTTAGTGATGAGAAAGGGTCATCTCCATAGGGAATGAATATTAGTGTTTAAATACTCTTTAAATGATTATTCAAGAGGGATGAGAACCTATACATATAAAATAGGGGATTTTGATGTGATGAATATGAGGTGGTGAGAGGGTGACTATAATTATTTAATAAGTATGATATGAATAATAATATGAGGAATAGGTAGGAAGATGCGTATAGATCAAATGGAAATGAGAGAGTGAGATAAATGAAGACGTGAAGTGATGATGGATGTGGAAGATGAATAAAAATATATGATGATGAAATGGGTGAATGGATGTGAGTGCATGTGGATGGAAGAAGAAATGATAATGATCTATCTAATATATGTGATGGAAGAATGGATAGATGGTTGTGAGATGGAGAAGAGGATCATGGACTAGATGATTTAGGGTTTTTATAGGAGATGAATTTGATGAGGTAAAGATCCACATTGGAGATGGTTGTGGTAGGGTGAGGTTATGATAGATGGTGATGAGAAGGAGATGCTTGAAATAATGATATAGACCTAACTAAAGGGATGCGAAGGAGAGAAACCAATGTAAAGCAACATAATAAGCTTAGATCCCAATGTTCTATTGGGATCAAGGCATTTTCCTGATGCAGATAAGCCTCTCCACTTTTCTTTTGATCTTCCCCAATCCCCCAAAACACCAAGAATACCTTGATGAACTTTCAAAAACATATCTCTCTTTCAATCAGCCTCTCTTGGAGGAAGTGATTTTAAAGGTACTTTTTAAAAAATCAGAGGATCCATTCATAGATCCAACGATATGGATAGAATAAGGCGGGATGAAGAAAGATACACTCAAAATTTCACCCCAAAACTCCTTCTAAATTGTCAGTATCACAATTTGAGTTTGGATCATTTTTAGCCTCCTATTTTCTCTCTCCTTCACTTTCAGAAAGCCAAAAAATCTCAAAGAGCCATTAAATAACTCCAAAAATTTATATATTATGTAATAAAAATGTTATAAATATAGAATTTAATTTTAAAAATGATATATCTTTGAATATGATGCCCAATAATTCATGAAAAATGAGGTTTTGAGTAAAAAATTTATGATCTTTCGTAGTATCTAGTCAGAAAAGTCTCTGAAAATACTTTAAAATTCATAAAAAATTCAAAAAAATCATTCTAAGAATGGATTTAATCATTCGGGCTTAATAACAGTCATATACAACTAATTCAATGCAAATAAATATGTAAAAATATCATCATATAAATCTATTAATAATGTTTGTTATAATTAAGTGACACCTCATGCTCTTGAATAGGGTTGGGAAGAAAATTTTAATTATTTTGCAAAAATGCGAGCAAACGAACACGAACATGAACACGAACACGGACATGAAAAATTGGACACGAACATGTTTGCGAACAGTTTGCGAACAGATGAACCGTTTGTGAACAGGTGGCATTCCTGAGGTAATATAATATAAATTATTATTATTTTACTCTAAAAGAGAGATAAAGAGAAGGAGAACGGGGATCTCCCTCTCTCTCTCCCCCCTTCCTCTCCCGCCTCCTGTGCCCCCTCACTCACTCTCCCCTCTCCCTCTCCCGTGCCCCCTCACTTTACAGTGCGGCTGTGCCCCCCTCTCTCTCTTCTTGCCCCTCTCTCTCTCCCCGCCCCCCTCCGACCTCCACCTCTCTCTCTCTCTCTCTCTCTTTCTCTCTCTCTCTCTCCTGCCTCCAGTCTCTCTCTCTCTCTCTCTCTCTCTCTCTCTCTCTCTCGCTCCCCACCCCCTCTCCTGTGCTCCCCTCCCCCTTGCTCCCTCTCTCATTTTTCTCTATCTCTTTTTCTCTTGCTTCCCACCCCCTCTCCAGTGCTCCCTTCCCCCTTGCTCCATCTCTTATCTCTCTCTCTCTCTCTCTCTCTCTCTCTCTCTCTCTCTCTCTCTCTCTCTCGCTCCCCATCCCCTCTCCCGTGCTCCCTTCCCCCTTGCTCCATCTCTTCTCTCTCTCTCTCTCTCTCTCTCTCTCTCTCTCTCTCTCTCGCTCCCCATCCCCTCTCCCGTGCTCCCCTCCCCTTGCTCTCGCTCTCATTTCTCTCTCTTTATATCTCTCTCATCATATATTTTTTACCATTTTTAAAAAGCCAGAAGCGTTCGTGTTCGTTCGCAAACGAACATGAATGAACCGAACACGAACACGAACTGATTTTTTTGCCTATTCGTTCATCAACAAACAGTGTTTGTTCGACGACAAAACACAAGCTTCCCATCCCTACTCTTGAAGATATAAGGGACCATGTAATCTCTCTCATAAAAGCTTTACATGTCATTGGTTACCTTTATGTGTACATATAATCCTTCATCTATGAAAGACTCCTAAATAAATTAGGGTATGATTTATCATCAAATCCTATTTGGTTATTCAAGTTCGGACTTATATGTGCTAGAATTATCAGAGAACACTATTTCTAATATTTACATTACCCTAGCTAGTATTTTACTAAATTTTATTCTTTTATTCTATCTCCTCTCATACTAAGTGTGCATTATCCCATCTTGACAAAAAAATCACCTTCGTGAACTTCTTGTTGCAAGCGAGCTAAAACAGTTAGGAATTCCATGAATAGGAACTCTTAGGTCATAGTCAAAGCACAATTGCCTATTTACCAAATGTATTTGTTGCTTTAGATCCAAGGATCTCTTAAAATTTTTTGGCATGAATCAAATCGATTAAAACTTGATATAATTCAGTGGACTATTTCCACTAAAGAGTACCCACTATTTATCCTAAGTATCTCCATGCTAATGGCAACGGGATTAGCTATACTCATCATATGAATGAGACTAGATTACTTCTATGATATCATGATATTTGATGTCCTTATCTAGTATCCTTCAAATAAGAGCTTTTATAATACATGCTTAAAGGCAAGTGATCTATGTCTTATGATGTCATCATAATTCATTAAGTCAGAGTGCATATCTAGGGGCCTCATTACAAGCATCTCATGTGCACTATAATGAATACATCGAATTAGTGAACATTGAATGAGAATGTGACTGCATGATTGGCTTGACAGCTGCATATTTTCATCAAAGAAATCATTAAAGAAACCTTTATTTAATATTTCTACTATCTTAGCTAATGATTTTATCGCAACATATTCCTTACGTTTTCTCTTCTACATTAATATGATCATGACATGAATAAGCCTAATTGACAGTTAAATATAGAACCTTGACAATTTATATGGATTATTTCAGTGGACTCTTTCTCCAAAGAGCACTCACTAACTCTTTCTCAACCATAATCATCATGTGAGAGGGAGAAAAAATGTTTTTGTATCGAGATACTTTGATCTCCTTCTCAATTATTCAATGAATATGAATGTTTAGAGTGCATGTTTTAAGATAAGTGATCGCCACATTATGATCTCATCAAAATTCACCAATCATTGCAAGTATTCTTGGAATCGATGGTAAACATTGATAAAATGATAAATTGCCCGTAGTTCCATGAATTTTAAAATAATTAAAGCAACCAAATATTAAATTTATTATGTCATTAATTATATAATTTTAATATTTCTAAATTTCATCAGAACATTAGTTCATGTGTATGTTGGGCATATTAACAAACCCAATTCGACTTGTGAGTCAAAAATTTTATTGCTAATGAATAATTTAAAGTTCCATGTGTCAATAAAGTTTATAGTAATTAAATGGGATCGTTATCAAAGGGCTGAGCATACCATGTAATTATTAAAGCTACTTTTGTTGGCCTATTGGGCCAAACTTGAGCATTTTCAGATTTTGCCTTCAAAAGAAAAGTTAGAGGGGTGGGGACCAAGACATGGATCTGTCCACTAATCCCTTTAACTTCCCTCTTGAAGAGGAGCATGATCTCAGATGATGGAACTCTCAAAGCAACGAGAAAAGAGGAAGTAATGGCAAGGAGAGAAAATATGAAATTATTTAAGGGCATCTTAATAATGACAAACATATATCATTATTATCCTTTTGTCTATCTTTACCTCAATCCTGGACGTGATCTAGCAGTCACTAGCAAACATGATGAGGATCTCCAAGATCCTTGTTGTTCAACCTGGTTGATGTAAGTTTTGTAAAGTCTTCATCCTTTGCACAGTCTTTTCTTTTAGGATTAGGAATTGTCATTGGGGGCTCAAGACACCAGCATCAGAAATTTAGGTTACTAGATCTACCTTTTTCACCATCATCCCATCCATTTCAGCTACTTTTTCTTCATTTTTCATTACGTTGTCTCTCGCTATCTGCCACTTTTCTTACACTCTATCTTTAATTTAAATATTTCTCTCTCCACACTTTAGATTCTATCTCCATTTCCTCACCTTAAAATTACTTTTTTTCATTTAAATTTCAAAAAAAATTTCTACAACTCCTCTACTGCTGATTGTGTGTCCCGCTATAGGGGCCTGAACACCCCTGTGCACTCCCAGTCATGTTGATTTTCAGTTCACACAGATCCCCTTGACCTTGTCCCCAACACCCAGTGCCTAATTCTTGATGCTTGGTTCTACCTTACACAATTATTAACCATCCCCTGAGACCTCTCTGACCTAAATAAGATAATTTTATATTTTAACACATTCCAATATTATATAAAATTAAGAAAGTATCTTAAAAATTATATATCATTTCTCATCATATTTTTATTGGAAATCAATTCTAGGAAAATCTCAAAATATCTTTAATCTATTTTTTCATAATTCATTAAGTCAGATAGTATATCCAGGGGCTTCATAAAGTCATATGCCTAAAAACTATTTCATCTATTTTTTCAGAATAATAAATATTTTTGGTTCTCGAAATAGATTTATTATTTGTTAAATAAATACAAATAGGAATAAAAATATACTGATTATAATATGAAAAATCTGAACGAATTGTGTCAAAAATGTTGAACATGTTGGTTGAAATTATTTCATGCATAATTTTAGTTCCTAAATATTGTATATGAAAATTAATGATGAGTTAGCTATATTCAAATTTGAATCCATACTCATGGTTCAATCATTAACCCCGAGACGACTAAAGTGTGAGGCAAACGGATTTTAATTATTTTTCAATAAGGCCCCATTCAACCACTTTTTGAGCATTAGGAATGCCACTTTTTACATGCTGAACTTCTAGTCTCTAGATAGTTGTTCCCAAAACGATATTCGAAAGCACTACCTCTATATCTAAATAATCCGCATATCTAACATTGCAGTAAGTAGTTGTTTGATCTTCCCGTACATGCCTTTGTTATTGTCACCACAATTATAATAATTTATTCCATACTAAAAGTTTCAATTTCCAGCTTATATTTAAAGCAAGCATTTGAACAATTGTAATGGATGGTAGAAAATTAGAAAATTTGTGTTACTCTTATAATGATCTAGCTAAGTCTCATGTGAATTTATTATGGATGAAAATTGATCAAATGTAAGATGTTCAAGATTAGAAGGCATTCTGAAATTTCTAAATAATATATAATATGTTTTCCTTCACTCATATATTGTCCAAAGCAATTTCTCAGAAATATTCTTGAAAGTCTTGATGTACTCATCTGATGGTATATTACTTTCTGTATAATTTGAAACCTACCTTTGAAGATGCGTAATTCCTGATATGCTTCTAGAAGAAAAAAGACTCTCTAATTCTTCCCATATTTCTTTTGAATCATTTATTCAGCCGACAACTGAAAGAACACATTAAGCAATGCGATAACTGATGAATCCAATAACTTTTTCATCAATATGCCACCATGCTTTATATTCAAGTTGGTTTAAATATTCCCGCTCTCGTCAATTGTAGATAATTATGGTGGATGTTCTAGGACAAAATTTTGCAATTCAAATCCCTTCAAAATTGTGTTCTTACATTCCAGATTATTGTCACTGGAGAATTTCATTTACATGCTCATGCTAGTCAAGATGATTGGAATAATTTGTTCTGAAGATGATGCCATGACCACAACAGTTGGAGGTCCAATCTAGTTCTGGGCTTGCTATGGATCTTAAACATGGAAATATTTAAATTATAAATATAAATAAGAAGGGAAGAGAGATAAAATAACTGAGAATTGAGATTTTATACTCATCAATAAATCGTAACAGTGGCTTTCTGTATACATAGCTGTATATAGCTGTTAGTTGTTCCTGGACTACATTTAATCCTATCAACTATATATGTGTATCCAAAAAACTAGATTTAACCCTAGCTGCTAGATTTGTGCACATATTCTATATTTGGTCACATCTGATAAGATTTGTTCCTATTCTAGATTGAATGCTAGCTACTAATGTGATGCATATTCTAGGTTGGGGTACATGATCATATTTTACTTAAGTTTAGTTTTTTAGGCTGAATATAGTTGAGGCCTATTACGTCCAATTGGTAAATACTGACTCTGGTTGAGAGCATGCCACTTATTGCAACTGAGACTGCGCTGATGTCGCTTGCCACTTCTTAGTGATGCGTTGAACTCTACGTTTCTTAACACCAATACACTCATAATAACTTGTATGGAATTTCAAGTAGATAATTTGCTAAATTTCCTAATGATTTAGATGAATAGATAATTTTTCATTTTAGGTTTTTGTGAAGGATGAATAAAATGAGAAAAGTAGATGATATAATAACAAATAATGAGTGAGAAATGATTTAGTATGGACTGATATCCCAAAATGAATGAAAGAATGGAAGTGATGGCCAAAAATGTGAAAATGGAGCTTCTTTATTCCTAGACAAAAAAATTCAACACTATCCAGTGATATGTAGGGACAATGATAAGATCCCAACATACCTTCAAAGATACATGATTTGAACCATTCCTTCTTCTTTATTGTTAGAAGAAGCACAGACTTAAGGTTGAGGAAGGAACATATTATAATTTATCATGTTCCGTTTCTGTATGCTAGACTCAAGATCTAAAAAAGTGATCTCCACAACATTAATGAAAAAGATCAAAAAATGTTAAAACAAACCAACAGATAGTCATATTACTTGGCAAGGAACACATTCCGCTATCATTGGGTTCTTTAGATGATATGTGTAAGCTGTTCGCAAGTTGAACCTTTAGATGTATCTACGCAATGTTCACTATGTAAAATATCAGCGTCAATCTCTTGAACAAAGCTGCTTGAAATTTGAGACTCCTCTACATCTGGTCTCCTTAGAAGACATCCTCGTTGATAATGTGCAAGAAGGGAGGGGAGGTTATCTTGGTCTGGCTTACATAGACAAATGAAAATGTGTGAACGTCCAAAACACTAAAATTATAATTTTAAAAAAGCCCCTAAAATTATAGTATATTCACCAACGTCCAAAACACTATATGCGACCCTCCAAGGCCATATATCAGTCTACTTAATAATTCTAATGACCCTTAATATTAATTGACCAACTTGTTTAGTTATTATTTAATTAACTACATCATCATATAGATAAATAAATCTATGATTGATTTAACCCAATTGATTGGTTGTTGACAGCTTGTACAATTCCATGCTACAACCCGTGCTCTCGAGGATACAAATACGTATGTGAACTCTCACATGAAATCTTTATCATTATTGGTTACCATAATCTCTATAATTATTGGTTACCATGCATGTGTAATAATTCCTCCATGTGAAACTCATGAGTGACTTACGGATTTAATACAACGTCCTTGAGTTAATCTCCTCTTCTATTGAGGGGGGACTATCCCACCTTCACACACAACCACCTTTATAGACTTGTTTATGCATCTGAGCTAAGACAGTTTAGAATCCCATGACTAGAAATTCATTCTTCATTGTCAAAATACAATTATACATACACAAGACGGCTTTTGCGTCTGAGGTATAAATAACACTTATACAACTGTGGCGTGAATCAACCTAATTTACGATTGGTAAAGTACCATATCAAGATTCCTATAGATCAATTCAATGTACTCTTTTCCTAAAGCACAGATTATTTGTCCCTAGTTTCCAAACTAACAGCTACTTGATAGACTATAGTAATTTTATGTGCATGAATATATTATTCTCTTTGGATATCTAGATATCTTTCTTCAGTGTCATATGAATTAGCCTATTTATAACACATGTTTAAATATTAGGAAGCATTATAGTATGATCTCAAGATAATTTACTGAATCATTTTATGTATTCATGAACTTCATTATGAACACACAAAAATAATAAGTGATGGTTTATTTTAAAGAATACAAATAAGACATTAAAGTGCGTTTGTCTTACATGCCATGCCACATTTTATCCAACACATGGTTGATAATGAACTTTGACCAAGGAGCACTATCTCAAAGCTAAAAGCTTGATTTTATCCTCCATGGAAGAAATATAGCACCAAAGTTTTGAAAATGTGTCATCATATTCAGGATTAAAGTAGGAGAGGATTGTGGTCATGTATGTTAGGTGAAAGAAATATCATGTTATGTTATATCATGATTAACAATACTTTTTTCTACACAATTTAGGATTCCTAACCAAGGAATCATGTTGTCAAATTAAAAGCAAATGTGTCATGTACCTCATGTTTTCATATTTTTCGGTTTTCCTACAACATCCCCTCCAGTATCATTCTTTGTAACCATCATTTTCCTCAAGCATTAACATACTACTAATAATCTCAATGCGCTATCCTTCTTTCATGGCCTAAAATGTATAAAATAATATAAAATTTCTAATTATTAATTGGAAATAATTGTTTAATGCCAAGTGATTTTTTATGAGACACACTGCAAATTTTCTGAAAATCTGTAAAATACATAAGATAATTATAAACACTTCAATTCTGTTGTTTATCATTGTAACTCTCAAAAACTGAGTCCTTGTAATTCCAAGAAATAATTCCTTTTTCAACCTATCCAAATCAAGATTTAAAAATACGATATAATCTAGATACAATTTTGCAGAATCCTAAAGTTTAAGACAAATATTTTAAAATAATAAAATCCATGGCCTTATTTTTGGAGCAAGATGAATCATGTTTTATTTTAACATGCTACTGCATCACCTAGCTCACTAAAGTATACCCTTTTGTAAATTGACATTCTAGACTATGAGTAGCTGACCCATCTATGTGAATTATTTCCCTTTGTTTCATGTCAAATCGATCATAAGAAAATACTCAAGCCAAGGTCAAACACAACTTCTGCAATTATCAGAAGTTGGATGGTTTGCAAACTAATCAACTCATCATAAATGACTTGCCTAAGGTATCCAGTCAGGATAGGGTTGCACCAGCCCATAAAATAGATATAAACGATTCACAAAATAAAGCATTCTTTGATTGCGGAAATCAAGATATGTAATCAGCATTTCATAACTGGAGATTTCATGGATATGTACCTGAATAGATATTTCATCACTTAAATCCTTTTTTTTTAAAGAACTTCATCACTTAATATGTACAAAACATTTGGTTTTGTTCGACTTCTTTTGACTTGCTTATATCTTTGGAATTCCAAGAACTGCCTAATTTGTACCTAAATGATACTTATTGAACTATCCAAGAACTAGCTAAAATGTCGATCAAGATCTATTGTGATCTCCCAATGGGCTTGCCAAGTAATGATCATTTTAACCTAAATGATACTTATTGCACATAAACGCTCATGATTGAATGCAAAAAAGATGGAATTTTCCTAGCAGAATGTGACACTAACTTTTCCTCCGTTATTTTTTTACATTACTGCTCGGGATTTGGATAAAAATAAAAATCTTAGCACCTGAATAGGAGTTTGAGCCACCCAACATATTTAAGAGATAAATAACAGCACCACGCCCATATCCATTTGTCGGAGCAATGTCATCTCCTGTGGGTTCAAATATCAAGTCAAAAAAAAAACCAATTTTAAAACTCGGGGAAAATTTAAATTATTAGAATCTCTCTATCTTTTTAAAAAATTGATGCGGCATTAGATAGGCGTCAAGCCTAATTACCAGCATGGGTGATTCAGTTGCATGAAAATCACATCCCATCCACGACCTTGATGCCAGACCGTTTGTCCCATTCTTCAGGCGATGCCACATCCGACATGATCTTTTCTTGACCACGCCACAGGATCTGAGGAAATGGAAATTACAAGAGAATAAATGAAATAATGAATATGAACTCAATACAATAAATAAATGTATGAGTACCTTGTCAATAACGCCAAATTCCAGGGCCTTCATTGAGTCCATGTAGTACGGACGCCGCATCACATTCGCCACTTGCTCAACAGACTGAAAAATAAATCTTTGAGAAAATTGTCCGATTTCCCTATTTAATATTCAATCTCAATAAATTAGGATGCTTATATTTTGGCACGCATTTGTATATTATTAAAAGAGAAAATTAATAACTTTCCTTGATTAGTTTTATTTAATTCACAGAAAAAACTTAAATACAAAAGAATGAATGTTTAGAACTAAGGCATTCTGGTTAATGTAGAAACAGAAATACTCTATTCTTAAAATAGAACAATAAATATACACACATAAATATACAAGTATAAATATTCCTATATACAAAAAAAGTAATATATTCTCAATATCGTGATAAATTAATGAAAAAACGATTCCTCCGTTTCTCTACTCACATTTCCAGTATGTCGCGCCAGGAGCTTGACCAACGTGTCTCTGTTAGAAATAACCTGCGATAAAGAGGTTAGAGGAAAATGAAGGAAGATTCTTTAGTGGAAATATTATAATCAAAACTGATATGGTTAAATTGAAATAAGAAACAATGAGTTTGACTATTTTTAAGATGATACAGGTAATGAAATCAAGTTGATCTTGCAAAAACTGGCGTGTTACCTCCTTAGCACGGATAAGCACATCACTAGCAGGCATCTGGCCGGATGATGGAACTCGAGGCTGCTGGATCATAGCTACAAAGTGAAAATATGAAAATTGAGAGAATTCATAAACCATAAGTATAACGATAATTAAAAGGTACTTAAATTAATTATAAAAAATAGGAGAGTTTTACCCTTGGAGTGTGGCATCATAAATCTTCTGCCTTTCTTTCCTGCAGCAAGTAGCAGGCAAGCCTGGCCTATTGCAGCTCCAACAGCCACCGTTTGAACCTATGAGTGGTGAAAGTTGAATATTAATGAGAAAATTATTAATAAGACAAATGAAACATGGAGCCCTCGTATATTAATTTGAAATTAAAAAAAAATATTATCCAAGCCACAAACATGGAGCATAATTCAGCCCACCTCATTCTTTAGTTGCATCATAGCATCGTAGATGGCAAAACCTTCTGACTCCATTCCAACCTGATACAAGGACATAATTAATTCATTATGATATTTCTGTTGTCAGATAGTATTCTCGGGCCTAATTAAGACAAACGAGTTGTTCATTTACAAAATATAATATTTTACACCTCTAAAATCATTAACAGGAATTCGATTAATGCAAGATGATGTCATTTATTGTGTTAATTCTGCCATTAAGTTATATTCTATGAACTGATATTAAAAAATGATCCGTCAAGTGACAGAAATATACATTATTTGGTATTTATGAAGGGATTAGCATAATCCTATTCCACGTTTTACGATGTGCTATCTTAAACTGATTCTGTTGTCAAACGAAATTCTAGGGTCTGATAGGGACAAATGAACCGTTAAGTAACATAATAATAATTTTTTGTATCAAGAAAAGCATTAACATGAATGTATTTGTGTTTGACGAGGTGTTATAAAGAGAGAGAAACAAAACGTACTGTTTCACCATCGTCACGCGTTGTTCCAGTTGAATTAATGTAAAGATAAATGGGCTCCTTTGAATCCATCCACTGAAGATAAAGCAACTCAGCAATAACAAGCTCTGTCACAGCAGGCACCAGCTGGGAAAAGAAAAGAATATAAGGTAAGTCGACTCCTCAAATCAAAGAGGAAAATTTTAAAGAAATCCTGAAATTAAGGAGAATGAAGAGGCCTAATATAAACGAATACACCATGACCAGCAGATAATATTGGGCCGTAGTATTTAATTGCTCTTTTTTTTTTCTTCAAGAAGAAGTATCTTATTGCGTTGAGATGCTAAAATTCGGAATTTAATACTTTCCAATAAAATGATCTTTACAGATGAGATTGATTTAACTCTTACCGGCATCCCAATGTAAACGATTCTACCATTGAGGAGCAGCGATGGCAAATCCGGGGGCGGCTTCCTTGGCCTGTGCTCATTGTAAGAAACAGAACGCTCGACCTGTTTATAGAGAAATAACATTACAAAATTATTGTTAAACTAATCGAGAAATAAAGAGATTATAGATAAAGAAAAGAGGGCGATTATGACCATTCTTTCACACAAAACGTGCGTTCTCAACCCGGATGCCATGTTCTTAACAATTACCTTACGCTCCATATTCATAATTTAAGGCATAATCCAATGTTTCCTCAAATTTTATTTATGCAAAAAAATCAGATTTACCCACTTCTAATATTTTCATGCATTCCCAAATCAGACGCCATGTTGTGCACTAGAAGCTTTGTATTGACATGTGCCAAAAATTATGCAGAAACACAAAACAACTAAATAATATGCAAGGCGCAAGACAACAATTAACCAATTAAGCAAAAACACAAGTCTCGCCAAAAAACATAATTAATCAACAATTAAATCCGTCTAAAATCACAGAAAATTGAAATTTCATCAAATTAAGAACTCTCCGTCAACCTGAGCGGGGGTGGCCATCAGCTTGGGCTCGTCGAACAGGTCAAGATACGGAGGCAAATCAGCATCCTGAGAAGCCGGCCGAGAAGTGAACGCTTCAGGAGAGGAGACGGCCAAAGAAGACAACTTAGATAGAAAGGGATCCCTAGGGTTGAGAGGCGGCATGGGAGGAAATCCTCTTCTAGAACTGCTGCAAAGGATAACTCTTCTTCGCCTGGATGAAATCAAAGATGAAGAACAGCTCGATGGCGAGCATGCCGAAGATCTTGCCGCAGCCGCCTGCGGTCGAGCTCCGCAGAAGCTCATCAAGCTCCCCCCCGTCGCCATTGCTACCCCTTCGCTCTCGCTATCTCGCGGTCTCCCGATATATATATATATATATATATTTATATATTTATATAATATCGTGTATATACACTTAATGACACTCTTCATACCCGATACTGGCCGATAATCGGGCGAACAAATTACCCGATATCTTCTTTCGGATCCTTCCTTCTCTGTAGACATGTTTGTTGGCTATGTGCAGTTCGAATTATTCGATCTGTGCCAATTTGTTTTAATCCTTTTTAAAAGAATAAACATATGTTTATTATTATTATTATATATTTATTCTTTAAAAACATATTAAAAAATATAAATATGTGAATTGCTACTTTGTTAGGTTTCAAACTTTCGAAGGATGCTCTCCCTTGGCAGTTTCAATTTTTATTTTTTTGCCTTTTTTATTTAATTGTATGTGATTATACTTACTATGCTCTTATTTGAGAGATTCATTGATAAATTATTTATTGCCTTAACTTAATCTTATTATTAAGATCATTTGAATAACTAAGACTATTTTTTAACTAATACATCCACACTTAGTAAGAAAAAATACTCTGAACATTTTTTCTGAGAATTTATGTGAATTGTACGAATTCTGTGCGAATTTTGTTCAAATTGTTCTAATTGTGTGAAAAACTGTTCTAATTTTCGCACAAAAAAAGAACAGAACAAAGAACATGGCCCTGTGTCGTTCTTTTGTGCGAATTTTTTGTTCGTTCAAGAGTTCTCTGAAGAGTATTTTGATTAATCAGAAATTCTTTTATTTTCTATTTTCTTCAGAGTTTGTTATTTTCGCTCATAAATCCGGTTGATCTTGAGTCATAAAATTGTATCAGCTGTTCAATGTTTTACGACCTGTTTGTTTGAAATCAAGATGTCTATGCTTTCAAATTCTGCTACAGTGTAATAGCAATAATAAACTACAATACATTAATTAACACTAACCATTCGAGCAGAAAATGAAATAACTAAATTCTCTAGGTGTATTTGTAAAGAAGGCAACGGAATATATCCATATTAATAGGATTTTTCATGATAGGCTTTTTTTTCAAGCAAGTTGTTACTTCGCCTTATGTTTATGAACGCTCGACATATTAGAGTTTCTTTTGGATGAAGATTCCAATTTTAGACCAGAAAAAATAGTCTGTAATTACAAGATATATTGTATTTGAATTTTACGATTAATAAAAAAGAGCAAAATTTTTTCACCAGAAAATGAATATATTTCCTAGTAATTATTATTATTATTGAAATTCATTGTAGATAAGCCGTATTCGTGTTTTTATATCGTCCTGGAAATGCTGTTTTTTCCCAACAGCTTCTTGCCCCACAAAAACTGAAAATTTTCTATCGAGTTATTTATTAGAATTACTGTTTTTCCTCGATAATATCTGGATTGATAGCCTTATAATTGCAAGTTCTTGTTTTTCATTCGAATTCCTCACACTTATCACGTATTTATATGATAACGAAAAAAAATTTCGCCCGGCTCCTTTCTCGTTCAAAGTTTACACAAGAACACGAATATTTCTTGTAAAAAAATTTGTTAATGAATGATTCCCATTAACCCATATTCATGCTATAACGAAATTATCGTCGTTTTTTTCACGATGGCTTCAGACACTGAAAAGGTGTATAAAAAAAGATATGTTTTTTCTAAGAGATTTTAAAATGCTTAAAAATTCTCGCCAGTAAATCCCAACTAATCAAACATGTCCCCCCCGACCCTTAACCCTAAGATTAAAAACAAATATTTCTTCCCAGTAAATTCTCTGACAAAATTGATAATTCTTGCCAATTATTTCGATCTCGTTTCTGATACAGGGATGGGACATTTCTTTTTTGATTTCGACGAACGAAGAGCTGAAATATCCGTTTCGTGGTCCTGTTCGTTGTGTTCTCGAACTTTCTTTAAAAAAACTTCCTAATTAGAACTTTGACAGTAGCTTTAATTATAAAGTACGAACCGCCAAGAACACATAATCATGGCGGCCCCTCGAACCAAACAGTATTTGAATTCGTTCCTTGACCACCAAGCTATCCCCAGTTATAATTTAATGTACTCAACATCCATGAAAAATTGAAATTGACCAGATTCATGAGACCCAGGACGAAGTTATTAAAATCCATACCGATCAATTAAATCACAATCTATAACACTCAACACTCGAGTCCGCCAGCCCATTAATTACTAAAGTTTCAACCGATTACCCTCATTAACGGTTTAGGAAGGAAGATCAACGCGTTAACCGTTTAGGAAGTAATTAATGTAAATTAATTTGTTAGGTGAAACGGGAGAATAAAAGATGAAGATGAAACAGGAGAAAAAACTTAACATTTACATACACGGACTATTCAGTTCAGACGGATTTTTTCGGGTAATCACGGAATTGTTCTAAGACGGAAAAAAAAAACTAAACTTTATCTTACACTGATAATTCAAGTTCATCAGATCAAAGCTGTTCTAAAGCCACTAAAGAAGAGAGAAGAAGCGTACCCGTTTGTCTCAGTGGGATTCGCCAGCGGTCTGTCCCCCGGCAGAGAAGATCTTCGAGATGCGATCGACGGGAACGGACGGCAGATAAGCGGCGGCGGAGTAGCCGTTCTCGGCGGCGTAGACGACGGCGGAGTTGTACTTGTCGGCCCAATGGGCCGCCGTGGGCACCGCGACTTGGGCCACCTGGGGGAATAGAGGAAGGCGGTTCAAAGTTTGCCACGTGGCGACCGCGTATTGCTCGGCCACCGGCTCGCACGTGCCGTAGATCTTTTTCACGGCGGGTTCGCACGTGGACACCACGTTCTTCGCCAGGGAGGTCGCCGTGGGGACTACGCCGTCGCGGTGAACGCCGTCGGCGATCGATCGCGCGCCGGATGATAAGTTCTTCACCGTCGGAGGAACGCGACGATCCAATTCGATCACCGCCGCGTCAACCTGAATGTAATTCTTGCGATTTAGGATCAGAAATTTCGAGAAATTTTGACTGATTTGAGTTTAGACAGGCCTGAATCATCTCTTGGAACACTAATTCAAATTTTCCAAGAAAATAATCTCCTCAGCTTCGTGATTTCCGATTCATTTGAGAGTTCGGATCGGAGATCTCGAGGAAATTTTTAGACAAGCTCTATGCCTAGATCATCTCGGGATTATGGAACAATTAAAGAAAAACTGACCTTGCGGTCCACGAATTTGAGGATCTCGTAGGGGAGATCGTGGAATTTGTCGTAAACCGGGCCGACGACGGCGCTGACTGTGCCTTCGACGGCCTGGACGCCGGGCTTCAGAGGACCGGAGCTCTCCTTGGCGAATCCGTAAAGCCTCGAGAGCAAAACCAAAGCCTGAATCGCCGCCACATGGAAAAACTCCAGGTGCTTGAGTTGCTGCTCCGCCTCCGAGATCTACAACAATAATTTGAAACAATCAACGACGAAAACCTAAAAAAAAGAGAGAAATCATGAAATAGCAACCAGATGAACAGCAAGAATATGAAACAATCTTAATAAGAGTTCAAACGATTCGCTCAAAATCACGAGAAATCGTAGATTTGCGTACAGAATCCACGTTCTGCTGTTCTGTAGCCTGTTGATCTGAAGCAGGTTCCGCCATGATCGGAGCTTCTACTCTCGTTTTCGAAGAATTCGATCGGCGTCGAAGGCGTCTTTTCAAACAACTAAAACGAGAGAGCGGCACCGAAAGATATGCGCAGTCAGAAACGCGGCTACCGCATGCCTGCATCAGCGGTCTCATTGACAGCCGTCCGATCTTTATCGGACGGTTCCGCAACATTGTCAGAAGAACAGCTGGAGAGCCCTGATTCGAGAAGCCACGTGGCCCTTTCAGAGCCTAATAGGTATCGCTGTATATTGAATGGTGCGTATTGGGGTTGAGGCGGCGGATTATTTTTCTCTGATTGGTCCACGTCATTATGCGTGCATTTCGCTTTGTAGGTAAGATAGAAGGCTGAGGGATATTTCCATTAGAAGGTTCTGGAGAAACCGTCTTTTCTTTCGTAGTTGGGCTGATTTTGACGGCCCATACTTTGAATTGGAAAGGCCCATTAAGTTCAGGCCCATAATCTTTATCTAGGGTTATGAGGAGGTATAAATACCTCTGTTTCCGTAGCGAATCTCCCAGCCGCCTGTTGTTACGAATTCATCGTCAGGTATCATCGAATTCTCTGTTCGAATCCACTCTAAATATTCATCTCTTTCTAGAATTCGCTTATAGTTCTACTAATTTTTTTCAGTTTTCCTTCTTCTGACTGTATATTTCTCGTCGACAGGGAATTATTTGAGTTTTGGGGATTCATCCGCTCCTGCCAAGATGCAGAACGAAGAGGGGCAGATGATGGATCTCTACATTCCTAGGAAGTGGTTAGTTATTACGGTTCTTAGTAGCCTCCTTTTGATATGAGATGATCTTGTGGATTGCGAATGGGAATAAGCTCAGTAAATTTGGTGTTCTAATACTTATTCATTTGTTTATACGCAGTTCGGCGACGAACAGGCTGATCACCGCCAAGGATCATGCGTCGGTTCAGATCAACGTTGGACATGTTGACGAGAACGGGATCTACACCGGGCAGTACACCACAATTGCCCTTTGTGGCTTCATCCGTTCTCAGGTTTATTTCCTTTTTTCTTAATGCACTTTCAGAAGATCGTTTTAGACACACTCGCATTTTGTCCCATGCGAATTGTTTTGATACTAAACAACTGCATGTTTGCGCAATACGGAATCACCCGAATTCTCAATTTACTCTTATTCGCTTAACTTATTCATGAAAATAGTGTATCTTAGAAACTTTGGATCGTATCTGTCCATTAGTTTCGATGCAAGGGGATTCATGTTTATTTATTCGGGTTGCCTGAAATATACAAGTTGTTTAGACAGTGTGAGTGAAGTTCTTCTTGAAACTGAATTTTGAGTTGAATTTGGAACAAGAGAAGATTATAAGGACGCATTATATTATCTACCCTTGCTTTACTTCTTTATCTTGAGATTTATAATGATGCATGCGACTTCTCGTGTTCAATCTTCAAGGTCGTGCGATGAGTTTAATCAAGTGTAGAGCATTTATCTAAAGTTCATTAAAAGACAAGATATTTGGTTGTTGTGATGATAAATATAATCGATACATGAATAATCCTGATTGATTTATCTCTTGCGGTTTGTTGTAATACTTCAAAATTCGTATTTCTTCTCGTTTTGGATGCACCTAAATTATTCAATTTGATTTATGTGGTCGGTTGAATTCATGATTTACTTGTAATTGGTATGGCTTAAGTAACAATGATTAAAATAGAAATCACGATGAGTTTTGTATTCTTGGCGTGTAATATATTTTAAAAAATGATTTTTTCGCAAATTTCAGGGTGATGCTGACAGCGCCCTGGATAGATTGTGGCAAAAGAAAAGAGTTGAAGCCGGTCAGTAATCATCCTAGGGTTTCTGGCCATTTGGGATAGATTTTCTTTAGATGTCCGCAGTTGAATCCAAGTTTATTTTTCGCACGCACTTTTTGAGTTAATTTTTCACATACTCTTCTTAATTCAAATCTTATGTGAACTCTACTCTCTATGGCGATGATCGTCTGACAAGAATTTCTTGGTTGATTATATTATTAAGTTGAATTACGGGCATGCATTATAAGGGTTCTGCCGTAATCATAAGAAGTTCTAAGTTATTTATTTCCATGCTCTACTAACTGCGAAGTCTAATATTTTGATACGATTGAACTTAATGACCGTGTTAATCTTAGTGAATCTAATCAAAGTACAGTTGTCCTTTAGAATAGGGCCACCATTTTGGATTTTCGTGAACTGCTGTAAGTTATGTTCTTACAATTCTATCGATCTATAATATTGATAATTATACCGGCCAGTTAATATTTTCATTCTATCACTTGGCATTGTAGCCAAAATTACTGAAGTACATGGTAGTCAAGTAGGGAAGATTTTTTTCAATCTCTTTCTCTACTTGCCCATCTGTGTCTCTGGTTCCTTATCTGTTATCAATCCCTCCCAATCTCCTGTTCCTCATCTCCCTCTCTCTCTCCTCACTCTCACTATTTATGTATCTATCTATCTATCTCTCCTGTTCCTCATGTCCCTCTCATCTCTCTCTCTATCTCTCCTGTTCCTCATTGCCCTCTCACCTCTCTATCTCTCCCTTTCCCGCCCATTCCTCATCTCCTTCTCATCTCTCACTCTATCTCTCCCATTCCTCATCTCCCTTCATCTCTCTCTCCATCTCTCCCATTCCTCATCTCCCTCCATCTCTCCCTCTATCTCTCCCATTCCTCATCTTCCTCTCATCTCTCTCTCTCTCTATATCTCCCATTCCTCACTTCCCTCTCATCTCTCTCTGTCTCTCCCATTCCTCATCTCCCTCTCATCTCTCTCTATCTCTCCCATTCCTCATTTCCCTCTCATCTATCTCTCTCTCTATCTCTCCCATTCCTCATCTCCCTCTCATCTCTCTCTCTACCTCTCCAATTCCTCATCTCTCTCCATCTCTCCCATTCCTCATCTCCCTCTCATCTCTCTCTCTATCTCTCCCATTCCTCATCTGTCTCCTGTCTCTCTCTATTTCTTCCGTTCCTCATCTCCCACTCATCTCTCTCTCTCTCTCTATCTATCCCAATTCTCATCTCATTCTCATCTGTCTCTATCTCTTCTATTCCTCATCTCCCGCTCATCTCTCTCTATTTCTTCCGTTTCTCATCTCTCTTTCTATCTCTCCTGTTCCTCAATTCCCTCTTATATTTCTCTCCATCTCTCTCATTCCTCATCTCTCTCAATTTCTTCCATTCATCATCTCTCCTATCTCGCTTTATCTTCCCCGTTCCTCATCTCTTATCTCTTGGGTTCGCCATTTTTCACTTGAACTGATACAGCAGTTTGGGAACTAGGGATTTAAATGAAGTTTGGTACTGGGTTTGGCACTGAAATTAAGCAGACCAAACCAAAAATCAGACTGAAATTAAGGGGGGGGGAATATTAAAAGTTGGTGTTGCAGGTTTTCAAAGTTTGGACCTGGTGCCTTCAAAAATGAGGAGTCTATGTCAACTAGGTGCCATCAATATATCTAAAACAAGAATGAGGAATGAATTTCGACATGGAAGAAAACAAATATGAAGACACATAAATATCAAATACATAAGTACACAAATAAGTATGCGGATACAAAAAAATACAAAAGTACATAAACATAGAAATACACAAATGTGCAAATACCTAAATACATAAATATGTAAATGCATAAATATCTAAATACTAAAATATGTATATATATTAAAACATTTATTGAAATACAAGTATATAAAAATATGCAGAAATACAGATTGTCCTTTAATTAATCCATGAAAAAAGGGAACCTTTACCTAATACAGTTGCTTGTTTTCTCTTTTAATTAATTTTAACAAAAAATCTGACTTTGATTTTAAACTTTCAATATCATTTTTTCAAATACATATGACTAAGCTTAGGTTTTACTGAACTGAAACTGATTTTTGAGCGAACCGAGACCATAACAAAGTTTAGGTAAAGGTATAGGTTCTTGCCGAAAACTGATATCAAGACCAACATGATCATTCCCTACTTATCTTTCTCTATCTCATGTTCTTCTCTCTGTCCCCTTCCTCATCTCTCTCTCTCTCTATCTCTCTCTCTCTCCCTCTCTCTCTCTCTCTCTATCTCTCTCTCTCCCTCTCCCTCTCTCTCTTTCTCTCTCCCTCTCTCCCTCTCCCTCTCTCTTACTCTCTCTCCCCCTCTCTCTCTCTCTTCCATCTGAAGCTATGCAGTCCTACAATCTCTCTTTCTCTCTCCCTCTCACCCTCTCATATCTCATCCTCTCTCTCTCCCTCTCTATCTCTCTATCTCTCTCTCTCTCTCAATCCTCATCCTTCTCAACCAGTATCAATAAACACTATTTAGGTGGAGCTAGATTTGGTATGAAAAGAAGGTCCATAGTTTATGGTAGCCTTTAGGGAATGCAAGAAAATTTTGACAGCTTTTTCTGTGAATTGGTTGAGGATTCCACATGTATAGAAATGCTCTAGTGATTTCACAATAAATGTGAGGGCGTGAGTATGGTGCACAGACGCGGAGGGGACATTAATTTCATCCGTGGATGAAAAAATTGTCCCATCCAAGATTTCAGACAATTGACGGGATGAAGAATCGTCCATCGGTCCCCGGACGGGATGATTTTTTCATCCATGGACAAAATAACTGTCTCGTATGGGGCCTTGGATGGCAGGTGTGACAGTTTCTGCATCTTATGGGAGTCATGTATCCGCCTGAGCCATGAATTTGACATGTGATGTGCCTCATGTCAAATTCACTGCATCTTATGTGACCAGACCGGACGGGACGTGGACAAAAATATTTGTGACGGGATGATTTGGACAAACTTCTCAAATTTGGGACATAGGACGGGACGGTCTTCGTCCTAGCCCGTCTTTCGTCCCCACCCTGGACAATCGTGCACTATAGGCGTAAGAGAGTTAAAACATTTCTAGGAACCAGCAGTTTGATGGTATGAAGTGGTATAAAAAATTCAAAGGCACATCAAAGAGACACAAGTAGTGGTGGGTTTATAATTGAGGATATTGGCACATCATAGAATTATGGAAATATATTAGTTTGAGTGAAAAAAAATGATGGAGAAATTAGTTCAATGCCAAAGAAGTGTTGATCGGTACCAAGGGTCCAGATCGCGAAGGGGACAGGGAGTGAGCGAAGAAGATCATCACAACACCAACAATCTGAGCTGATGGTGAGGAAACCATTTACATAGAAAACAAGACAAAGGCAAGAAGTGGGAGTAATTTGAAGAAGAAAGAATAATCAGTCAGGAACTAGTGAAAAGTGGAAAGCTTGGTCAACCAGACCTTCAGAGCCTATTTCAAATCATAAAGAGCCTTGCCCAGAAGAAAACTATGTAGGTGAGAAGATTCATGGGGTTGCATCATATTTAAGTTCCTTGAAGATCACCATGTAAAAATTCATAAGAGAGGTTTAAGTGATGTATAATTTAGGGATGGGAGAGAATAATGAAAAGGTGATAACATCAAATTAGATCAATAAAATTATCAATTTATGCATTTTGACAATACATGACTTAGGTAAATAAAATGGTGACTGTAACCTAAGTCATTCTAGGAGCATGGAGTGGATGAGAGACTATACGTGCATGGTAACCAATGATGAACAAGTTCCATGGGTAAGTCAATACACACTCCTTTGTATCTTCTAGAGAATAAGGTATAGCTTGGCACCCCACGCGTTGGAGACTCAACCAATCAATGGGGTTAAATCGATCCAACATTAATTAATCTATATAATGATATAGTTAATTAATTTGGAAGCCAATAAAGGTTATTGGGCTGCTGGGGTCGTTAAGTAGATTGATAAATGGGCCTAGATGGTCACATGCAAATGGTCTTATGGACGTCAGAAGATATACTTAAGTTTGGGGTTTTTTATGAAAAATACCCACTTAGTATAATATCTAAAGACCCTAAACGAAATTCACCCAGGACAGAACTGTTGAGGGACCTTCCCCTTCTTCTCTTTTCTCCCCACGGCTCCTCTCTATTTCCATTACAATCGAGACGACATAACGACAACAACAGATGTTGAACAGAGCTAAAATTACTGAGTACATGTTTATATTTTTATTGAATAATCTCAAAAATACCAATGACAAGTTAAAAACCCAAGTTTTTTTATTATCAAAGAGAAAGATGATGATGAATGTCACATGATTAGAGATGTTTTTTGAAGGCATGAAGTTCCTCTCCCCAATTGAACTTTGGAGAAATAGTGCTTTACTAGTTGCTGAAATTTTAAAAAGATGGACAACATATCACTCTTGATATTTAATGGGTAAAGCCAATTGTAATGAATATAATCATCAATCAAACAATGTATAAAGCAAAATGAAGAGGTGATCTTACATGAGAAGGGCCATTAAATATGAATGAAAAGCTGGAGAGGTTTGGTGGATAAAATACTGGATAAGCCAAAAGGTAGTGTGTGAGCTTTACATAGGCAACATGAAGAAAACCCAAAAAGTTTTTCCAATTTAGTTACATGTAAACCAAACCATTTTATATCTTGATGCAAAATATGAAAAGAAGGGTGGACTAGTTGATGGTACCACATAGTTCGTATATCCTCATTTTGTGACGCAAGCGATCAGGATTCCATTGGTGTTGATTGGGTAAAGTCTTGCTGTAACTTTTCTCTTGAGAAGTATCTGACTTGTAGAAATATACTTAACAACACAGTGATCTGGGTGAAATTCAATTAATTCACTGTTTTCATGAGATGATTGGCAAAAAATCATATGTTTTGCGTGAATGTGGGAATGTGAATGACATTATTATGTTTTAGATGTTGCAAGGACATATGAATACGCACATTACCAAACATTCAATGGAAAAGCCTTATCCATCACCAATTTAGAATTTTTCTCTGCTGTAATATGCTTGAGGATGAACTAAGAGACTTGGATTGGCAGTAATATGGTGTATGTTGCCGCTATCTTGGTACTAGTGAGATATGATAAGCTAGAAAAAAGGTATACGTCATCACTAATTCCCTTATTTTCCTTAGTTGTATGATTTTTTACTCTATATTCTGGAAGTTATTTATTATCTTAGTTGAAACATATTTTATATAATATCATAACAAATATTTTATTCAATATTTTATGCGCTAGTTGTTGACATTCGATTTGATTGAATGGCAGAGGCTATCTTAAATTCTCTCTCTCTCTCTCTACCAGAGAGAGATCCATAAGGAAAAAATTCCTTCTTTCAAGATCTCTTCTTTGTTGTACTCAACAACCATGTTTATGTAGGTCAGCCATGTTAATGTAGGTTTGTTTTGGGATGAAGGATGACATTTAGATGGATGTGATGGGACTAAACAGCCATTTTCAAATGACACATTGAGACACGATGGTGATAATGTCATGTGTCGATGTCACCATTGACATGAAAAAATACTGATGTCATTGACATTGTTGACATTATCAATGATGGCAGTCATCCCCGTCAATAACAATACTTGTAATCATCATTTAAGACAGTTGGAATTCTCATTGAGAACAGCTTTCTTCCTTGTCAATGGCAGTCATTGTATGTGTTGACTGCAGTCATCATCCTCATCAATGACACTTCCATCAATACTATTGTCATACTGACAGTAGTTATTATTGATAGAAATTCATCTTCCATGACAGTTGCCATACTACTTAATGACAGACATTTTCATCATCAATGCAGTTCACCGTCATCGTAAAAATAATCATCATCATCGTTGTCAACAAAAAAGCATAATCAATGAAAATTTTCATCTGTGTTAATGAGACTCCTCATCCTCATCAATGGTAGTTGTAGTCACCATCGATGATGACAGTCATAATTGTCACCATTGATGATGACAGTCGTAATTGTCATCATTGAAAGTTGATGTCCTCGTCCATGTCGTAGACTTGCCATCCTCATCCATGAAAATTATTTTCATCATCGATAATACTTCTAACACTTCCTTTACTATAATTTTAACACAGGTCATCATCAATAAAAATTCATCGTCAATGACAGTTTCATCCTTGTCAATGACAGTTATTTTCCACGTCAACAACATTAGGAGTCCTTCTTGATGACACTTTTGTTGATGTTCTTGTCCTTGATGATGCTTCAATTGTAGTATGTCATCATTTTACTGACAGTATTCATCATTATAATATCTATTAACTTAGAGTATATAATTTTTATATTTAAAATTATTTAATACAATATAAAAATATTTTTAAGAACACTATTGATCCAATTTTTTGATTTTTTCCCACTTCAATCCCCTATTGTAATCTGTCATCATGTGCCATGATGGATGTTTGGACTAATGATAAAAAATTTTCCATCCAGTAATCCATCCATTAGTGTGGAAAATCCATATGATGGTATGCCATTAATCCAAAAACCCTCCTCAGACCAATGTCATATAGTCAAGGGAGAGTAGCGGGGTCATAATGTCAGACAGCACCACCACATCCATTCCATTTTCCCAGCCATAAGTTGAAATGACCAACATTAATGACTAGTTTCCCAAAGGATATATGATTTCATGCAGGGCGTTGCTGATGCTATGCATGTATGGTATCCAATCCAAAAAATTGGGAAAGATGATGATATAAAAAACAGATATCATTAGTTCAATGGAGAATGAATAATGATAACATATATTGTTAATTGGATAATGATAATGATAACTATTGCAATTATAATAGCAAGACCGACAACAAATACTGTGAAGAAAACTAAAAATTGAATTACTTTATTTGATAATTGATTTAAAATTTGAATATGCTTTTCTTTACGATGAATGATTTTATGTCATGGCTATGTGTTTTCAGAATGTAATAATAAATAACCATAGTAATTGAAAATTAAATATGTTTGTATAGCTGAAATTTTAATCATATTCTTAATAAAAATTAATATATCTTTTACATATTCATATGTTCAATTTAAATAGTAGCATACAGATATGACTCCAACCCTTGACAAGTCGTATGATAGCAAAATGCTCAAGGATTTCAACAATCAACTTCAGAGAAATCAGCGTCCAGTTGTAGAATTAAAGAGAAGGAAGATAAATAGTAGAACTAAGAGTGGCAAGATGGAAATGGAATGAAAAATCGAACTAGGGATGCTGATATGACTCCAACCCTTGACAAGTCGTATGATAGCAAAAAGCTCAAGGATTTCAACAATCAACTTCAGAGAAATCAGCGGCCAGTTGTAGAATTAAAGAGAAGGAAGATAAATAGTAGAATTAAGAGTGGCAAGATGGAAATGGAATGAAAGATCGAACTAGGGATGCTGGTATGACTCTAACCCTTGACAAGCCGTATGATAGCAAAAAGCTCAAGGATTTCAACAATCAACTTCAGAGAAATCAGCGGCCAGTTGTAGAATTAAAGAGAAGGAAGATAAATAGTAGAATTAAGAGTGGCAAGATGGAAATGGAATGAAAGATCGAACTAGGGATGCTGGTATGACTCTAACCCTTGACAAGCCGTATGATAGCAAAAAGCTCAAGGATTTCAACAATCAACTTCAGAAAAATCAGCGTCCAGTTGTAGAATTAAAGAGAAGGAAGATAAACAGTAGAATTAAGAGTGGCAACATGGAAATTGAATGAAAGATTGAACTAGGGAAAGTCGGATGCGACAATACCTCCCTTTGGATTGGGCAGCTCCCATTCTCTAGGCCATAGCTGACCTTCCTACTTCCCCCTGTGGGTTATTTATGCTTGGTCAATCAGTCTATTCTGTTGATCAATTAGTTCTTGGTTTACTGGTGATGCTTGGTCCTCTGGTAAGTCTGAGGTAGGCTCGTATCATTACTTCCTCCCTCTCAGTCTAAATTGTCTCCAATTTGGAACTCGAGAAATTGTCGAGCGATGACTTCAGCGTCTTCCCAGGTTGCTTCGAAGTTAGGTAAATCCTTCCATTTGATAAGGAGTTGCATTCCTTTCCTGTTGAAATGTCTCGTAAGCACAGCTTCAGGCGAGACCTGCCATTCCCAATCATCAGAAATGTTAGTGGGGAGAGGTAAAATGTTAATATCATCACCCACAACTCTGCGTAAATTCGATATATGGAAAACTGGATGAGTAATTGCTGTTTGAGGGAGATCCAGTTTATATGCTACAGGTCAACTTTTTTAACAATGATGTAAGAGCCAAAGTACTATGGAGCTAGTTTTTCAGACATACGTTTTGCCGAAGTCTTCATCCTATGCGACCGTATTTTCAAAAACACCTTATAACCCTCCTCATATTCAATATCTTGTCGATGTTGATCTGCCTTCCTTTTCATAATGGCTTGAGCCTTGGCTAGGTGGTTTTGTAATTTGGATAGGATATGGTCTCTTTATGTCAGTCAGGAATCCAACAAGTCCAATGGACAAGGTGGAGAACCATAATGGATGATGTGAGGAGAATCTTGACCATAAACATCTTTGAATGGTGTCATCTTTGTAGATGTGTGAAAAGAAGTGTTGTAACTATACCCAGCCCAAGATAACCATTGCGCCCACTTCTTAGGATTTTCATAAGCAAAACAACATAAGTAGCATTCCAAACTTCTATTCATGACTTATGTCTGCCCGTCTGTTTTGGGCTGGTAAAATGAGCTGAACTTTAGTGATGTACCTTGTATCGTGTGTAGCTCCTTCCAAATTTGGATGGTGAAAGTAGTGTCTCTATCTGAAATAGTAGAATGAGGAATGTTGTGTAACCTGACAATCTATTTAATAAAGCTTTTAGCAATATCAGGAGTGGTGAATGAGTCTTGAACACCTACATAATGTCAATAGTTACTTAATCTGCAAACCACTATCAATATAGAATTGTAACCTCTCGATTTTGGTAAGCTTTCGATAAAATCCATGGATATTTCTTCCCATATTTGGTTAGCTATGTGGAGAGGTTGATTAATCCTTATAGAGAGAGTGTGGATGCCTTGTGGCGCTGACAAACCTGACAAGCATCAACATACTCCTTGATTTTCTTTTTCATACCCTGCCAATATAGTTGTTGTGCAATTATGTTGTGATTTTTAAGTACCCCTCCATGTTCACCTATTTTAGCAACATGAAACTCTTTTAGGACCAATGGGGTAAATGACAAATTTGGAGGTAACACCAGTTGCCCCTTATATAAAATGACATTATTTTGTAAAGTATAGTGTGGGGCAGTTGGTGACTGTGATAGGAGTGTGTGTTTGATGTTGGAGAGTTTTGGATCATGGTCAAGCTCTTTGTACAGCAATGGTCTATCTAACCAATGTGTCACTGAGATGTTGTGGCCATGAGGCTTGTTATCTGCCATAGATCGTGATAAGGAATTTGCCACAATATTGTATGCACTACTTTGAAACAGATTTCAAAATTGAAACCCGATAGTTTGGATACCAACTTGTGATAATGTGGTGGCACTTCCTTATGTTCAGTCAAGAACTTTAAGCTGAATTGATCTGTATGTATGAAGAATTTTTGAAATAAAAGATAGTGCTTCCACTTATGGACGTAAAATACCACAACCATCAATTCTCATTCATACGTAGATTTGAGTCTAGAATTTCTGTTGAGAGTCTTACACTAACACGCAATTGGATGTGAATCTTGGATGAGTACAACTCCCATTCCAAGCCTAGAGGCTTCGGTTTCGACAAAAAAATGTTTTGAAAAATCAGGCAGTTTCAATATTGGAGTTGTGGAAAGGACCTTGATGCAGGACGGACGTCGTCAACATCCTGCGGCGGGAGCGCACATCCGTTCGTCCGTCCCGAGGACGTTCATCTTGGACTGCACGTCCCGCTTTCGGTGGGGTGTCCCAGAAAGGTCCTGCGCGGGGGCCGCAGTTCGTTGGGCCGGGGGTGTTGCAATCTCCACATGGTCTGCGCTCCACCGATAGTCGTCGGGGCGTTGGTAGGCCCGACGATCGATGGGCGGGGCTGTTCAGCCGGCCAGATGACGAATACGGCGGCGAACTGTGTGGCAGTCTACGACGACTAGCAGCGTCGTGCGGCGGCAGCGAGCAGCGGTGGCGGTGAGCAGTGGCAGGCGGCAGCGGCGGCGAGCGGCGGCAGCAGCGAGCTGCGGCGGCGGCGGTGGTGGCCGGAGGCGGCCAGTGACGGTGGCCAGGGACGGCGATGGCCTGAGATGGTGGCGACGGTCGGAGACGGCGGCGGCGGTGGCCAGAGGCGGCCAGAGATGGCGGCGGCCGAAAGTGGCTTCAGCGGCCGGAGATGGCGGCGGCTGGAAGCGGCGGCGGCGGCCGGAGGCGGCGTCGGCGGCCAGAGATGGCGGCGGCCTGACTAGGCCACGGTTATGGGCCGCAATCAGGGTGCTGGCCTCGAGTTTGGGCCAGATTGGACCACCGGGATTGGCGGCGGCCCATTAAATTAGGCCCGTTACTGGGCTTAGGGCTGGCGTGGCATCCCTCGAGATGCGTGCATGGGGGGCTAGAGTAACCGGCGCCTCAGGGCACGGATTTACGGCGCCTCGGGGCGCGGGATCCAGGCTGGCTGGGCCTGGTTGGATAGGTGGGCCTGGCCGGCTGGCGCAAGCCCAATGGGCGAAACGGCCTAATGGACCGGGCGGCTGGGCACGGCTGGGAGCGGCGCAGACGGGCACGGTGCGGCGCGGGCTGGCGTGGTGCGGCAGGCGCAGCTGGGTGCGGCGCGACACGGGCGCGGTGGCTGGGCGCGGCACTGGTGCGGCTTGGCTGGGTGCGGCGCGCGCATGGGGCACGACGAGGCAGCGCGGGCGCGGCGAGGATGGCGCGCGGCGGCAGGTGGGCGGCGCGGAACGGCACCAGCGGGCGACGCGCTACGCGCAGCGGCACGGCGCGGCAGCGCGAGTCGCGGCGGCGCGGCGCGCGGCGCTAAGCGGCGCGTATGGCCCGGCTGAGGCGCGTGATACCACCCTAATTTCTGTCTTTATTTCATTTTATTAGCACAATTTTATGCATTTAAAGAGCTTAAAATGGGGTTGTTATCATATATTTACATGAAAATGGTGTTTTCAAGTGATTTCTGATCTTTCCCAAATTTTCTGTTAATTCTATGAATTTTAAAGGATTTATTGAAGCTCGAAATAAATATTTTTGAATGAAAATGGAAATTTTAATATTTAATTTCGACATTTATCAGCATGGGGATGAATCAGTGGATTTTCTAGAATTTTTTACGAATTTTTAGGATTTTTCTGAGATTTATTTGAAGAGGAACTGTATTTATTCCAAGGAAAAATGGTATATTTATAAGAGAAAAAAAGTATTTTTATTATTTTTGAACATTGAAGGGCCGCTTTGCAAAGTTTCGTTGCAAAAAGACCCTGAAAACAGCTCTCGGTCGCCGCTGCAGGCGTAAAGATGTAATTTAAAAGCTTACATGGTTTTATTGCAAATAATTTATTTACTGTTTTAATGTTTTAGGAAAAATGTGGAGGAGAGAGAGTGCGCAAAGGGTATATGCGCAATTATTTCTGGGCGGCGTCCACTTGCAATTTCGTGTTTTGTAAAGGGCTTCGCCGAACAAAACGCCTAAGGGCTTCTTGCCCGATGACGTGGCGAAAGCGTGGCCGTCGGATAAAAATCCAACTTTACTTGCGCATACGTCAGCTGCAGGAGGTAAGTTCACCGCCCGCGCGGCGCGTACAATGCACATGCACGGGCGGTGACGTGGCGCCCGCAGATTCGTCTGCGCTGGTAGAGACGCAATGCCACGTGCGTGCTCTATTTATCCAACTATTTTTTTTACCTTTCTCTTTCTATTTTTTCTTTTTCTCCAGGGGGTACGTGGCGCAACGAGGAAGCATCCGCCTAAGGAAGTTGAAACGGCGCCGCCAATGAAATGGCGACACCTCAGCCTGAGGTTAGGAGAAATAAATAAATGAATAAATGAATTAATCCAATGGCTAACATTGGTCTAAATTCATTTATTCATAACTTTTGATCCAGAACTCCGATTGAGATGATTTTTTTATGGATTTGCTCGTATTGATCCCCTCTTTCTATCTGTATGGTTGGATCATTGAGATAAAACCTGTATCAGTAGATATAATTTAATTACTAATTAGGGGTAAAATGGTAATTTATTCCATTTTACCTAGGTATAAAAGCCATATTTCGAGAAGAGGGGGTCATTCTTGATGGTTCTCTATCACAGCTGCAAGAAAGAGAGGAGTCCCAGCCTGAATCAACATGTTTGGTACATTTCCCTTTCATTGTATTTGGATTTTTGTGCATTTTGACTGAAATTAGTTCAATTTCTTGTTTCTTCTTGTTGATTCTGATCTGAACTTCTAAATCTCTTGGCTTGAGCGGCATGTACAAGCCCTGATTAGGATTGAGATGAGAATTTGAGGGATTTAACTAGGGATTCAACTGCATTCCTAGAGAAAAACTCTAAAAAAATTAGATTAAATTTTTAGGAGATTATATTACCCACTTTTCATTTCTGAATTATCAAACTTGCAAAACCAACCAAAATTCAAATTTAAACTTCCCTCTCAACCTCTCTAATCGACCTCTTTGATCCTTTTATTTGGATCAAAGAAGCCGATTTAGAGCTCCCAATCTCTTCTATTCATCTCCTCTCTTCTACCCCCCCTTTCTAAACTTCTCTTCTAATTAGGGTGATTTGATCCTCATTGAAGATCAAATTCACTCTAACTAAGGTTAAACTACCAAGAAGATCGTCTAATCGAATTTCTTACTAGCTTCCCTTGGACGACACTCGTACTTATAACTATACATCTTAAGTAGAGTTTTCTAAATTTTATTGTATAAGACAAAATTCACAACGACAAGGGCTAAGAACTGCATAATTTCTACCCCTATTTTTGGCTTATCAGCGCGCGATGGCGGGGCTGGAGGGGACCGGCGGCGGCGGCGCAGCCGCTGGCGGCGGCGCCGCTTCTTCAACTCTCTCTCACTAAACCTTTTTTCTGTTCCGAAAATTCAACCAAACTTCTGATAACACCCTAATTTCTGTCTTTATTTCATGTTATTAGCATGATTTTATGCATTTAAAGAGCATAAAATGGGATTGTTAACATATATTTACATGAAAATAGTGTTTTCTAGTGTTTTCTGATTTTTTCCTAATTTTCTGTTAATTCTATGAATTTTAAAGGATTTATTGAAGCTCGAAATAATTATTTTTGAATGAGAATGGCATATTTAATACTTTATTTCGACATTTATCCGCATGGGAATGAATCAGTGAATTTTCTAGAATTTTTTACAAATTTTTAGGATATTTCTGAGATTTATTTGAAGATGAAATGTATTTATTTCAAGGAAAAAAAGTATATTTATAATAGAAAAAGAAGTATTTTTATTATTTTCAAACTTTCAAGGGCCTTTTTGCGAACTTTCGGTGCAAAAAGACCCTGAAAACAGCTCTCGGTCGCCACTACAGGCGTAAAGATCCAATTTAAAATTTTACAGGGTTTTATTGCAATTTTTAATATATATTTTAAATGTTTTAGGAGAAATCGGAGGAGAGAGAGTGCGCCAGGGGCATATTCACAATTACTTTTGGGCGGCGTCCAAAAGCAATTCCAGGATTTTTAAGGACTTTTCTGCAAAAAGGAGGATTCAAAATGCGCCAGCCAATGAGAGAGCGACACGTCATTGCGTGTTTAAAAACGAAACTAATAAATAAATCAATTTTAAATCCAATGGATTAAATTGGTTTAAAATTGATTTATTAATAACTTTTGATCCTGAAGTCCGATTGAGATGATTTTTTATGGATTTGTTCGTCTTGATCCCCTCTTTCTATCTGTATGGTTGGATCATTCAGATCTAGCCTACATTGATAGATAAATATTAAGTACTAAACGGGGGTAAAATGGTGATTTTTACCATATAACCTAAGTATAAAAGCTAAATTTCGAGAGGGGGAGCTCATTCTTGATGGTTCTCTATCACAGCTGCAAGACAGAGAGGAGTCCCACCCTGGATCAAGTTATCTGGTACTTTTTCCTTGATTGTATTTGGATTTGTGCATTTTGAATGAGGTTAGTTCAATTTCTTGTTTCTTCTTCTTGGTTTTGATCTGAAATTCTAAATCGCTTGGCTTGAGCGGCATGTACAAGCCCTGATTAGGATTGAGAGGAGAATTCGAGGGATTCAACTAAGCATTCAGCTGCATTCGAAAGAAAAACTCTAAAAAGATTAGTTTTAATTCTTAGGAGATTAAATTACCCCCATTTCAGTTTTGAATTATCAAAGTTGCAAAAACAAACCAAACTCAAATTAAAAATTCCCTTTTAACCTCTCTAATTGACCTCTTGGATCCTTTTATTAGGATAAAAGAAGCCAATTTAGAGCTCCATATTTCTTCTATTCCTCTCAACTCTTCTACCCCCCTTTCTAAATTCTCATCTAATTAGGGTGACTTGATCCTCATTGAAGATCAAATTCAGTTTAATCAGAGTGAAACGACCAATAATCACCAAATCGAATTCCTTACTAGCTTCCCTTGGACGACACTCGTACTTATCACTATACGTCTTAAGTGGAGTTCTTATAAATTTTATTGCATAAGCCAAAATCCACAACGACAAGGGCTAAAAATTGCATAGTTTTTACCCCTATTTTTGGCTTATCAACTTCTGTTCTTCTTACCCAAGGGGTCCTATATATAGGCCCCATGAGTTACAAAGGGAAAACCCTAAAATAAACATGAAAATTTTAACCTAGACTTAGAGAAACAAACCTAGATAACTTGAGGGCTTCGCCATCTGGCCTTCTTAATATGAGTGAATGCTTGGTCAGCAACCTCTGACCAGGTAAAAGAATTTTTCTTAAGTAGAGATTATTGGTTCGGTGCCTTGGTTTGTCCATGGAAAACATGTTTCTATGGATGCGGAAGCATGTCAATCGATTCATAATTGATCTTTAAAATCAAACGTCGAATGTACCTTTTGGGGAACCCGTTCCACCCTTGGCTTTGCCGCTCTGAGATCTCTCTGAAGTCATTCACGCGTCTGGCCTCTAGAAGTATCCATGCAGTCACTCAACGCTTGGATCTCCATGTCTTCTTCTTCAACTCTTCTTAAAAATCTAGAAGATATTCTCACCATGAAGACACTCTCCTTGGATAAGTGGAGAAGGGAGCGGAGAAAAGGAGGGGTTCTTAAATCTGGCTTGCATGTGTTCTTGAAATGAGAGCCCTTTCCCTCTTTATATTTCACTTAAAATTTTTCTTAAAAACCCTAAAAGTAAAATATATCCACCGATGCCCTTATGACATTAAGCATGTGACCCTATAGGCCCATGTATCGTTCTAGTTAATAATTTTAGTGGCCCAACAACAATTATTGACAAACCTTATTATTAACTATATCAACCTATATATTAATTAAATAAGGATTGATTTAACCCAATCGATAGGTTAAGTTTCCAGCCCTTAGGGTGCCAAGCTACACCTCGTGCTCTAAAACATGCCGAGTAGTGTTAAAATTTCTCATGGAACCATTATCGTCATCAATTTCCGTGTATGTATAACCCATCATCTGTGCGAGACTCTCGAACGACTTAGGGTATGATTTATTGTCAATCCCTAATCCGTCATTCAATTAGTATTGATGTGCAATGGGGATCATTGGAGAACTCCTCCAATATCCTCACTACCCTGACCAGGGATTTTCTGCATCGTCTTCCTTGAGCCAATCTCCGATTATACAAAAGGCAGATGATTCCATCGTGACCACTCAATCCGCTCTGTAAGCTTCTTACTACATCTGAGCTATGACTTGTTTGAGTCCCATGATTATAGGCTCGTAAGTTGTAGTCAAAATGTAGTCGTCCACTCACGAGATATCTATGGTGTCTCAAGCTAGTGGATCACTTATACAACTGTGACTTAAATCAACGTGATTGATGTTTAGGTGTAATACCATTCAGGGATTGGAACGGATGAATTTAGTGAACTCTTTCTCCAAAGATCACCCATTGTCTATCCTTAGTGTCGCTACACTAATAGCCGCAGGATCAGATATACTTGTCATATAAGTAGGATCATCTAGTACTATTCTGTCCGGATAATTTGATGTTCGTCTCGACTATCCATCGAATATGAATATTTTGAATACATGGTTAAAGACTAGTGAACACTACATTATGATCTCATCAATAATTCACTATGTCATTGCATGTATTCATGAACTTCATTATAAACATCACACCAGAATAATAATGAATGTAAATATTTTATTCAATGAACTTAAATAAACATGGTGGAGTGATTGACTTGATAACCACATAATATCCATTTGAGATGCCAAAGGTTGAGTCTTGGAGGCATATTGTGCATCAAAATGTCTGTAATAGTTCATCAATCCTAGAAAGGATCTGAGTTGCTTGAAGGATTTAGGTGCCGGCCAGGATGTAATGGTGTCAATTTTACTTGGATCAGTTTCCAAACCTTGGACAGATATTCGGTGATCAAGAAACTCAATACAATATTGAGCAAATAAGCATTTCTTTGGGTTGAACTGTAAATTGTTATCTTGAAAATTTTGGAAAACCTGATGAAGATGTTTATCTTGTTCGGTAGCAGTTTTGATGTATGCCAAAATATTGTCAAAAAATACCAACACGATTTTGTGGAGATGTAGTCCAAAAATAGAATTCATGAGGGCTTGGAAAGTAGCATGGGCATTGCTTAGCCCGAACATCATGACAAAAAACTCAAAGTGTCCCTCGTGTGTTTTGGATGCAGTTTTATGTATGTCTTCTTCATGCATACGGGTCTGGTAATATTCGGTTTTGAGATCTAGTTTAGTAAACAGAGTAGCTCCTTGCAATTCCTCAAATAGTTCATCTATTATTGGGATAGGATATCTTTTTGGAATAGTGATTTTGTTTAGAGCCTGGTAGTCAATGCAAATACGCCATCCACCATTTTTTTTTCTAACTAAAAGAGCTAGGCTAGAGTAAGGACACGTGGAGGATCAGACAATGTGGGAAGAAATCATATCTTGAGTAATCGTTTCCAACTCATTTTTTTGAAGGTACGAATAACAATATGGTCTGAAATTAATCGGTGTTATAGTGGGATTCAAATGCACTCTATGATCTATATCTCATTTTGGAGGTAAATGTAAAATGGACTAAAAAACAGATGGATCAAGAATACGAAAAGTTTCAATATACAAAGACTTTAGTATTGTAAATATGTGGGTTTTCTTGGATCACATGCTGCATAGAGTGCCTGAAATTGCCTTTTCTTCTTGATGATATCTTTTGCACTTGGAATTAGTGTTGTTGAAGCAGATAAGAAATATGGGGTCTGTCTTGAGTTGGTGTACAGCTCTTTCCCATTAAATCTTCAGAGTTCGTAAGTTGTAGTTACTCAAGAACCAGTCAAGTGTTCTCAACCACTGAGCTTCAAGTACAATATCAATGGTTCCCATAGGTAAATGATACAGTTCTTGGATAATACCTATACCTACATATGAATCGACACATCCAGACATACGCCTATTGATGACTGCATAGTTCCATTGCCCAATAAGACATCAAAATGTTCCCCTGTAACAACTTGAAGTGAAGCTGATGATATAATATTAGCGTCAATAAAATTGTGAGAGGCTCCACTATCGACAAGGGTTCTCACTAGATACCCCGCAACATGTCCCCAAAACTTGAAAGTTTGGTTGGGAGATGGCCCTTGGGAAATAAATGCAGATAACTAGGCAGAATATGTTGATTTACCAATAACTAGAGAATCATCAGTTTGCATTGGTTTGGCTTCATCTTCTGATTACTCTGATAATTCAGTTTTACCCACCACCATGATAAGGTTTAAATCCTTCTTGCAACAATGACCTGGAATTTTTTTTTTCATTACAGTGGAAACAAAGCTCCCTTTCTTTCCTTTGCTGGAATTCAGCTTCTGTTAGTCATAGGTTTATTTTCCTCAGGGATCGTACATGATTGATAGAAGATGGCATATGCTGAGTGTTTTGAGTATGAGTTGTGTTGTGATTTTTCTTGGGAGGTATAGATGTTCTTTGATGGTTTGGTTGATAGTTCGGAGGGGCATGTCTATTGGTTGAGATCCAATATTGTAGAGGTCAGTAATAAACATGAGAATTATGCCAGATAGTATATAGCCCTCCCAAGTTAATTTCAAATTGGACTGACAGGTCCATCATCTCTTGTAATCCAAAAGGCCTGAATTTCCGTACCTTATTGTGGATTTCAGGCTTCAACCCATGCAGGTAAGCGTCGTCTTTGGTTTCAGAAGCTATATTGGGATGTTGAGCCATGATTCACTCAAATTCATACATGTACTCAACAACTGGCCCTTTCTGTCGTACATAAAATAATTATTGATTAAGCTTGTTAAAAGAAATGCCATAACGGTTTACAAATAAGAGTTTAAAATTTTCCCAATCACGAAACCCTTCTTCTTTCTCCATGTAAATGAATCAATTCTGAGCTGAGTTATCTAGATACAATGAGACCACATGTACCTTATCTTTGTCATCCATTGGATGAAGGTAAAAGAACCAATCAGCACATGCGATCCATCCATCTGGATTATCACTTTGGAAGAGTGGTAGATCCCCACATTTTAATTGAAAGTTCAGATCTGACTATTGATTTATGATATATGGTTCTGGTTGAATGCGGTGATGGCAATTCCCACCTTCACTAGAAGAAGCTGTCTATTTGAACTCCTCCAAACACAGATTGATAGAAGTCATTTGCTCCATCATGTGTTCTAAGACATTGGCAGTGTGTCTTTGGAAATCCAGCATACCTTGCTCAATTATTGGATCTTTCTCCATCAGGTAGTTACTTCAAGATCGGCTGATCTAATACCAGTGATACAACTCCAACCCTCGACAAGTCGTATGTTAGCAAAATGCTCAAGGATTTCAGCAATCAACTTGAGAGAAATCAGCGTCCAGTTGTAGAATTAAAGAGAAGGAACAGAAATATTAGAATCAAGAATGGCAAGATGGAAATGGACTGAAAGATCGAACTAGGGAAAGTCAGATGCGACAATCCCTCCTTCTAGATCAGGCAGCTCCTGCTCTTCAGGCCGTAGCTTCTGCAACAGAATTGCAAGATGCCCTTCTCGCTTTCCCCAGTGGGTTATTTCTAGCCCATTCCGTCGACCAATTAGTTCTTGGTTGACCGACGATGCTTGGTCCTCTAGTAAGTCTGAGGGAGGCCCATATCACATACATATCTCCTTTGTGTGAGAATATATTAAGATTTACTATTATTTTCGATATGATGTTTTCAATCTTACATGAGACCTGTATTTTCATAACACTCCATTTAGATTAATTATTACATAAAATCAAAAATCACTTACTAGCATCATTTTCTGAACGGTCAATGTCACTTCTTCATCACGAATATGGTGAAACATAAACAAATTTTCATCATTTTGCTGAGTTGATAATTTTCATATGATTCTGATATTATTTAAAATGTTTTTATGGAAAAAATCATATGTATACACTAATATTGTCAATAAAATCAAGTTTGAGGATCCACAAAATTATAATAAATAATTTTACACTAATGTATTTATTTCTACCCTTCTAATATGAACTTTTAAATAATAATGTCAATTAAGACCCTTCTATCTCATAATGAGGTAGGACATCAGTTGAGAAAATCGGTCCTTCAGTTAGCACATCAGTTGAGGAGATGCAACATCCCGGGCCGCAGTTAGAAATGAAGCAATCCCGGAGTGACAGAGTGTGTGGAGCAGGGCGGCGTAAAACCTCAGTGTGAGCACAATCAGGTCGACAGCAGCAAGAGTCGCTGAAGTCGACTGCGGGGTCAGTTGCTAGTGGTCGACGCATCATCGATGCATGACCTCAGCGTGCGTCCAAGGTGATGAAGAGCGACGCGTCGCACGTTCACAGTGTAACCAACAGCGATCAGGCAACGTGGGTTGCAGGAGCGCGATCACGACTCCGTCTACACAAAAGAGTTGGTGTCGTCGATAATCGTCATCCACGGCACATTTCCTTGAACTCGCCATGGATTAGAGTCTTCTGAAACTGGCGCCCATGAATTCATGCATGATTTTCCCCTCCCCCCACTATCTTCACAATAATTCCCGATAGCCAACTAGCCAGGAATTCTCAACGTCGGCGAGCACAGGATCTGACCCAGTGCATAGGATGCCCGACGATCCTGACAAGGATGCTGTCAAAAGCAGGATGGGGAGACGCCTGATAGCATCTGGCCAGTGAAGAACTCGACGGCCGAAGGAAGAATTGTTGCTCAACCTCAGATTATGAAGGCTGCAACGATCTTCTCTGTGATCAATTTTGTGCCCTCCCGACCTTGTTTTCTCAGTTCTCCTTCTCTTGGTGAAACCAAGTAAACAACGAAAACACTTCCACAAAAAAAATTACCTGGTCTAATTCTTCCTAGGGCGCTACCTCTTCCCTTACAAAGAGGGAGCCAAATGGGCCCCATGAAGTCCAAAAAGGGGGAAGCCCAATAAGAGGGGGCCTTATATAATGGCCCCAAAGTAAAACCAAATAAAGAAACATAAAAGGGATGGGGGGAAGGGGCCTAAAATAAACTAGGGACCCTTAAAAAAATAGAACAAAACGCACACCTAAACGACAGATGAATGACAGACACGCCAAGGATGTCTAGACGAGACCGAGAAAAAACATAACTGCGACCAGACGAAGGGCCGAAAGAAATCAAAACATGATAAATATATGAGCAATATTTCCACCTGGGATGCTCGAAGTCGGGTGTCTTTGTTGGTGCCTTGGCGTGCTAGTCGGGCAGAACGCCAACCGGCGGTTGTCAATGACGAGAAGGACAGCATTGAAGTCATCTCTAAGGGAGCAAGATGGTGTGCTCCATCAGAGTAAAAGTTGGAAGATAAATCAAGAGATTTTCTAATGATAGTTTTTTACATTACACAAAAGAGTGCCACATAAGCCATACTATGGGTCATTCCACGAGGCATCCATTGCCTCTGTGGTATGCCTCTAATGATGGGTGTAACCTTCAAAAGAGAAAGGGAGTTACCTGACTCTAAACTTAACGCCATGATCACTTGGGAGAAGTTGAAGTGGCCTTAATATAAGTGATTACTCCATGTGCTAGAGTTTGTGTCACAGATAACCATATTGTATGGTTAGCTCAGCGCCAGGCAAAGGCTTGCAAGGATATTATTAAGCCAGATTCAATGATCAGAACATAACCCATAGAG
The DNA here is from genome assembly GCF_029677425.1 of Wolffia australiana. NCBI lineage: Eukaryota > Viridiplantae > Streptophyta > Magnoliopsida > Alismatales > Araceae > Wolffia > Wolffia australiana. Next base: position 6,870,751 of record NC_135842.1, read on the forward strand.
GCATAAATATTCAGCCTCAGGTCAATGGTTGCATCATTATTTACTTCTGCCCTGTCATTATTGCAATGGTCAGATTCATGAACTGAGTTGATCACAAGAACACTTTAGGAGGAGCTTTAGGAGGAGCTTCACTCTTAGGTGTGCTATGAGTTAAGGTTGGGTATTGATAAGCCAAAAATAGGGGTAGAAATTAAGCAATTTTTAGCCCTTGTCGTTGTGAATTTTGGCTTAAGCAATAAATTTATAAAGACTCTACTTAAAGTGTACAGTGATAAGTACGAGTGTCGTCCAAGGGAAGCTAGTAAGGAATTCAATTTGATGGTTTTCTTGGTAGTTTAACCCTAATTAGAGTGAATTTGATCTTCAACGAGGATCATTCACCCTAATTAGAAGAGAAATTTAGAAAGGGGGGTAGAAGAAATGAGATGAAAAGAAGAAATGGGGAGCTCTAAATTGGCTTCTTTGATCCAAATAAAATGTTCAAAGAAGTCAATTAGAGAGGTTGGAAGAAATTTTTGATTTGAGTTTGGTTGGTTTTGTGAGTTTGCTGATTCAGAAATGAAATGGGGGAACTTTAATCTCCTAAAAATTAAATCTAATTTTTTAGAGTTTTTCTTTGGGAATGCAGTTGAATGCCTAGTTAAATTCCTCACTTTCTCCTCTCAATCCTAATCAGGGCTTCTACATGCCGCTCAAGCCAAGCGATTTAGAAGTTCAGATCAGAGTCAAGAAGAAGGAACAAACAACTTTCTAATTTCATTCAAAATGCATCAAAATTCAAATACAATGAAGGGAAAAAGTACCAAACAGGTTGATCCAGGCTGGGGCTCCTCTCTGTCTTGAAGCTGCGATAGAGAACCATCAAGAATGACCCCCCTTCTCGAAATTTGGCTTTTATACCAAGGTAAAATGGAAAATATGACCATTTTACCCCTAATTAGTAATTCATTAATATCTATCAATGTAGGCTTGATCTCAATGATCCAACCATACAGATAGAAATAGGGGATCATTACGAGAAAATCCATAAAAAATCGTCTCAATCGGAGTTCTGGATCAAAAGTTATGAATAAATGAATTTAAACCAAGATTAACCATTGGATTTAAATCATTATTCATATTATATTTTTTTCCCCCGATTGCTGACGTGTCGTCCGCTTATTGGACGATGACTCTTCAACTCCTCCAGGCGGGCGCATCCTCATTGCGCCACGTACCCCCCCTGCAAAAATAAGAAAAAAAAGAAAACTCAAACGACGCGTTTTGCATACGTTTCGATACGCACGTCCATGTGCGTTTCTTCACCGATCTCCCCTTCAGTAGTTTGCCACGTCACCGCCCGTGCATGCGCTTCGCATGCGTCGCACGGGCGGTCATCTTACCACAACTGGCCTCTATCACTGGTCGCCGTCAGATTTTCATCTGACGGTCGTGATGAGGCCACGTAGTCGCTCCAAGAAATCGGCCTGCAATTTTCACGTAAGTCCATTACAAAATACATATTTGTTGTCCGACGCCGCCCAGAAATAATTATAGATATACCCCTTTACGCATTCTCTCTCCGCTTTCCTTCTAAAATATTAAAACAATAAATAAGTAATTGCAATAAAACCCTGGAGAATTTTAAATTAGATCTTTACGCCTGCAGTGGCGACCGAGAGCTGTTTTCAGGGTCTTTTTGCAACGAAATTTTGCAAAACGGCCCTTCAATATTCAAAAATTATAAAAATACTTTTTCTTTTCTTATAAATATACCTTTTTCCTTGAAATAAATACATTTCCTCTTCAAATAAATCTCAGAAAAATCCTAAAAATTCGTAAAAAATTCTAGAAAATTCACTGATTCATCCCCATGCTGATAAATGTCGAAATTAAATATTAAATTTGCCATTTTCATTCAAAAATAGTTATTTCGGGCTTCAATAATTCCTTTAAAATTCATAAAATTAACAGAAAATTAGGGGAAAATCAGAAATCACTTGAAAACACTATTTTCATGTAAAGATATGATAACAACCCCATTTTAAGCTCTTTAAATGCATAAAATTGTGTTAATAACATGAAATAAAGACAGAAATTAGGGTGTTATCAGGTATGTACTTCCTCTAGAGGCCGCATAATGATATCAATGTCATGGGGTGGGCTGTCAAGACTGGCCAGAATGTACTTTATGTTACCTGAAAATTTCATATCCTATGTTCAAAAGATTGAGTTGGACAAAATCACTTTACTTTCTATTTTATAGAAAAGAATATTAAATACCTCAACTTTAATGCGTAAAACATGTTATGGAAAAGTCCAATGAGCATGAGATAATTTTTGCGACACCTTTGGAATGATAAAAGATTTCATTCGAATTAATCTTTGTTAAGACACAAATTATTGGTTAATTTCTATAAATTTTACATCTTTTATGATTAAAAAATTTTCATGTGTGTGTTATCAAGGATAATATGATTGAATCTATTTTTAGATTGATATTCTGATTTTTGTGGTTTTAATCAGATTTTTAGGATTTTTTTGACATCGTATCCTTGAATAACTTAATTCTATGATTCAGAATATATTTTTTACGAATTTGTTGAACTTATATTCAGAGATATATAAAATCTATAAGTCAAAACATATATCTGTTATATTTTTATGACTTAGTATTTATTTTATAACTATTTATTAATCTATTTTTTTTACTTTAATATGCGCCTACCATGTGTCGCCATTTGATTCCTTGAATGGAAACCAATCACAAATTTCAGCAATAATTAGTTGCATTAATCATTGCAAAAAGGCAAAATTATGGCATCGCGAATCGCGATGCTATAATGCACCAATCATTATCTAACAAACTGACACACTTTTTCCCAGGAGGCAACGTCGACCAATGAAAAAAAAGAAATTATTTAGCAGTACATATGGCGCACATGTGTAACCCCGCAATTGATTAAAAAGTGAAAAGGACGCTGACGCGACAAACAGAAACATGTGACGTGTCATATAATGAAAAGGGAATAAAAAATAAAAAATAGGGTAATCTCGTGATGTGGTGCATAGCAGTGTGGCACCACGTAACACAATAATGAAATAATAAAAGCTATTTTGTCTTTTTCTCCTGCAGGTACACGTGGCAATTCCGAAGTGTGCAAATGTAAAAGACGAGATCATAGTGCAATCATTAAAGCATCTAACAATTGAAATTATTAACTCAAAATGGAAAAGAGGGAACGTCAGCACCGGTAGTGAGGAAATAGAAAAAATGGATGGTTAGGATTGCCCTGACTTCAAAGCTTGATATCTAATGATCTAGGGGTCCAATTAAGCTGAAACTTGTAGGGATGATTCATCTCCCTGTGATGTTTCTATCAATACCCTCTGATATATAAATATAGGTGCAGATCATGGTCAAAATTATGCTTAAATTTTCTTCTTATTCATGTGGGCTGATTGAAAGATAGTGTGTTCCTAGTGTTCGGGGTATGTGGGAAGAAGCAACAAAGAAGAGGGGAGCATACCTGCACTCACAAATTTCCATGATCTTGACAAAACGTCAGAATCTAAGGTCAGCAGTTTCGCCTCACAATGCTCTTTCTCGACATTGTCAGTAGCATAGTTTGTTTATATGATCACATCTCATCGTCACACCACCTCCGTGCATCTTCCAAATCATGTCTTACCATTTTTTTACAGTTAACTTACAAGTTAGTTATCGTATTCGAATTTTTCTCCACCCTATTCGCGTCACGCCTTGCATCATTGTAATTTCATTCTCGCCTTCACTTGCTCATCTCAACATTGAATTATTACTATCTGTTAACTACTCTCCTTGATTCAATATCACTATCTCGCCTCATATTTCCTCGTCACTTGATTTTGTATTAAGAATTATCACTTCTCATCTCGATAATCACCATATTAAGAATATTAAATCCGTGATCGTCATTCCATGCGGAGTTGATCCGTACTCCTCAGTAGCTAAAATTACTAAGTGGGTACATGTTTATATTTTTATTTGAATAATCTTGAATACCAACGATGAATTGAAACCCTAATTTTGAGATTGTCAAATCTTGCATCCCCAACTTTGGGCTATGTGGTTAATTACCTAGACACCCTCTTAGCCATCTCAATATCTGTAAATAGAGTGAAATGAAAAAATATATGGGAATTTTTTATTGTCTATATTCTCACTGCAAATGATATTTAGACATGACCGACACCTGAGGACTCTAGTTTTGATTCAATGTCACTATGAAAAATGACGTCATATGACTTTTTATTCTCTTGAACACCAAAGATTCACACAAACAAGCACCTTGATGTGTGGTGCCTCTTGTCGGGTTTGCTCTATGTGACAACCACAAAATAGGCCAAAAATAATTTTAAAAATAGAGCACTTACTCTAGACACCAATAGAACTTCAGGAGTATTTTTTTGCCACAATTTTTGGAGAATAAAATATTTACTATCGACTATTTACATGTAATTCACTCTCTTTGTGATGTGTGATATGTAGGTAGGTGTCCAATTCCTCTAATAGAACTGGTGATGTCATTATAATGATGAGATTAATGTTAAGGGTATGATTGACTTAGGCCCTTGACAATGGTTGTAAAAGAGGCGTGTTTGTATCGCTCTGTCCTTGTACAGATGGTGGTGCATCAAGGAGAATACCATTAATATATTGCATCTCCTTCGAGTAGGATTCATCACCAAACATTTGTTCCCTTTCAAAATGCAAAGAGTTATTTGAAAAGAAGGATGGTGTCATTTTTCCAAAGCAGCTTCTTGTTGATCGTAAGTTTTTTGGCCGCATGGAGGAGCACATAATCTTTAATGATGCCCTCTCATCTTAAGACATCCTCCTACCTCTGAATAATGTGGATTCCATTATTGCATCAAGACATCATCCATGTATCATGATATTGCGCGTACAAGGAGTAGGACATATTAATAAGCTCCAAAATTAGGGTTTTAATTCATTGTTGGTATTTATGAGATTATTTAATAAAAATATAAACATGTACTCACTTAGTAATTTTATCTAGTGATGAGCACGGATCGTCACCACACGAAACAGTGATTAAGGATTCAATATTCTTAAATTAATGATTATTCTGATGAGAGGAGATACATATAAAAATACAGAGTTGAGTGCAAGAAAATGTGAGGCGAGATAGTGATAATTATTACTATACTTAAGATGATGATAATGGATAGTGCTAATTAAGATTTCAAAAGATCATGTGAGAGCAAGGATAAAGTGATGATAACAAAAAAAATTCACGTGAGTGAGGTAAAGAGTGATTTGTATAAGGTGAAAACATCAATACAATTAATCGTATAGAATGTTTTTTTCTTTCTTTTGTTACTTATCTGCGGGTATGATACTCGACACAATGTTAGTACGATAATGACAAGGCGGTGAGGTGAAGGTGGTGAGACATGATTAAAGAGTGTAAGAATTTGATGTGATGCGATGGCGGGATGGGATGGTGAAATCAGTTTAAGCTAATGATGATGTCAAGAACAAAAAAGCAAGGATACCCACCTTAGATCCTTGCATTCCACCAGGATCATGAAAATTCGTGACTGGGTAAGCTCCCCCTCTTCTATGTGCCTCTTTCCACACACGCAGGTCACAAAGAACAACCTTGATGGATCTCATAACTCACTAGATTTAAATCAGCCCACATGAGTAGGAAGCAAGTTAAAGGATGATTTTGACAAGCATCCATGCCTCTATTTATAGATCAGATAGTGTGGATAGAAATAGAGAGTGAAGATGAAGCTTCCCTCAAAATTTCAGCTAAATGGGACTTTAGGATTGCAAGATATTAAGCTTTCAAGATAGAGAAATCTTATCCATCTATTTTTTCTCTATCCTCATCATCAGCGCTAAAGCTTCCTCATTTTTTGTTGGCGGTTGAGATGTCCATTTATCGACTATTAATGATTGGTGCGTTCACCCCATCTTCCATGATCGCCCACTCTGAGAACGCCATGAGTCACTAAACAAAGGAAAAGAACAAAAAATGCATTTTTATTAACCAATCATTGTGTTAGGGAAGGGCACAGTTGAAATATGTGCAGTCATGCCGATGTGGCACCCATATGGCACCTGCCACATGGCACCTCCCATGTGGCACCAATTTTTTTTATTTTTCAAAAATTTTATCAAAATTATCATAAAATAAAAAACCAGAAAGTAGAAAAATAAATAAAATAAGGAGAAAACTCCTCAAAAACTCAGAACTAAAGTTGGATTTTTGCTCAACTTAGCAGGCATATCTCATAATCGGCTGCTCCGAATTGGGTGAAATTTTCACCAAATTATTTTATCTTCATAGGTTTTAAGTCATCCTGCATTTAAAAAATATGTCATCCATGCATTCAAAAACAGGGCCAATATTTTCACCCTTGTCGAGAAATGTTGCACGCTCCAGGCGTGCAACTACTGTTTTGCCATAAATTCTCTTACCTTGGGTCGTGCACATCATGAAACTCAAAAGAGATTAATAATGAACCATGGTTTGACCTAGATAAAGGTCAAACCTGAGATTACATCATATTAAACCTAATATCACAAAAAAATGACCAAACAAGTGATGAAATGAGATGAATGTGAAATGATCAAACTAAATGATAACATACATCAAATTTGTGTGAATTATGAGTTTAGATCAGTTATAAATGGCAGTAATGCATATCCTGATGGCATGTTATCAGTTATCATACCTTTCAACTCCTGACTCCATCGACCAGCTCAAATGATCTAATGTGCAAACAAACATGCCTAAGAGGCAGGAAATCTCCTTGAGATGTTCCCACTCTTCTTGAGATTTTTTTGTAAGCTTTCCTCATGATATGAATAAGGCAGCCAATGCATAAATCGTGTTTTATTTTTCAATAGATTCCTCTAGAATATTGTGAGTTCTACTTTATCAAATTAGGCAGTTAAGTTTACTTAAATTTTAGCATCAGTGTACATGTGTTACAAAGAGCCACATATTATATTCATGGCTTTCTTGTTTGATGAATTACCCATACAAACGTTCTCTGCTTTCTTACAAAACCAGTGTGGCACTATGATGAGTCACCTTTGCTGGTTTATTAGACTTCGATTGCGCTTATAAATAGTTCTTATGCAACACAAGATGGAAAGTAAATGAATATTTGACTAATTCCGCACTTGACTTTCTCTGTGTAGGAGTTTCTCCAAGCCATTCACATATATGTATCCATGGGATAGATGAAATGATCGATCTTCTCTAATTTTTCTTGAAGATCTAATAGGTATTCTCACCTTCAAGTCTCACAAGTGGAGTGAGTAGAATGAGAATAAAAGAAGAAAAAGGGGCCACCCAGATTTTGGTTGGCATGGGCAATTAAAGTAGGTTTCGCCTCTATTTAAACTTGTTCATGAACTTTTCAAGAAGACCATCAACGTCGATAGATATTATCTGTATGACCCTCTAGGCCCATGTATCAATCTAGGTAATAAATTTAATGGCCCAATAACATTTATTGGCTAACCTTATGAAATAACTATGTATAAATTGATTGACCATACAAACCATAAGTATCAATCTGCATATAGATTAATTAACCATAGGTTGATTTAGTACAATCGATTGGTTAAGTTCCAGCACGTGAGATTTTAAGCTACACCTTGTGCTCTAGAAGATTTTGAGTATTAAATTAATTCTCTCATAAGCCATTTACCGTCATCAGTTAACATATATGTATAATCCTTATAATATCTAACATTTTTTAAGGATGAAACATGATATGTCATATATGTTTAACAACTATAATATAATACTCCATAGGTGGATAAATGTTAGGGCTAATATATTAAGGGTTATGAATACTAATTAAATTTTAAACACAGTTATGATTTTTAGATAATTTCAATAGTTGTATTTGTAACAGAACTTATTATCTAATACTAAAAGGTCATCTTCGTTTACTTGAAAAAAATGTTAGAAGTTTTTCTAAGTTATAAATATTTTTTCTGTCCAAGTCCTCCAATAAGAACAATTGAAATAATTTTACTTAATGTGTATCCCATTTATACTATAGCAGAGATCACATTAAACTGCTGAAATGTCACCAACAATGATAATAAATCGTGTTATTTATTTTCTTGGTTCTTGTAAATAATCATCATGCCATGATCGATGATCCAAAGGCAATTATACATAATCACAATGGACATTTAAAACTGAATCAGAAAATGATGATCAAATAATATTGCATGAATCAAACCTTCTACCCTTTTGATTCCTCAAATGAGCCATCACTTTTTGAATGGGTTTTCCCTCTAAACATAGAAAATGGGTCATTCGCACATCAAATCTCCTCATATTCTACTCATTAAGTTTCATATCACTCTGAAATGATATTCTCACAGATTTGACCACACTTGGATTGGAGGGAACCAAGGAGAGGGAATTTTTCATGTGGGACAAAAATTAAGGGAAACAAAAAACCCCACATGAGTGTGTTTCATTTGAGACTTTATATGATTTTATACTTAATGTGATTTTTTTATAAAATCCCTACATTTAAAGTATATCCTTCGACATATGATATACCTGATGTGTGTGATACTCTAAGCCCATTTATCACTCTATTTAATGACCAATAATCCTAATAATTATTTACTTACCAACAAAATTAGTTAAAAATATCAAACATATATATATTAATGAAACATGGATTGATTTAACCCAATAAATAAGTATATCTAGTCGCCAACAATGGGATGTCAATATACTCTCTCACGGAAATATTTTCAGTCATCAGTTATGCTTTAGTATAAAACCTAATCCATGTGACACTCATATAATGACATTGGGTAAGGTAAAATTTTAAATGCAAACCGGCCATCCTAGTTAGGACTAATGCATTGGGAAATCCTTTGAAAATTCATTTTTTGATACTTCCACTAGATTGCCAAATGATATCATTGCATCATCTTCTTTGAGCTATATCCTCTTAAACCAAAGGCATAAAATCCCATCTTGAATACAAAGTCACCTCATGGGATGTGTTCCATCCATGTTAAAACTGTTTGGAATCCCATGATTGGAGACTTGCAAGTCATTGTCAAAACACGAACCTCCATCCTCAATATTTCTATAGTGTCCGAGGTCTAAAGACCACTTACACCACACTAATTTTCTAGTGTAAGTGTAAAATTATCTAAGGACTCGTACGAATCAATTTAGAGAGCTCTTTCATTAAAGATCACCCATTATCTATCCTCAGTGTCTCCACACTAATGGTCACGTTTTCAATCATATGAGTGGGAGGAGATAGTGTTATTCTATCCAGTTCTGTCGATGTCCTTCTTCGATAGCATCTTAAATGGCTAGGATACATGTTTAAATATAAGTAGTCATGTTATTATGGTCTCCGCATGATTTTCTTATGATTACTCATATCCCTCTGGCTTCATTATAATCAGGCACATGCATAATAATGAATGTTTTTATATTGATGAATGCTCAATTATACATTCAATGTGAAATTGGCTTACAGGCCATAAATAATTTAATCAATTAAGGAGAAGATAAAGGATATGGTACACATCATGATTTTCTAAAACTTATGATTGTACTTGATGTTGTCTTGGGGATATAATGGACAGAGCTGTGAAAGTCCTGAATCAAGTTTGTAAGAGGCCCCTGAAGCCAAGACACTTGGAAATCAAATGTTTTGACAAGGATGTAAATATATTTAAATCTTGGTTGAAATATGATCTCCTTGACCCCCAAAAATTTTCGGGGATGAGCAGATCATCCAATAAATTAGATAAGATCCCAAAGCCTCTCTAGCTCAGGCCTTGAAGCCCATGAATCAATTTGAATATCATATGATATTGTGATAGGTCTGTTCAACTTATACTCATGATGTTTAATATGTCACGATCTCATAAATATTTAACAAATATCTCACATGGTTATAGTTAAGTAACTTCAGCAATTCAATAGTTAACAAATAACCTTAATTAATTTTTAATTAATATTTATCTCTTTAATATTTATCAGATAATTTCAGTAGTTAAGTTTTTTAAATCCCCCCTTTATCTTTTAGTTCTTCCCTCTCTCCCCCCTTAAAATATGTCTTTAATCATATGTGATTCAAGTTGAAATATTTTCTCAGTTCCTGCACCAAATGGAACGATTCTAAATATTTTTGACGTGCATCAAAGTTGATATCAACTTTAGTTTTATAAAAAAACTCAAAAATTTTTTAAAAATCTCCAGCTGATGATCTTATGAAAGATGAAGTTGACTGCATGATTCCTCTAAATTATGAAGTATGAAGTTGTTTCCATTTGCTTGGAAAATTTTCAATCCAATATCAAACGAAAAAATATTCAAAATTAGATTGATTTTTATTGATCTCATAAATAAAATTTAATTCCTTAAAATTGCTTAATATGTTGGTTAAAACCTCCAAGAGATAATATTATCATGAAGGCTTCTGACATCACAAATTGCAACATGAAGTCTTGTTTTCCCCTAAATTCATGAAACATACACAAAAACTGTGACTATGTCTCCTATAAATTTAGTTTCATAATAGAAACATTCTACTTCTTGAATAAGATATTAAATCAGCTTATGTATTTTGGAAACAAGATATCTTAGTCCGACTAATAGGGATGGAGGAAATGGAATATGTGTAAAGAGAGAGAGACAGGAAGGCTGGGGTGACTACTTTAATTTTGAACTTTTATAACAACCTATTTTCCATTCACTTAAAAATACATAAAATATAGGATTTTATACTTTCATTTTCTCCAGAAATTAAAAATAAATATCCTTTAACTAAAATTTGACCTAGCCAAGTCCACTTTAGAATATCCATCAAAACATATACTTATGATGTTTCACTGAAATGCACTAAGCCATAATATTCACTTAGAACAGATTAATATTTAAATAAGAGATCATAATTCTGTATTTTCAATGGGATTTACTGAGTGAAAAATTATTTTTTGGAGCTTTAAAAAAAACACTTAGAATAGAAAGGAATTCATCCTTACATAGGCCAATTTCTTATAATCAGAATTATATTATGTATACTTCCATAAAAGTTTTTTATTAATGTGAATGTATCTAATTTTATGTCAATGAATGTGATGATGTGTACTAGAGTATTAATATTCTTTAGAGAAATATTTGTATCCAATGTCCAGCAGGGGAAAATGAATAAATTTATGACTTTTATTATTTTTTCTCCTATGGAAATATGTATTTGTCCCATGGAAATTTTCCTTGATGATTTTATCCCTAGAAACTTGAGGTTTTAAACTCTAAAAAAAGGCTCCTCCTTTCTTAATCATCTTCCCAATGAAATATCAGGCTTTAAAAAAACCTCTCGTAAACGTACATTTTTCTTGTCACCTAACACTTTGTATTAATTCAAACATTTTTTTAATACCTCAGTAGTAGTCTACTTCTTTCACGATACATTCCACCAACATATGTTACTACTTACATCTAATCATGGATTCCTGATTATTATTAGACATCTTTTGGATTGAAGATTTTTAAAACTTATAAAGATTTTAATAAATTAATCTCGTCTTAAATGAATTATTCTATTGAGGAATTCATGAAAAAGAGAGAATAAAATTACCATACTTTGTATTATGCTATTTCTGTCAAATTATTTATGCCAATAGTTTTACTGTATACGGGATTATTTGAAAATATTTTTATATTGGCCAAAAACATTAATAAAATCAGTTAACATAAATTAAAGTTACAAGTAGGCTAAAAATGTCAAGTTGGCTGATATTCAGTTGTGTGAATAATTTTTTCAGCCGAAGCAACAATGATTGACATAGATTTATTGATTTACATATAATAGGGGAATCGAAAAATATATTTTCCTGTTATCAAATTTGTTTAAAATTTATTAGTCACTTTGACAGGTAATCTGACAGGTAATTTTCTTAACGGGGATGTAACCACTTGTGGGGTTCGCCGAGTTTTGAGTTCGGGGGTGGGCGACTGGTGACGGTGACAGTGACGGTGACCTTCTGTCCCTCGTCAGAGCGATGATGGTGACTAAAGCGCCGAACTGAATAATTCTGTAGGGGCTCGCATGTAATGGACGGGCTCGGCCTGTGCCAAAGGAGACTCTCAATTCGTAGTTTTCTTGATGTAATTTTGTCACCTAAACAAGCCCGAGCGCCGGTGGAGTGTAGTCAAAAATATACTGAAAGATGTAATGTAACGAGCGTGCGAGGGGAAAACAGTGTACCTCGGCGGTGGTGATGCTCGTGGTCGATATCTTCGTCGATGCGATCATTAGTGCTGGGAGCGGCGGAGAGAGTGGGTGCCAATAATAGCACCTTTGAGCTCGACAACAGACGATGACGCGACGCTGGAGCAGGGTATAGGAGGTTGGAGGCTAGGAAGATGATAGGTCACGATGGAGGATGGCATCACAACGACACGTCTCGGAGCAGGGGATTGGACTGCTCAGACGACGCGGTCAGCGCGTGACCGATGGCTCAGCAGTGTGGATCGCACGGTTGCGGCTAGCGCGATCGACCTGGCTGTGCGACTGAGTGTTTGGCCGCACGGCAACACGGCCCCCATCGTGTTGATAGACGTATTGACTGCGTGTGTGCCGGCCTATGACGATCTCAGTCAATCTTTGTCTGGGCAGTGTCGTAATCTTGTCAGCACGAACGACGACCCAGGCAAAATGGTTGCAGCAGGAAGGTCAAGTGACACTGGGATGCACAGATTACCAAGGATGAAGTGTGTCGTGATGAGTGCCTGTGGATGGACTTCGGCGCCTGCACAATTGTTCACGTCGGTAGCAACGTAGACCAGTCGTGAAGAGGGTCTTGCGAGGGAAGCTGCGGAACACTTAACGATGGTCGCGACCGGCAGAATAGTTGCTTGGTCGATCGAGCAGAGCAGTCGGTCCACGCACGAACACCGCCATTCGACCTAGCATTTTGTTGACCGTCAGGCATTGCAACAATTATTCACGGGAATCGATTGTAGCAGATGATGCCCTGCCGAGTGATTAGAGGAGCGGCTTGTGGACAAACGCAACCGCTCGATCTAACAATCGGGTTGACCAAGCGGTGCAGCGATTCCTGCATTCACAACTGAGAGAAGGGGCCGTCCGTTGGATTCCTTTCGGCCGATGCTTCACCGTTCAACTGTCGACGCCGGGACTTTCTACGGGGACAGAAGGGGCCGCCGAGGCTCCCAGTGTAGACCGATCGAGTGTTGCAGAATGGTCGGCACTGACTGAGAGAAAGGGGTTGCCGTGGCTTTCTCTCAGATTCTTCCAACCGATACTTCCCAGTTCAACTGATGACGTTGAGACTTTTCTGCAGGGTCAGATGGGGCCATCAAGGCTTCCTCCAAAAATAGGATGCGGACACTCCACTTGGAATAGAGTCATAGACCTGAAGAAAAATTGTGCCGCCGCAAAAGGAAATCGTGGGGCTGTTGAACCGACGCTATCTGCTGCAGTTTGATGACGCTGAATGGTTCAACCAGGATGTACGAATGAACCCTCTCTTCTCTGTCATCCCTCTTCTTCTTCCCCTTCTCCTTTGCCTTTTCTCTTCTTGAACGTGAGATCTGAGACTGAAGTTGTAACTGCCAACAATAATCCCAGATCTAAAAAGAACGTGGTGCCCATCATGGCCTGATATATGGCCATTAGGGTTCGCTCGTCCTGATATCCGTCCGATATCCGGTATCGGACAACCGATATCTGATATCCGGAAAAAAATGGGACGGTTCCGGATATCGGATATTGGATATCAGGCGATATCCGTCTATCAGGGGTAGACGGATATCAGTACCGGATATGGGGGGGTGAGGACAAGGACGGTATCGGATACCGGATATCGAAAAACCGATATCGAATATCGAAAAACCGATATCGAATATCGGATATCAGATGTCGACCACAATAATTTATTTTGATATATTATCAATGCCCCTTATTATATAGTGTGCAATTTTTTTTTTCTTCCATATGGGATAACAGGATTCAAAGTTAACGTAAACTCTGAATCCAGTTATCCACATGGGAGATTTTAGAAACTTTTACTAGTATATATTAAATGAGGCCTACATATATTAATCATTAAAATAATAGCTATGCCTCTGCAATATGTGAGATGCCAGATTGCCAGCGGACTAAAATTTTAGGAGAGAGAAACGTGGCTTGAATGTTCTTCTCATATTTTTAGAGAGAGAGAGACATGAAAAGCTAGAGCGGGAGGGAGAGAGGGAGAGAGAAGAGATAGAGAGATAGAGCGAGAACGAGTGCGAAAGAGAGGGAGAGAGAGAACGAGTGCGAGAGAGAGGGAGGGAGAGCGAGAACGAGTGCGAAAGAGAGAGAGAGAGAGAGAGAGAGAGAGAGAGAGAAAGAGTGCGAGAGAGAGAGAGAGGGAGAGCGAGAACGAGTGTGAACGAGAGAGAGAGAGAGAGAGAGAGAGAGAGAGAGAGAGAGAGAGAGAGAGAGAGAGAGAGAGAGAGAGAGAGAGAGAGAGAGAGAGAGAGAACGAGTGCGAGAGAGAGAGAGAGAGAGAGAGAGAGAGAGAGAGAGAGAGGGAGAGTGAGAACGAGTGTGAAAGAGAGAGAGAGAGAGAGAGAGAGAGAGAACGAGTGCGAGAGAGAGAGAAGGAACGAGTGAAAGAGAGATAAATAATTCGATGCGGATATTGAAAACTGATATCCGCATCTGATATCCTGTACCGGCATCTGTCCCCTTGAGACGGAGACGGATGTCGAATCGGGACGGATATCGGTATCGGATATCGACACAGTAGCAGCCGATATCCGATACCGATATCCGATATCCGGATATCGAAAAAACCGGATACCAGAAATTGCCTTTCCGGTATCCGGTACAGCATCCGTCCCGATACCGGCATCCGATACCGGTATCGGGATGGGCAAACACTAACCATGATGGGGCCCTTACAAGGAGTCCATTAGGGAGGCCCATTAGATGACCCCCTTTTTACAACATAGTTAAACTAGAGAAATTAAAACGGTGCAAAAATAAATGATACGAATGGATACAGACACGGAAAAACATTACGAAACGGATGCGTCACGACGAGTACGATGTACTCGCCATGACGAACACGAACATGAAATCGGACGAACGAAAAGGGGAGAATTAAAACACGAGCATGTGCACGGACGTGCATTATCCGGGGTATTTAAACCCAGGCGTCTTCATAGATGCTTTGGCGTGCCGGTCGGGCTGGACACGGACCAGCGATGATGTTGTTGACGGTGAGGATGGCTGCGATGACATTCCGTTGATGTCGTTTGGGCGCGCTCCATCACATACCATATTTTAAAATAATTAAATATTATCAGAATCAACATTTAAGTGGTACAGTTTGCCATCACTCAGTTATTTGGGATAACTTTTGTATAAATTATGATATATAGGTTATAATATCCATTGAGATTGATCTCATTTTTTAAAAACATATCTTTAATTGATGAATCCTCATTTGTTAAATCTACTAAGTGTCTAATTCAAACATATGGAGGAAAAAGCAAAGCAACAAAAAATATATAAACACATAATAAATAATAATAAGTAACAAAGAATTAAAATCATAATAAAGGAAGAGCAGACTCTACCTAATCTTTGACAAAAAAATGATAGTCATTGGGTGGGGTGACATTCACTAATATCGTATGCATATTATGTCAGCATATATTTGATATTAGTTTGTTATTATCATGATCTTGGGGTGGCATTTCATACATGTTTCAGTCTTTGATTGACTCTTTTGTGGATTCATTCCTTGAGAATTGCTTCTCCTGATTGATTTGGAGTTATGAAAGTATGCAATTGATTTTAGTATAATTTTTTTATGATCAGACTTTATATTAGCCTGAAACTGCATAAAAATATACTTATTTGATTAAATTATGAATAAGGTGATGATTTATATGTAGTTCAATTTAGGTGATTTAATACATTTTTTTGTTCAATGGTATGTGAAAATATAACTTTTAAAAACTAATATTAAAGATTTATTTATTTATATATTGAAGTTTCTACTTAATAACTCATTGTTTGCCTATCACATTATTTATACATTAGACACGTCATTTTTTTCCTTATTAGAGTGTACATGAACTAATTTTTTTAATAATTAAAATTAATTGATATTAATAATTTATCTTTTCAAAACCCATAAATTTATATTGTTGTAATGTATTGGTGCTTAATTGTATCCAGTATTCTCTGGACCATATATTTGTGTGTTTCTATCTTCACAACAGCTAAAAAATGGTAATGGGAAAAATATAACATTCATTCAAATTTTTTGAGTTTTTTATTTCAGTATAATGCTGTATCTTTTTCTCCTTACGCTTTTTTCCTACTTCTAAAGCTTGTTAACCTTAAATTTCAAGTTGAGATGTTTTAATAATAAGAAAATTTTACAATCACATACTTTAAAAGATTGTAGTAAAGTATCTAATTTATATAATATAATATAGGTCATAATACATCCATTGCTCAAGGAAATTTCAAAAACTTGGGAGTATTACATGAAAGGGCATAGTCCTCCAAGAACTGTTGAAATAGAATTTGAAGAAGAAGCATCAAAGTCAGCCTGAGGAACACTCAAAATAATTGTACTGACGGACTATAAACCTCATGAAAACTTCAAGGGGTGAGGTATAGAGACTATTCAATGACCTACAAAAAAACCCTTAACATTCTGCACTTTTGGTTGATGAAGTATATTTTAAATGTGAATATTCTCTCATAACTTACACCACAATTTGAATAGCACACAACCCCAAAATTCCCTTGAGCTATGGATATGGTTTAGAGCAACCACCGAAGAGATGAATTCATAATATGTCTTAGTGGATGACTTCTGTTCAACTGTCATTCTATAAGACTTGGGCATGCCCTACACACAATCCAGGTCATTGCTTAATGTGCAAGCATCTCGGATATTGACAAGTCAAGGATGAGCAGCACGACAAAGCATCATCCTGATGTCATCATTAGTGCAATGTAAGCGGCCGGCACTAGCTCTTTTACTTAATTTGATTATTATGTAGTTCAATATTTATTCTAATTGATAATGACAAATATTAGTGATTTAATAACTATTACATTGACTACCATACCAAATGCTGACTTAGATTTACTTTTAGATGTACTAAGAACTAGTTTGAATTAAAAAACAAAAAGGAAGTCCATCAGAAAAATAAGACCTGGGTTAAAATTTTGGGGTTTCGGATTGCTAGTTGAGATTGGTTCCTTAAGGACTGAAACTGGTGGAGCTTAAGAAGCTGAAACTATGGTGGTAAAAGCTACAAGGAAATGAGGACAACTGATAGCTGCTGCTAAAGACCAATCACTAGAAACTATTTCCAACCATGTCATGTCCGGCCAGGACTCATGAAATATCTATCTATCATCAATCTATTACTATATCTATATATCAGACATATCTATCGGCTTATCTATCCAACTAGGCAAATCCCCCAAAGCCCAAATAAATATATTCATTCAGTCTACCTTTTAATACACTTCCCCTTATCTGGATTTAACCCAGAGACAGACGTTTTTTGTACAACCCCCAAAGTCAAAGCATACATCTTCCCTCTGAATAAAAAAACTATTCTAATTGTTTAGACGCTTCCTCTCACCTGTATTTAACAATAATTACAAGTTTCTAGCTTTACCGTCAACTACCAAATTCGAAATTTATGCTGAATAAATAAACACATGGGATATTCGTTCTAATCTTTAAGACGCTTCCCCTCGCGTGGATTTAACATTAATCACAATATACTAGTTTGTACGTGTCAGCTCAACCTCCGAAGTCCAAATATATCTTCCCATTCTCCTAATCTGTATTAAACATAACTTACAGAATGAACGCTAACCGAGCAACGATAATTCCAAATATTTTTTATTCCAAAGATCTTTCGCAAAACTCATGCACGCGTCGATTATCTTAAAAAAAAAAATCTAAAAATCTGACGGCGGTAATAGACGCGCAACTATTTATTAACTACTTGGCGGTTGGCACACAAAATAATAATAATAATAACTACTTTGCACACCATTTATCATCATGTCGACGCGTCAGTCAAATCCATCGATCATCAGGCAGCGCCGCCATGCTTGACGGCTCGCAATGACAAGAACAGTAAATAAAAAGTCAACAACTTTGGAGCTAGAGCACGCAGATAATTTCAGCGGTTTTTCTGAAAGTCGAGTATTATTTAATGTTCTTTACTTTTTAAAAGTTTTCTGAACGAACGAAGAAGCTTCAACGTGATAGGCTTGATCCAGTGATGTAATCAAGTAGAAAGAGAGCGATAAATACAAAGAGAAATAGAGGGAGGGGTTCTTCATCCCCCATCGCTCTGGAGCTTGCCCAGATCGAAATTTCTCTTTCTTCTTCTTCTACTACTACTATTTGTTATCTCGGTTGGGATCTGAAAGAACCAAAGCAGAATTGGACGGCCAGGATGAAATTTGGGAAGAGATATCAGGAATACATGCAGGGGCAGGTGGAGCTTCCTCAAGTGGGTATCAAGCGTCTGAAGAATATGCTGAAGAAATGCAGGAAGGCGCTTCCGCCCGAGAAGAACAGTTTGAATAGCTGCGTTCAGGATGCATCAGAGAGTAGATGTTGCCAGCAACATTGCCAAGGTATAGATACTTTGATTGTTTTTTAATTTTTATGCTTTAGATTTTTGGAAATAATGCTTGTTATCATCTGTTTTTATACGTGTTATTACCTGTTCTGTATTTCATTATTTTTTCCTGAATGAGTCTATTCTTTTTGTTGTTTTTGGGTTTTTTTTTTAATTTAAGAGGAGAACTGGAAAAAAACACCCAAGATTATTATGTTGGGTGCGCTTCCTTGACCATACTGAAATAATGCGTGTTATCATCTGTATTTATAAGTGTTATTACCATTCCTGCATGAACATGTGGTTTCTTTTTTTCTTTTTTTTTAAAGATGTTTATTAAGAGAGTATTATGCTTGAAAGTGAGACAAAGAGTTTTTTGAAGATTTTGATGTGTGAATATTGTGGGTTTTTAGGATTTTTGAAGATTTAGGACAGTTAGTTTCGTTTTGTTGTTTTCTGGGTAATTTCGTTTCGGGCTCGTTTAAGAATAATTTATTCTCATGAAATGAAAGAAACACTTAAGATTATGATTGTTGGCAGCGCTTCCTTGATCCTACCTGATAGTACTTGAGGAACGTGAACCCATTTCACCAATGATTTTGAACTTCTGTATTTAACTTTTTTTCCCTGAATAACTCTATTCTTCTTGTTGTTTTGGGGGTAATTTTTCCCTTTCAATTAAAACAAGAAAATTGGAAAAAAAACGCCCAAGAGTATGATGTGGGGTGCGCTTCCTTGATTTTACTTAGATTAAACTTGAAGAATGTGAACCCAGTTCTCCGATAATTTTTAAAAACCACAAAGAACTTGGTACCCAGTTCTTCAACTTTCATCCGTTATACACCCGAAAAACAGGAAATCAAAATCCTCCGGGTTTTCTGGGTAACTTGTTTCCGGGTCCTCAACTTTTTCTAATATATTTTGATAAAAAATCCAAGATTATGATGCCGGATAGAACTTCAAGAAATTGAAAAACTCAGTTCTCGTGTTATCATTCACCACACACCCGAAGAACAATAAATCAACTTCTCGAGACATTTCTAAGATTAAAAAGGAAAAACCATATAGGAATGACCCAGTTCTTCTACTGCCATTCATTAAACATCCGAAGAACAGGATATCCTAATCCTGCTCGTTTTCTGGGTAACTTCTAATATTTTTTTATGAAAACCCCAAGATTACGATGCCGGACAGAAATTGAAGAACTTGAATAACCCAGTTCTTGTGCTGTCATTCCCTACAAACCCAAAGAACAGGAAATCAAATACTTGAGACATTCCGAAGATTAAAGAAAAAATATTTATCCTTGTCTAAAGTTCAAACGGGGAAATGTTGGCAGTGTGCGATGGGACCTTCTTCCCGGCGCTCGTCAGCGAGATGTCGGCAGTTTCAGGCTGCTTCAACGAGCGAGCACGGCGACTGCTTGAACTTCATCTCGCCACTGGCCTTAAGAAATACGTCAACGTGCTCAAACGCAGAATGCACATCAGCCACCATGATAATCTCATGCAAGAAGGCAAAGACTTGGTCAACTACGCGATTATCCACTCCATTGCCATGAGAAAACTCCTCAAGAAGTACGACAAGGTATGGATCACTCATCTCCCACCAGGAAAAATAATTTTTGAATCAATTTTGATTACAATCCATGATGAAGAACTTGTCCGGGTTTTCAGCAGATTACCCATCATTTTTTAAAAAAAATTTGATTGAATTAAGTGACATGATTAAGAGCTTGTTCGGTTTTCATCATATTTCTTATTTTATTTGTTTTATTTTAATAAAAGTTCAATTATATTGAAACGTATAATTAAGAGCTTGTTAAGTTTTCATCGGGTTACCACTAAAATTTTATTTTTAATTTAACTTACAACGCATGATTAAGAGCTTGTAAAGTTTTCGACCTGAGTGCCCATAACAAATTAATTTCAGCTAAAATGATTTAATAAGAGTTATTTCGGCATTCATCAGATTACCCAACAAAAATTATATTTTAAATAAAACTAAAGTAAATTAAAACCCATGATTAGGAAATTGTTCCGTAATCATGTTATCCTCCAAAAATATTTAAATAACATTAAACTTGATTAAAACCCATGATTAAGAACTTGTTCCGTAATCATGTTATCCTCCAAAAATATTTAATTAAAATTAAACTTGATTAAAACCCATGATTAAGAACTTGTTCAGTAATCATGTTATCCTCCAAAAATATTTAATTAAAATTAAATTTGATTAGAACCCATGATTAAGAACTTGTTCCGCAATTATGTTATCCTCCAAAAATATTTAATTAAAATTAAATTTGATTAAAACCCATGATTAAGAACTTGTTCCGTAATCATGTTATCCTCCAAAAATATTTAGTTAAAATTAAATTTGATTAAGAACTCTTCTAAAATATGAAAGAACTCTAATCTTGTGGGTGTGGAAAAAAAGTAAATTTGAAGTAAAGGAAGAAAACTAACTTGATCTTGTATGATGCAGATTCATTACTCCAAGAAGGGGCAGGAGTTCAAGAGCCATGCACAGGAGATGCAGATTGAGATCCTTCAGTCCCCCTGGCTGGCTGAGCTGATGGCCTTTTACATCAATGAAAGGGAGTGCACAGCCAAGAAGAAGGGGATGGCGGCGACGGAGGCAATGGCGGCGACGGCGGTGGCGGGGCTCTTCAGAGAGTGTTCCCTCGAATTCAACGAGGGGAAGCCCGTCCTCTGCTGTAGCCTCTTTGACTCAATGAAGCTCGAGGTCAACCTCACTTGCTCCATCTGCCTGGTAAGTGGTTATGTTGAAAAAGTTCTTGTACCTAATATTAGATGACTTTATACTAAGTTAATTGGGGTTTCTTCTGCATAGAATTTGGACAAAGTGTCTGCTTCTAACATCCTGATATTTTTTATGGTATTACATGGTGTTTTCTTGAGATAATTATGCCAATTAGGAGCCCTTGGATTATTTCCAGACATCTTGTTAGCTTTTAATGTTATAAGACTTGAGATGAAGTTATGGCTATTAGGAGCCTCTAGATTTTTACAGGACAAGGTATTTGCTTCTAATATCATAGTGTTTAATAAGACTTTTGGGTTTTTTTTTCTTGAGAGAACTTTGACAATTTGGAGCCACCGGTTATTCACAAGTCAAAGTGTTTGCTTCTTAGACTTAAAAACGAAATTAAGTGGCTTTTCTCCTTAATAAAACTATGAAAGTTAGGAGCCTCTGGTTTTTGCTAAAGTATGGCTAAAGAATTAAGATAAGTTATTGTGTTTTCTCCAAAGACAAGCTAATTGTTTTGTTCTTGAGAAAATTCTGGGATTTTTGCTGGTATTATTTTGTAAGATCTCTGACCAAGTTTTGGGGTTTTTCTTCTGAATTGCATGATGACAAATTGGAGCATGTTGGTTTTTGCAGGACACTGTATTTGATCCAGTTTCTCTCTCTTGTGGGCACATCTTCTGCTATGTGTGTGGCTGCTCTGCTGCATCCACATCCATTGTGGATGGGCTCAAGGCGGCCGACTCCAAAGCCCGGTGTCCTCTCTGTAGACAGGTGAGATCCCCTCACCAATAATTCTACATAACTACCTCTAATCTAATCAAAACTTTAGTTCTACTATAGAATTATCAATACTAAATAGATCACTTGCATTTTTAAAATTTAAACTTTAACTATTCTAAGAATGTAGGGTCAATATTTATTAGTTAACTTTTTTCCTAATTTATATGGCCAGAATTGTATTTTATGAGATTATTTGTGAAGACTGAAATTGGTGTTGTGCAGGATGGAGTGTATAACAAGGCAGTGCACCTTGATGAGTTGTGTATCTTGCTAAAAAACAGGTGGGGTTGAATATCTTTCTCTCTCCTATCTCTCTCTCTCTCTCTAAAAGAATGATGTGGCATGCAGTTGCCCAGAGTACTGGAAGGAGAGGCAGCAAAGCGAGAGGGCTGAGCGTGTTCGACTGGCCAAGGAACATTGGGAATCTCTTTGCCAGGCCTTCACCGGAATTTGAGAACTTCATCATTTTTTTCTTCTTCCCAGTAAAATTCTACTAATATCCTTGGAAGTGTATAAATGTAAATATTTTCCACAATTTTTTGAAGAAATTAAGCAAGATCACCAAAAACCGGTGACCATTTGATAAATAGATATGATCATTAAGTACACACAAGTACTAAATCAATCTCGGTTCCACCTAATGAGTTACTTAACATTATTGGTTCTTTTGTTACTGTTTCCACCAAACTAAACATTAATATCCTGGGTTGACACTGTGTTGGGGTAATTTATTGGTGTGTTCTTAACTCTGGGTCAAAACGAGCTGACATTCAAATCCAACTTAAGAGTGGGATAGAAAGAAAAGACATGGTTCAAGAGAGTCAAAATAAAAAAACCAAGTACCCGTGTTATAATGTTTGGGATGCATATGTAAGATCAAACGGTGTAGATGACCTTAAGATTCCTCCTGCAAAAAAAAGATTTTCTTTTTGTCATCAAGTGAAGGGGATAGGGCTTGAGATCACATATTTAAAAAATCAATCCTTCATAATTACTGTTAAACGAAGTTAATAGTTCGATTTGGCAATCATAAACAAAACATCAATGCCACCCAAATCAATTGCCTTACCGGGATGGGAGATGGGGATTTGCTTCTGCTCTTGCTCCTGCTCCTACTTTTGCTCTTACTCTTAACTGGACTTCTTTCCGGGCTGGGCTTCGGGTCAGGGATCTTGCTCACTCGCTGCACATCGTCAAGCCACGTGTGATACATGAACATAATTATATTTTTCGAGAGAGAAACTATGAGGGAGAGACACTAACAGTGGGCGAAGGGGAACGGCTTCTGGAACGGGATCTGCAAAAAGTTCCACAAATAACGCGTTTAACAGCTTTGATCCGTAATCCTTGGCGTCTCTTCCGCCCCACGTTTAGAAATGTCACCAAGAGAAACAGCCAAACCAGAAATTCCGCTCAAATATTGGAAAAAGTAAACAGAGAAAAGGAAAGGTAGAGAGAGAGAGAGAGAGAGAACGAGGGAAACACCTGAGTAAAACGCGTATTTTCATATCCAGAGAAGGGTTTAGCGACACGACGAGTGAGTAAAACTAGTATTCCCCACAGCAAGAGCTCTCAACCGGGAGGATGAGAGCCATCCGATCCAGCTTTAACGGCGCGATCCGATCCAGCTGGGCCAGCTTGAGGAATAGTTCAAAAATGACACGAAGATGTGTCTCTATATTTAGCGAGATAGGCACTTTTTTTATTTTTTATTATATTGCGGGATTATTCATGGCTACCTTAGCAATAAACTGTTCCACGCAAATAACACAGAGAGTCCCCAATTCCCCAAATCGCCGCACATGCCCCACATCTAGAAGACAGAAAAGGCAAAATTCAACAAGAACAATAAAAGAAAATCTCGGTTTTTACATGTACACTGGGACTTCAGACGAGTAAGCAACAAAATCACTACACACGACAAGCATTTCGAGAGAGAAATACCAAAAATCATTAAGAAATGGAATCTACCCATTAATTATTTAATAAATTATGGTAACAAATGAAAGTGGAAAATTGATGGCCATAACGAGCATATCACCTTGACATTGATCGTTCCTTAGATGGCGAGCGCACAGGTGGGGAAACAGACTTGGATCTTGATCGAGAAGGTGGCTGCTTTGCCTTGGGCGACTTGCTACAGAGTAAACACAAGAGTGAAATACAATTTATGGGTTAGCCGAGGAATGCAGCACTTAACAATAGACATGGTTGTTCTGTTCTGTTCGTTTTAAGCAAACAAAAGATTCGCACAAAAGAACCACACAGGGCCTTGTTCTCTGTTCTGTTCTTTTTTTTTCAGAAACTAACAAAATTCGCACATTCGCACAAAACTAGAACAAAATTCGCACTAAGTGAACAAAAGAACCGCACACGGGTCTGTGCGATGTTCTGTTCGAATTTGTTTTTGTTATGTTCGGAAAACCGAACAGAACGAACAATTCCCACAAAAAGAACAGAACAACCATGTCTACTTAACAAGATGACAACTAGGATTGATGGTCGTCACTGCCCTACATCCCCGAATTGTTGAAGGATGATGAGTGGTAATTGTCGTCTTCAGCGTTCTCTATTTTTACTCTTTCAGATGACAAGAGCAGATGGCAAATTGTGATTCTCCGCATCATTTGTTAGTGGCTAGGATGGCGATGATGATTTGATTCTCATCATTAAAGCCATCGTTAGCAAACCCTAATTTGACAACAGTAGATACCTCAAGCTTCTGCTTTTACTTCTGCTTCTGCTGATGCTCCGGCTAAGACCACGGCTGCGGCTGCGGCTTCTGCTTCTGCTCCGGCTCCTCGTACGAGAACGGCTGCGACTCCTAGAAGTGCTCTTGCGAGAATCATACTCCTTGACCTAAGATGACAAGGGACCGGGAAAGAATGATGTACATGGGGATTAATGGTAACAAAGGGAAGGACCATGAACATTACCCGAATGTATGACCTCGAGAATGCATTACGGAATTCAGAATCATCAAGTTTCCTAATCTGTAGAGAAAATGGTTAAGCCCCCAGCAGATCAAAAAAGCACTTAAAAATGCAGCCACTGACTCACAGCATATCTCATGTCCTCGTAGTTAGTGTAATCAACGATCCCAGTGGTACCTGAAACATAATGAAAACGAATGAAAAGTAACCTCCTTAATGAGATTATTTTTCAAAACCAGCGACGAGGAATTCATTGACAAGAGTTCATATACGAGAATAGACCAGTTGATGGTGCTGACCATTCCAAGCATCACTTAAAGTAATTCACACCGAGTCATACTGCTGATAAATAAATTTAGAATCCTGCTCTAAAATTGATAAGCAGGGTTGAAAATAGACGCATCCATAAACAATTAAGTAAATTTTCACTATGCTCACCACGTCCATCACGAAACACTTGGGAAAAGCAGACATCTCCTGCCCGACGCATATGGTCCTATCAATGATTGAAACCTTTAGATAAACCATTAAATTAAACAAATGAAAGGGGAAAAGAAGAAACATAGCATACCTTTAAGTCTTGCCAAGATGCAGAACTCGGTAAACCAGATACCATAACTGCATCATAGTGGGCCTTAATTACTAAAAGATTCAGAAAATTCTAAAAAAAAATGCAGCTAGCCTGGTTCCTAGCATACCTCTATGTTCAGTTCTTCTAGATACCCCACGGGGACCACTGTAGCTATTATGATTACTATGACGGTCATTAGAAGATGAATTACCACGCCCACCATGAGCTAATTCAACCTGGTAGATTGAAGAAAGAAACACAATCCGGTTTCATAAATGGATTTAATAGGGAGATTAAAGACTACGTGATTGCATTTGGGAGCATAAAGTACCCGAAGCTTATGCCCATCAAAATTATAACCATCACGTCCTCGGATCGCATCGTCAGCATCACGGGCATCTTCAAACTGTCACAGAAACGGTCATTCTCAAGCTCATGAAGACGCATAAGCTTTTCGAAAAAGAAGTAAAGGAGGAAGTGATGAAAAGTGAAGAAGTGAGAAAAGACTTGCAAAGATGAGGAAATAGCATTATATAGAGGAATGGAATCATAGTAAGACCACCCATTAATTTCTATGCCTAGAGAGATAGAATGTAATCGATTTCAATAAAAAATCTAGATAGAACAATATAAGATCAAAAAAATTTTGAGCAAGATGTTACTGAGTACCTCAACGAAAGCATATCCTGGTGGCCTTGGCGGAATTTTCAAGTCTATATCAATAATTCGCCCATACTGCATAAAAAAATCAAAGAGGAAAAATAAAAATAAATAAATAATTAAACGATTAAGTCAAAAAACTGATTCCGCGTCAAAGAACAGAAATTAATATAATACAATAAAATTAGAACATATAAACACGACAAAGATACTCTAAGGATATCATGAGTACTAGCCTTCTGTAAATATCGTCTGAATAAAAGCTCTAAGGTATTTCAAAACATCTCAAACTTTGACAGCACTCGCTGATAGATTCTATGCCAAGAAATACAGAAGAAAAAATAAGCAGAGGGCGGGGTCGCCCACTGACCGTAAGTGTTGACCAAATAAAGTGGGAGAAGTAGCTCCCTATAAATAAAGGACGGTTAAACAGATATAGTCGTCAATTCTCATTTTCTTGGAAGCCAGGAAGCGACAGTAATCCTGTCGGGAAGGCCGGAGCAGCAGAGAGTGCATCCTCGTCTGTTGATCTGGAGGGAGGAGCTCGACATAGAAGAGCCGCCTGGAGATCAGAAGAAGGAGCTGGAGAAATTGATGATCGGGAGGGGAGCTTCATCAGAAGGAATCTCCAGAGATCCGGGAGGAGCGTCTCTGTGGGAGGAGGGGTCGACCAGATCTGTTCTTGATTCCGCATTTTCCTTACTATTTCATCAAGAGCTGAATTCTTTTGGATATTAACATCAATTACGCAGAAGATTGATTTGGATTTGGTCATTGACACTATCGTGTGTATCACTCGCAAACCCCAAACAAAACATTTTTTTATTTTTCAATCATCCAATATTCGAAGCGTTTACCATACTATCAGCACAAATCACAGCAGCTCGTATTCAAACATTCGCACATACTTAATTGTGAAATTTGCAATTAAGTTGCAAATACTTCGTTTTTTTGGGTAGAAATCTCCGTGCTTTCACGAACGCTGAGTATAACTTTGTAGTGAGGAACAGCATACTCCATTCCAAGAGCTAATAACTGCACTCAATCCCACATCATCAATCTAATGAGGAAAATGGAAAATATCTACAGCCAGATTATTAGAACGCTAAATTTTATGAATAACAAGAAAACGTGACGCTTAATTTTGATAAAAATGTTAACTTGGGAACGAATTAATATCTAACAACAATTTTTACAAAAAAACATATAACGGGTTAGAGAAATTACATGCTTCACCCGTACATCGAAGACAAAAGCGGATAGCACAGAAAAGAGCTAATATCAACAAATTCACGATATATAAGTCTACGACTAACCTTGTAAAATAAGTCCTCCACTTCCCGTTCCCGTATATCTCCGGGAAGGTTACCAACATAAACGGTGCGATTAGAGCGGCTACTCATTTTCCTGAAATGTGCACACCAAAAGAGATGAGACGTTCACCAGACCACCCATCAACGATCTTCAAATGAGTAAGAAGCTACGGAAACCGTCGAAATTGAGAGAAAAAATCCCCAGAATTCACAAAAAATTGGGTGAGCAAAGTAACAACCCAATCCGGTCAGGAATCCAAGAAAGACCTCTGCTTCCTTCTGGACTAAGATAGGAAAATGGGTGCAAATTAACGAGTATCAGATAAAGAAAGAAATGAGTATCAGACGCAAATTCAACAAACCCTAAGGGAATGAATCTCGCAATGGAAATAACAGATACATCAGCTGGAACATACCATCGGATCAAAATTAAACAAAAGAATCATGCCAGCTACTTAAACCCTAGAGCTCTGAACCAACCTGTGCAAACTCCGGAGACGCGCGAGGATGACGGAAGAAGACTACGGAGATCGTTCGACGGTTTAAATAGTCGTCCCACCGTTGGCATATTCACAAATTCTACTTTTAAAAGGTAATTTGGTAATTATTGGTGATATCTGACGTAACACGAAACTCAGGAGATCTCGGCCGTTCATGCGATGTGACAGCGACTCTCGATTCATCGAACGGTCATTATTATCCAACGCGTTTCGTTCTGGAATCTTCGGGTTTCATTCGAAAATAAAAAACTTGGGAATTTTGTTTTTATTATTTTTAAAAAATGGTGCCGAGAGAAAAAGAAGATTATTTACTCCCGGCAATTTTCAAATTCTCAACGAACAAGAAAATACCTATATTTATGAAAAAATATACAGAGAGGGGATGGAGAGAGAAAGGGGTGAGAGAGAGAAGGAGAGGTAGAGACAACTGAAGAATGTTGAGAAGTATAGTTCCGGATCGTCCAGGGCATGGGTGATGGACTGGACGGGACAAACTTTGTCCCGTCCGACGTCCGGATTCAGTGCAGGGACGAAGGAGGGGACAAATTTTTGTCCGACGGTAAGAAAACCGTCCTGTCCAGTCCTCGCAGGACAAATTTTTGTTCTGCCCAGTCCTCTCAGGACAATTTTTTTCCCGTCCCTCGTCCCGGACGAGAAAAATGTATTTTATATTTTAAATATATTAATATAGATTTTTTAAGTTTTTTAAGGAATTACGGAGGACTTTGATGCAAATTGTCATTGCGAGGCCACATGGCTACATCTCAACCGTCGGATGTGAATCTGGCGGTTTTCCGTCCAGATTCATCCGTCCAACGTCCGAGACCTCCGGATGGATGGTTTTTTCGTCCCATGGGACGAAAACCTTCCTGTCTGGTGGTCCCCTGGACAAATTTTCATCCCGAAATTTGTCTGTATTTTTGGAAAGGACGATTTTTTCATCCTCGGACGAAAAAATCGTCCCGTCCGCGTCCCTGCACTATAGAAGGAAGAGAGATGGTTAGAGAGATAAAGAGCAAGCCCAAGGGCATGGAAAGAGAGAGAGGATGAAGAGAGAAAAAGAGAGAGATAGAGAGGGAGTGAGTACAGTCCACTATTGTCCTTTTGCCTGAGAGGCCTACCTACAGTGCACCACAAAGTGACAAATGCGGACGGCTAGGGGGGCCGCGCACACTCCATGCATTACCACGCTGCGGGCTCTAGCACACTAACGATGACGAGCAACCTTCTCTTTGCTACTTATAGGTGCCACTCATGTATTTTTTCCTTTTCTGCACCGAGAGCCTGGGGCAGTAGAGTCCATGTGTAATTAGGACATGTACGCCCGCTCCACACCTATAAACGATGTTGAAGACTACATTTAATAAATAAAATCTCCTAGGGTTGCGTCCAGGGCACGGCTGGATCAATCTACCCGGCACCGTGTTTTTTGCCAAAAACAAAAAAAACAGTCCAGTATCATCCTTCACGAGGAAGCTGGACGGTTGGCTAGTTTTCGTCCCATTTTAATAGGGTAGTTTGAAACCATCCCATCACGAAATCATATTGTCTGGAATTGTCTTGTCAGGCAACTGTCCCTGTCATGTCCCTCGTCTAGGATGGTACAATATAGGTCACCAGTTTATTAATCGGTCTAAATGAAAAATAGTTTTCGGTCAGCTCTCGTTGGGCTCTGGGATTTTCTCTGTCTTTGCCTATACTCTTGCATTATCACTCTCTTTATCCTTCTGATTATTTACCTCTCTCCCTCTCTTGTTGCCTCTATGTATATCTATCATTTAAGTTTAATTATCTCTATTTCACTCTTTGTGTGTATGTCTACCCTCTTTAATTTGTTTGCCTTTAGTTCACTCTACAATATTTATAACTCTTTCTCTATTTATCTGTCTTCAGTTATCTATCCTCTCTTTTTACCCCTAAGCAAATTGTGTGCCTATAGTTCTTTTTGCTATCATTCTCTCATTTCCTTTTTTGTCTCAAACTGTTTTCGTTTGTCTTTGTTTCTTATATGTTATGTGTATATCTATATCAATCTCAATTCTTGTATCTCTATATTTATCTCTATTTAGCTTTGATATCTTCCCTTTTATTTCTGGGCCTTTAGCTCTTGTGTCAAAGAACTAGGGCAATCTATTTGTCCCAGTTCAAATTTACTCTCATTCCCCTCAGGTTTTACAGTATATTGCTTCATAAAGCTCATTCATTCTGTGCATCCCCGTCTTTCTATATATCTCTATTCGTCTCCATCATTCTAGCTATCTTCTTCTATTCAGCAAACATTTTCTCTAAATCTCAAAGTTCATCTCTCACTCTGGTAGGAGTAACCCAAACTATTCTCATTCTCCATCTCGTCTTCGCACGTCCCTTTCACGAGTTTTGCTGTCGGTTGCTACAATTAATTTAATTTAATGCATATTTAATATACAAGTACTATACATTTAGTACTGTTCAAACATATTTCAGTTGTATTGTCTCATATTATCAAACATTTATGAATCAGCAAAGTCTGAACTGAGAAATAGAGAACATCCAACAGTTCAAAAATAAAATTATAACTGGAAAAACAAAATTAATTATACCACAAATGATTCCGGGGATGATCCTCACTCCGGAAGTGAGGCCAATGCAAGAAAAAAATATTAATAAAAAAGTACATCAAAGGAAAATAACAAAAATTTTCATAATTTTTGTTTCCCCTCTGTCCAATGCATCTGCACCGAACGGCTTTTTCATCCAGGGATGAAAACACTGTCCCGTGCTTCATCTGGCTGACAAATTTCCGTCGCATCACTCATACAACACGTTGGATAGGACGGTCATTTCATCCCTGGACAAAAAATTGTCCCATCGGCAGCAGTGAACCAAAGGAGTGTGAAGTGAGGATAGTCAGCTCACTAACATGGGCCAGTTGCTGCATGGTGCAGTTCAAAATTTTGAACTGCCTTTTTCACAGCCAGCTAGACATGGCCGTTCGGTTCTTTCTGTGCGAATTTGTGCCAATCGTTCGTTCTGTTCGGTTTTCCAAACAGAACAAAACCGAATTCGTACAAAACATCGCACAAACCCATGTGCGGTTCTTTTGTTCGTATTGAGCAGATTTTGTTCTAATTTTTTTCTAAAGCGTAAATTTTGTTCCAATGTGCATTTTGTTCGTTTTTTAAAATAAAAAATAACATAAAAAAAGAACAAGGCCCTGTGCCGTTCTTTTGTGTGAATTTCTTGTTTGTTTCAAACGAACAGAACATAACAACCATGTATACAGCCAGCCGAGCATTTGCTCTGCCCACTGCTCAGGGCTTGGGCCAGAGCCAATGGGCAATGTTTATCAGTTATTTATAAAATAACGTGAATATTAAATAAACGACTCATACGGACAATTGGTAAAGAGGCTTGGTTTGGGCAGGAGGCGGTTAAGATTTCTGCCCCAAAACCACCCTCGTCACTGCCCAAAGGGTTTGGGATGGTCGGAAATTCGCCATGCTGGAGTGAAAATTTATGCACTGCACTGCTCGACCATCCCTAGAGTGAGGGAAGCAAGAATGCATCCAGAGAGAGGAAAATAGCTGGATATGAAAAAATGGAAGAATTTTGAAGAAAAAATAAGAGTGCAGAGATAAAAGGCCTAAGTAAGGATTCCTATAGCACAATGAGAGCCAGAGGGACAGCTAAAAACAGTATAAAAGTTAAAAAGAGAAATGTTGACAGGAAAATGGAAAGCGCAAGAGTGTGGGAAGACATTGAAAAAGGGTAGAGAACTAGGAAGAGAAAATATCAACAAAATAGAGGTAAATAGAGAAATAGAGATAGAGAGATAGAGAGAGAAACTATTGTGAAAATAGAGACTTTAACAAAGTTATGGAAAGAGAAACATTAAGAAGAGAGAGGTGTTGAGAGAGGAGTTTAGACAGGAAAAAACTAAATAGAGTTTTAGAGAGAGAGAATGGTAGAACGAGAGAGCATTAAGAAAAGAGAGATGTTGAGAGAGAAAGAAAGAGGCCAGAACATCCGGCAGATAAAGCAATTTATTGTCATGCCAACGGCACAATCGGTAGAGCAAGAACGAAGCACCGAAAATCGACAAGGAAACCGAAACCAATCCGACTTAAATTTCAAAAAGGAATTTTCTTTATTCAGGTAAGAGAGGGCGACGGTCATGGCACTAGTGATGAGCTGATCCACCCACATCTTCGGCCTCCCCCTTCGCCTTCCTCTCTGCCGCTCTAATCTGGCGCTGCTCCTCTTTGTAAATCCGGTTCCGCCTTTGGAACTGCACCACCATCCATTACATCTCTAAGAACTTTGTAGAGAGAGAGAGAGAGAGAGGGAAATTTAAGCATAGTGAGGTAGAAAGAGTAATATCATCATTTTTTCCCTCCATTCAACCTCATAAGTAATCTAACAAGAGGTTAATTTGATCACTAGCATCTTCTTGTCCGCTAAAAATGAAGGATCTAACAAGAATACCCAATTGAGACAGTGAAGAACTTTTATAATGAAGAAAAATAATGTTGTTATCGTAAAATATGAGATTGTAGAACATCGGCATGAAGAAATGGAAATACAAGCATAGTGAGGGAGATGAAGTAATATCATCATTTTTTCCATCCATTCAACCTCAAAAGTAATCTAACAAGAGGTTAATTTGATCATTAGCATCTTCTTGTCGCTTGAAAATGAAGGATCCGACAAGAAAGACCAATTGCGAGAGTGAAGAACTTTTATAATGAAGAAAAATAATGTTGTTATCGTAAAATAGGAGATCTATTGATCATCAGCACGAAGAAATGGGAGATCTTTGGCCATAATGTAGAGAATCGAGAAAAGTAAAGATAATCCAGGTAAGGAGAAAGTGCAATTAATCACGCCTCGTCCACAATGCAAATCCGTATAAGCTTCCAACAATGCGGCTAAATAAGAATTAAATTAACCGAGGGTAACAAGTTTCAACAATGAGCAAATCTCCCGGGAGAAAATTTGCCAACGGATTTTTTTTGCGATGAAAAAAAACCTAATAATTGGAAATACTTGGGTATAACAGAATAATAATCGAGAAACTCATTCGAAATAAAAAAGTACAAAATATCAATTTTTGATGTAGTGGAAGCGCAAGGAAACAATCAAGAATGATAATCGCCATTGGAGCAAACTAAAAGTACAAATGGTTCAAAGTAAATGCGTAAGATCCATTTGAGGCATGAATTTGATAATGAACCGCCCTTTCGTTACCAAACACTGGCATATTTTCGGAACAACTTTGTCAAATCTTGTCGCAGAAAATCCGTTTTGATCGGCTTACTTACAACATTTCAAACACGCCCCAGAGAAATCGTTTCCCAATTGTATCCAATCAGCGCGTCTAATCCTTCAAGGGCTCGAAAAGTCGCCGAGAAAAAACCCTCCACAAGAAAACCCAGGGCGATCTTCGCCCAACAGAGCCAAAAAACAAAGAAAAACACGAAAATCCACAGCCGAATATCACAATTACCAAAAGGGAAGCAAATTTGAGTGAAAATGAACAGCGATTGCGACCGTACCTCTTTGGAGTGGTGGAGACATTCAAGATAATCTTCCCTGAGCAAGGCGCAATCTTTGGGCTCCCGACACCTCGACATACACTCGCTGAAGTCGTTCCAGAAATCATAGCAACGCCCCTTATTGCCGGTGATCCCCCATCCCGACGCCATATCTGCTCCCCTTCTTCTTCCTCCTCTCCCTCCCCCCCTCTCTCTCTCCTGTTCAGTCAAGAAACTTAGTATATACACATTTCACAATGGTCACAGACCCTATAAATTCTTAATTACCTTTTTGCCCCCAAAAATATTTATTTGTACTAAATACCCTTATTTAACAATACTCCTCTGTACTAATTATAGTTCTGGATCGTCGGGGACGTGGACGATGGAAAGGATGGGACGAAGTCCATCCCTTCCTACATCCCAATTTTTAGTGTTTCGCCTAAAATGTCCCGTCCCATTTTTTTCGTCCACATCCCGTCCCGTCCGAAACTGTCCAGTCCAACGTCCCAGGACGAAACAGGCAGTGTGTCAGCATTAGACCACTCAGAAATTGACACGTGGCGCAGCACGTGCATTGGGCAGGTGGACCTGTCAGGCGCATACTATACTCCCACAGGACGAAATAACTGTCTCGTCCCCCATCCAAGGCCCCAGACGGGACGGTTATTTCGTCCATGGACGCAGCAATCGTCCCGTCCGGGAAGAGGCGGACGATTCTTCGTCCCGTCAAACGTCCAAAGTCCTGGGCGGGATGATTTTTTCGTCCACTGACGAAATTACCGTCCCGTTCACGTCCCTGCAATATATACTAATCACGGGGTCTCCCTATCCCACGTCGGCACCATCCCTGGTCACAACGGTCATGAAACCCCATATAAGAACATTTTTTCCCTGTATAATATAACACTGCTTACAAATTACACTCCTCTCCTCTTAACACCATCCTTCCTACAACATTAAAATCAATGTCATCGTCATCGTCATCCACCCACTTTCAATACCATGTATGGGATTTTATCATCCTTTGTAACTGACATACTTGATCTACAGAATGCAAGACAAATTGGGAACATCGTTAAGTATAACTCATAAATATATCACAAACATTACCCGTAACAATAAAGGTAAGCCATGCGAACAATTTATGATAGGATGATAGATGACTGATGATGGAAATGACTGAAGGATTGAGGGAAAGAGAGAGAATCAGAACCGAAACCCAAGGAGCCGATACAGCTGCAAGAGACTACGAGAGTCACTGACTGAGCGGAACGAATGATTGAGCTGGACTGATGACATAATGGCGACGATGATGAAATGCATACGAATGATAACAGAATAGCAGTATGGACAGATATAATGCAGGAACACGGACGGGACATGACGAAAAAAATGCCCCGTTTGCGAGGTGGACGAAAACCAGGAAGGAAATTCGTACCAGGATGAATGGAGGGGACGGTTTTCGTCCACTCGGACGAAAAAAATCGTCATGTTCGGAGGTCTCAGACGAAAAAATCGTCCCATCCGCGTCCCTACACTGATTCCGGACGATCCAGAACTATACATGACTAGACATAGTTGTTCTGTTATGTTCGTTTGAAATGAACAAAAAATTCACACAAAAGAATCCCACATAGCCTTGTTCTTTGTTCCGCTCTTTTTTTGTGCAAATCAAACAAAATTCGCACATTCGAACAAAATTAGAACAAAATTTGCACAAAGCGAACAATAGAACCACACACCGGTCTGTGCGAGGATCTGTTCGAACCTGATATTGTTCTGTTTGAAAAACGAAGAGAACTAACAATCTGTCTTCTGAAGACAGATGAACAGAATGCTACTCAGTCCCGTCATCCGTCATCCTACTATCAAGGGTTCATAGATGGGGATTTGGATGACGGATGACGAGTTTCATCATCGTTCAGTATAAATTAGAGAAGCGAGGCCTGTTCATCTCGTGAGCTCTGGGAATGGAGGGAGGAGGATGACGACGACGATGAGAACGAGCGATCGGGGAGGTCCGTCGAGGCATGGGGTGGAATCCTGCACGAAGCAGCTTCAATCATGGCAGCCATTTAATCCGCAAGCCGAGCCTTCATCCCCAATTCTCATCAAGAAACCCTGCCGATCCGATCGATCCACGGCCCCAATCCTCATCGATCCCTTCGATTTCTCCAATCTCTCCTTGATCGAAGACATCTCGCGGCAAATTCCTAGAAATCCGGACAACAGCGAAGTCGGATGGCTTGCCAGGAAGCGCAGGAGGCGACGCGCCGTTTCCCGTTCCGTTTCCGGCCGGAGCTGCGAGCGGAACGGGGCTTGCCGCCGCCGATGCCGTTCCGTCGGCGGCTGTTCGAACTACGCGACTTGTTCGGATTTCCCCGTTGCGACGGTGGGAACGGACTCCAGCGGGGAGCTGTTCGTCAACGGAGATGGGATTTGGGGATCTGAAGTTGGCGAATTGAGGGGAAAGGATGGTGGAAATGGTAATTGTGGGATGGATAGGGAAATTTCCGTGGTTTCTTCTTTGCAGTGTGGATTGGGCGTTGTGGATTTGGCGTGGAATGATTTAGGGTATGGCAGCGAGACTGGGTACAGGGGAGATGCTGAGATTGGTTATGGGGATGAGGTTGATGAGGAGGAAGAAGATGGACGGATGCTTTTGTGGGGAGATCGGTTCGGAGGTATGTGGTGTATGGCTCGAAATTGAATTCCGATTGTCTTCGAAATTGGAAAACTTCGTACCAATGCGGATTTTTGATGATGCAAATTTGTCGCATGGAAGAAATTTGATTAGCGGATGGCGGGTTTTGTGTAGATTTTGGCTGTTCTTTGAAGAAATTTTTGGAGCTCTTGAAATCGTTTCATGTGAAATTAGTTTCCTTGGGGAGAATACGCGGCATGTTTGATCGAAAATTGGATCATCTCGCATTCTTTTTTCTTGATGAAATTCATCCTCCACTCTGTTTCTCTCTCTCTCTGATTGAAAATTTGGCTAGATTCGCCACCCTTAGTGTTTTCTTCATTCGAGAAATTAATCTTTGAGCATATTAATCATATTCTGGTGAAGGAACCAGGGACAAGATCTGCTCCTGTTTAATGTTGAATTTCTCTTCCTGATAATTGTTACGTTCTTCCATCACTGATGAAATGTTCATTTAACTCTTGTAATCATTGAATATCGGTCTTTCTATGATCAAGAGAATTAGGAGGGGGGAATGGTTGTTTGACCTGCCTTTTTGTATTTAATTTCTCTGTCTGAAAATTTTGCTAGATTCTTCTAAAATTAATGGATTTTCTTCATTATATACCGGTAGTTCTTGAACATCTATCACCGTATAATCCAAAAGGTCGAGAAGAAAGGGCTGCCTGATCTGCCTGTGTTTATTTCCATTGGTTTAGGAATTTTTTCTTTTGGGTGAACTAAAACTTAGGTCTTATTAATCTTTTTAGAGTTCGAAATCGATTTTCTTTGTTGGACTGAGAGATCTTTTTTTTCTTTGCAAGAACCTTGAAAACCTTCCATTTTTTGCATGGGCTGAGCTTTGAATGCCACAATGATTATTATTGTTGGAAATTAGTGGATGATGATTTGATCTATGTTTCATTATAGCTGACGGTGACGGGGGGAAGATTGATGGCGAGAGCAGCTTCTCCGAACAGAAGATTCCTCACAGATTCAGAAGGAAGAAGCACGAGCCGTGTTATGCTGATCCCATGAAAATATGAGATTCATATGTTATTAACCCTTTCTTTGTAAAGTTGTTCAAACTTTCGCAGAATTATCTTTATTTGATGATTCTCTCTCTCTCTCTCTCTTTCCCCATCTCTTTCTCTCTTTCCTTGTTTCTCTCTCTATCTCTATCTCTTTCTCTCTCCCCTCTCTCTCTTCTCTTCCCTCTCTCCCTATCTCTCTCCCCCTCTCCCCCCGCACTCTCTCTCTTCCTCATTCCCTCTCTCCCACTATCACTCTCTCTCCCTCTATATCTCTTATTTCTCTCTCCACTCTCCCCCTCACTCTCTCTATCTCTCTCCCCTTTTCTTTCTCTTTCCCTCTCTATCTCTCTCTATCACTCCCTATCTCTCTCCCCTTTTCTCTCTCTTTCCCTCTCTATCTCTCCCTCATTCCCTCTCTATCTCTCTATCTCTCCCCCCTCTCTCTCTTTCCCTCTCTATCTCTCTCTATCTTTCCTTATCTCTCCCTCTCCCCCTTTCCCTCTCTATCTCTCTCTATCTCTTTCTATCTCTTCCTATCTCTCTCCCCCCTTCTCTCTTTTTCCCTCTCTATCTCTCTTTATCTCTCTTCCCCTCTCTATCTCTCTCCTCCCCTCTTTTTCTCTTCCCATCTCTATCTCTCTCTCTCTCTCTCCCCCTCTCTTTCTCTCTCTATCTCTCTCTGTCTCTCTCCCCCCTTCTTTTTCTCTTCCCGTCTCTATATCTCTCTCTATCCCTCTCTCTTTCTCTCCCTATCTCTCTCCCCCTCTTTTTCTCTTCCCCTCTCTTTCTCTCCCTCTCTCTCTCCGAACTCATCTCTCCCTATCTTTCTCTATTTCTCTCTCTTTCTCTCTCCCTCTCTCCCTCTCTCCCACACACTTCCAACAACACTTCCCCTGAAACATTGTACAAACATGGTCATATCAATCTGGCTTTGTGATTGTCTTTCCCTCTCTAAACCCTTCCTAAGCAGATATTTGCAAACTTGGGCTGAATAATCTGGCTCTCTCTCTCGGTTTGGGAGAAAAAGGGTCAGTGTGAAAATACCCAATTACGAATAATGATGTATTTTCCTTAAGATTAAGAACAAAAAGGGGGAGTTTTGGGATAAATTGGCTTGGCGACGTGTAGTCTTCTGGATGGCTGACGTGGTAGTTGGAGGGGGGGAAGCTTCAGAGGGAGTAATTGACAGGTGGCGCGTGTTGTAGTTTTCTATCGTGTAGTTCGCTCCCAAAACCAGCAGCGACGCCCACGGCTTACAACGGCGGCGATAGGCGATATTTAAAGGTTGCCCTGTTCGTCAATTCTCTCAGAGATTTGATCTTCTTCTTCCCACTGCTCAAAGATTTGATCTTGATCTTGTTCTTGTTCTGAAAGTTTTGGACAATGTCGGAGAACCAAGCCGCCCCAGCCGCCGCGGCCGCCGCCTCCACCGCCATGGAATCTGCCAGGAAGTGGGTCGTCGCGAACAAGCTCAAAGCTGTTGGTATATCTCTCTCTCTCTTATGATTATTTATTTATTGGTGTTTACTTCTCTCTCCAAATGTATAGAGAGAGAGAAGAGAGAGGGGGGAAGCGAAACAGAGAGAAAGAGAGGGGGAAGAGGGAGAAAAAAGAGAGGGGAGGGGAATAGATAGAGAAAGAGTGTGAGAGAGGGGGGAAGAGATAGAGAAAGAGAGAGAGGGGGGAAGAGATAGAGAAAGAGAGAGAGAAGGGGGAAGAGATAGAGAAAGAGTGAGAGAGAGGGGGGAAGAGATAGAGAAAGAGTGAGAGAGAGGGGGGAAGAGAGAGAGAAAGAGAGAGAGAGGGGGGGGAGGGGAGAGAGAAGGCGAGAGAGGGGGGGGAAGAGATAGAGAAAGAGTGAGAGAGAGGGGGGAAGAGATAGAGAAAGAGTGAGAGAGAGGGGGGGAGAGATAGAGAAAGAGTGAGAGAGAGGGGGGAAGAGATAGAGAAAGAGTGAGAGAGAGGGGGGGAGAGATAGAGAAAGAGAGAGAGAGGGGGGAAGAGATAGAGAAAGAGTGAGAGAGAGGGGGGAAGAGATAGAAAAAGAGTGAGAGAGGGGGGAAGAGATAGAGAGAGAGAGAGAGAAAAAAGAAAGAGACGGGGGGAGAGAAAAACAGAGAAAAAGAGAGAGGGGAAGAGATAGAGAAAGAGTGAGAGCGAGGGGAAGAAAGAAAAAAGAGAGACGGGGGGGAGAGAAACAGATAGAAAAAGAGAGAGATGAGAGAGACGCAGAGAAAGAGAGGGAGAGGGGAAGAGAGAGATGAGAGAGACACAGAGAAAGACAGAGAGGGAGGAGAGAGAAAGAGAAAGGAGAGAAAGACGGACACTGAAAATTATATTGGTGGTTTGATAGATGGATAGAGAAATAGATAACCTTCTCTCTCTGCACATCCATCCTTCTATTGATGTAACCATCTAATTTTTCTCTCTTGCTCTCTTTCTACGTCTTCCTCTATTCCTGTATCTCTCTCTCTATCTATCGTACTATCAATCTAAAATTTTCTTTGTGTATGTGTATCTCTCTTTTTTCCTGTTTCTCTCTATCCTGTTAATTTTCTGTCTGTTTGTCTCTCTATCTATTTATTTTCTGTGTTTCTGTACATCTCTCTATCTATCTATTAATTTGCTCTCTGTCTGCCTATTAATGTTCTCTGTCTATCTCTCTCTCTATCTATTGATTTTCTCTGCATGTCTGCCTATCTCTGTCTCTATCTATTAACTTTCTGTCTGTCTCTGTAAGTCAATTTATCAGTCTAAACTTGACCTTAGCCAAAAGGCAGAGATAAGCACATCTATCTACCTCTTTTTTTAACCTCTACATCTATCCATCTGTGCGATGCATCCAACCCATTCATCTCTATCTCTGATCTACACATCCATCTAACCCATTCATTAGTCTTCGTATTTATCGACTAATCAATCCATCTATCTATCTATACTATACATGGATGTCTCGTTATCTCTCTCTCTTCTGATCTTCTGCATGCAATAATTATTCTCAGGCTGTCTCTGGGTGAGCGGGATAACGGGCTCCGTGGCCTACAACTGGTCGCAGCCGGCGATGAAAACGAGCGTCAAGCTCATCCACGCTCGGTCAGATTCCTCTCCTTGAATTTCTAAATATGCGCTGAAACTTTCTACATATATTTGAATTTCTAGAAGAGAGAGAGAGAGAGAAAGAGAAAAAAATGAGGGCAAGAGTGAGTGAAAAAGAGAGACATTGAGAGAGAAAGAGAGAGAGAGACAGTTAAAAAAAAGAGAGAAAGATAGAGTGAGAAGAGGGACAGATAAAAAGAGTGAGTGAGAAAGAAAAGGATAGAGAGAGAGACAGGAAGAGAGAGTGAGAAAGAGAGACAGATAAAAAGAGAGTGCGAAAGAGAGGCATAGAGAGATGAAGAAGAGGAGTGAGTGGAAAGAAAGGGATAGAGAGAGAGAGTCAGGAAGAGAGAGTGAGAAAGAGAGACAGATAAAAAGAGAATGAGAAAGAGAGGAATAGAGAGATAGAGAAGAGGAGAGAGTCAGAAAGAAAGGGATAGAGAGAGAGAGGAAGAGAGAGTGAGAAAGAAAGGGATAGAGAGAGAGGAAGAGAGAGTGAGAAAGGGAGACAGATAAAAAGAGAGTGAGAAAGAAAGGGATAGAGAGATAGAGGTGAAGAGAGAGTGAGAAAGAGAATGAGAGAAAGAGAAAGAGAGAAAGAGAATGAGAGTGAGAAAGAGAGAGAGAGTGAGAAACAGAGAGA
Source organism: Wolffia australiana (assembly GCF_029677425.1). NCBI lineage: Eukaryota > Viridiplantae > Streptophyta > Magnoliopsida > Alismatales > Araceae > Wolffia > Wolffia australiana. The sequence goes on from NC_135842.1 coordinate 6,911,962, forward strand.
GAATGAGAGAGAGAGAGAAAGAAAGAGAGAATGAGAGAAAGAAAGAGAGTGAGAAAGAAAGATAAAATGAGAGAAAGAAAGAGAGTGAGAAAGAAAGACAGAATGAGAGAGAGAATGATAGAAAGAAAGAGAGGAAGAGAGAGATAGAGAGAGAGAGAAAGAAAGAGAGAATGAGAGAGAGAGAAAGAGAGAAGGAAAGAGAGAGAACCGAGTATTATTCTATATGTAGTTGAATTTCTTTGTTTCTCGCAGGCTCCATGCTCAGGCTCTCACTCTGGCCGCCCTGGCCGGCGCCGCCGCCGTGGAGTACTACGATCGCCAGCACGGCTCCAAAGCGGAGCGCCAGACTGATTCTCAGTTTTAGACAGCGTGCCCTCTTCATGTCGCTTGATGATTCCTCGTGATCACTGTCTTTGTGATCATATGATAATTTGGAAAATTATATGATATTCCCACGTCTCTATTTTCCGTTTCGTTGTCCATTTAGTTTTACATACTTTATCTGAAGTTCTCAACTGAAGCCTAAATGAATATGAACCCCAACGTACTTTTCAAGAGTTAAAATAACGAAATTGAGAGGTTAAGTCAAATAATTTAATAAAGCCCTCGTTATATCTGAGAATCTGAATGGGATTAGTGGGTTTTTTCAGGCTGATATGTTAAGAGCTTAGTTCTAGCAAAGTAGATTAGTAAACATCATCATTCTAATAAAACTATCATTGAGTGTAAGGGTTGGATTGTTGTAAAACCCATCAATAACCCACCTCAGTACAAGTTACCATCCATTATTATCACATTCTCAACATGTAAAAGCAGTGCTAATGTTGAGACAAGCAGGGTGTTAATGCACTGACAAGTTGTCATCATTCCAAAGAATGTTAAGCCACTCTGTAACAACGCGACAACCAAGATGTCGATGTATCAGTGTACGGACGCCGTCACCATCTTTCCACTTCTTTCTTTCTCGTTTCTCTCTCTGGCGCTCTTCTGTAGCTCTCTCGTTCCTCTCTCTCTCTATCTCTCTCTTTCTCTCTGGCTCTCTTGTCTCGCCCTCTCAATCCTCTCTATCCCTCTTTCTCTCTCGAGCTATTCTCTCTATTTCTGGTTCCTCTCTGCACTGTGTTGGCTGTGGGAAGCTGAGAGTTTCTCAAGAACCTACTAATTCAGGCAAAGAATGTAGAGGAAGAAAGAAGAAGAAGACTCGTGATAAAAAAAATCACCGTATCATTTCATCAAACACATACTGTCCTTTTAAAGGAGTTTTACACGTGGAGAGAGAAAGAAAAGCGTTAACTAACTCCACGGCTTAGTTGGCATCTGTCTGACGTGGCCAAATCCTGGCCGTAATAACTCGTTCAAGTGGGTGGTCGAGATTAGTCTGTAACAAGCTCCGTAACGACCTGGAACAGAAAAGAGTTACCAGAAGAGGAAAAACCCCGACGTTCTAGAAACGGGATTCGGCGGTCCTCCGGGCGAGCTTGAGCAATACCCATCATTCTCCTCCTTGCTCGAGCTCCTCCGTGCCGAGACGACGTACTCCAAGGCGTCCTCGCATTTCTTGAAATTTTAATCTTCCAAGTGCTTTGGTGAAAATATCCGCTAGCTGATCCTCTGTCGGAACGTAGCTAATTTCAACCTTCTTCTCTTCAACACACTAACGAATGAAATGGTATCTTGTATCAATGTGTTTCGTTCGGTTATGATGGATTGGATTCTTGCTTAGAATGATCGCAGATTGGTTGTCCACCATTAGCTTTACTGTCATCTTCTCTTCACCCTTCATTTCACAAATCAAATGATTTAACCACACACCTTGACAAGCAGCTTCTGTAGCAGCTATGTATTCAGATTCACATGAGGACAGAGCCACTATTTTCTGCTTCTGAGATCCCCAGCTGATCGTTCTTCCACCCAGGAAGAAGATATACCTGGAGGTGCTCTTCCGATCATTTATGTCTCCTGCAAAATCACTGTCGCTGAAACCAATCAGTTCAGCATTTGTACCTCCTTTCTTGTAGATGAGTCCATAATCAGCTGTCTCTTTCACATATCTCAGAATCCTCTTGACTCCACAGTAGTGTTCTTGAGTTGGATTCTCCATGAATCTGCTCAATATTCCCACAGAATAGAGCAAATCCGGTCTTGTATGGGTCAGATATCTTAGGCTTCCAATCAAGCTTCTGTATTCTGTGGCATTCGTTCTTGTACTCTTCTCGTCCTGAGTGAATTTTGCACGAGCTTCTAGTGGAGTAGAAACCCCATTACAATTTGCCAACCCTGCACCTTCCAGGATTTTCTGAGCATAGACCTTCTGTGTAAGATAGATCATGTCTTCTTCTTGTCTCACCTCAAGTCCAAGATAAGAGCTGAGGGATCCAAGATCACTCATGTCGAACTCTTTCTTCATCTGCATCTTGAATGTCACGATTTCTTCTGCACTGGAACCCGTGGCAATCAAATCATCAACATAAACGCCAATAATCAAAGTTTTATAACCTGATCTCCTCAGGTATAGAGCTTTCTCATATTCACTCTTGGCGAATCCAAGTGACAACAAGCACTTATGGAGTTTGAAATACCAGGCCCTTGGTGCTTGTTTCAACCCATACAGAGCTTTCTTCAAGTGGAGCACATGGCTCTCCTTCCCTTCAACTGCAAAACCTTCAGGTTGCTGCACATGTATGACTTCCTCAACCTCTCCATTTAGGAATGCCGATTTCACATCTAAGTGGTGAATCACCCATCTCCTTTCAGATGCCAGAGCAATGAGAGCTCTAATGGACTCGAATCTGACAACAGGGGCAAAGACTTCCTCATAATCAACCCCCTTCTTCTGCGAATAACCTTTCACCACAAGTCTTGCTTTATGTCTGATAATTTCACCTTGTGCGTTTCTCTTCAATTTGAATATCCATTTTAATCCAATTGGTCTGCACCCAATTGGAGGAACCTAAGCTCCCAAGTGCGATTCTTGTCAATGGCCATCATCTCTTCCTTCATAGCTCGTCGCCAGACCTCCTCTTGAGCTGCTTCTGAGTAAGTTAGAGTTTCCTCATCAGCAAGGAGACAGCTCTGCACCTCTTGCGCTACAGGGCTGGTCTCTGAGTATACATCAGTCAATGACCGATACCTCAGCGGTTGATTCTCAGTGGAATCACCCGGAGAGGTCTGAATTTCATTCTGTAACACTGTAGTTTCTTGATCTTCATCATGAGCATCTTGGTCTTCCACACCTGATTCAAGCAAAAAATCTGGTGAGAAGGTGAGAGGAATTGGATCTTCACCTTGCTGCGACCAATTCCACTTCTGGTCTTCTTCAAAAACCACATCTCGACTAATGATGACCTTGCTAGTAGTTGGATCAAAACACCGATATGCCTTATTTCCCAATTCATAGCCAATAAAGACCATGGGTTGACTGCGATCTTCCAACTTTCCCACATGTCTTCCTGCGAGCTTTACGTGCACAATTGATCCAAAAACTCTTAGATGATCCACATTTGGCTTGCTCCCACTCCAAGCTTCATATGGAGTTTGGCCCTGCAGACTCTTAGTAGTAGATCTATTTAAAATGTAAATGGCTGTGCTTACAGCTTCTCCCCAAAGCTCCCTGGGAAGTTCTTTTTCTTTTAGCATAGCTCGAACCATGGACATAACAGTCTTGTTCTTCCTCTCCACGACCCCATTCTGCTGGGGAGAGTAGGGTGCAGTCAGCTGTCTCTTGATGCCGTGCTCCGAGCAGAAATCTGAAAAAACAATGGAAGTGAATTCTCCTCCTCTGTCCGTCCTGAGTGTCTTTATCTTCATCTCTTTCTCAGTTTCTGCCAAGTTCTTGAAACACTTGAAAGCCTCAAAGGCATCTGATTTCTGTCTCAACATTGCCACCCATGTCAGTCTTGAGTAATCATCAATGATCAAGAGAAAGTACCTGCTTCCCCCCAAGGTGGGTGGGGAAATAGGACCACACAGATCAGCATGAATGAGCTCAAGAGGCTTGGTAGCTCGAAAGTTTGATGCACGAGGAAAAGGCACGGTCTGCTGTTTTGCTGCTACACAGCTTCTGCAGACTTCAACATGTAAATTGAGCTGGGGAAGACCTTCAACCACATTCTTCTTAGCCATTTCCTTCAAAGTATGAAGGCTGGTATGGCCAAACCGAGAGTGCCATATCCAGGTTTCTGAGTCGTCCTTGGTGGTGACCAGGCATTGATCGACCACACTCAGTTTCAACATGTAGAGCCGCCCTTCTGACCTTTTTACTTCTGCAAACAACCGCCCATTAGAATCAAATATGCTCAATTTACCTTCTGCCGTGGTCATTGTGCATCCTTCTTCATCCAGTCTGCCAAGACTGAGAATGTTAGCTGCCAAGTCAGGAACAAACAACACCTTCGGGAGCTGAAAAATGCTGCCATTTCTCTGGGTTATCACAATATCACCAGTCCCTCTAATGGGAATCTTGGAGTTATCTCCAAATTTCACAAATCCAGATGCTGTCTCATCGAGATTGCAGAAAAAATCCCGCTGCCCAGACATGTGATTGGTTGCTCCCGTGTCAAGATACCAATAATCTGAAACTTTTGCACCATAGTCAGAACCAAGTAAGAGGGAATTTGACAGACTTGCCTCTTCTATGGCCATCAGGAGAGAGGATGATGCAGGTTGTGCAGGAGCGCCTCCGGTCGTCGAGGCTGCAGTTGTCTCAGCAACAAAAGCCCGATCTCCTCTGTCCTTCTTCTTGCTTCTGCACTCATATGCAAAATGCCCATATCTCTGACAGTTGTAACATTGAATTCCTGACTTGTCAAATGGTTTGCTTTCTCCATTTTCTTCATGAGATGAGGCTCTTCCTCGACTCCTTCCTCCGCCTCTTCCTCTGCCATGGTGATGACTTCGGCCTCCACCACGAGATGAGGATCCTTCTCCATTCTTCATCTTCAACTTATTCATGGACTTGACCAACAAAGCTTGCTCTTCTTCACGAGCCTCCCGCTCCTTGAGTCGCAACTCGTGGACGGTGAGTGAGCCAATAACTTCATCGAGATTGATCTTGTCCAGGTCTCCATATTGCTCCAAGGACAGGGTGAGTGCGTTGAATTTTGCTGGGGTTGCCCTCAAGAATCGCCGCACAGCTTCTCGCTCTTCTACCACCTCGCCCAAAGTCCGCAACTCGGAGAGAATTTGCTTGAATTTCATCACGAAATCCACGACTAAGTCATTCCTGGACATCGTTAGCATCTCAAAATCACGTTTCAAACCTTGTATGCGAGACTGAATCACTCTGTCCACGCCGAGATTCCTCTGCCGTAGGATCTCCCAGTTCTCCTTGGCCGTCTTCTTCGCATCCAGCACGACCATGACGTCTTCCGGCACTGCGCTTGATAAGCTCCGATTTTATGTGTTTTTTTTTTAACTGGTTATTTAGCAGTTCAGACGTGTGAGGTTCAGAGCTTATGCAACAAATTTATAAACCTCACGGCGTAAGGCGAGTGAGGGTCGATCAACAGGGAGCAGGAGAAAACAGCAGAAATTTCCTTCTTTATTCAATAAATATGTCACTTATCAATTTAAAATAAATATTAAACTCTGTTAAATGATCCTCAGGAAAATCACAGAATTCCTCTTTAATTCCCAGTTTAGTCGAAAGATTTAACTGCTATTGCTCTGATTAAGTTAAAGATTTAACTTAATAGAGGCTGTCTGAAGGAGTTCTCTGTAGACAGCACCTTTGCCCTTGGGGGCAAAGGATCAAACACCTTGCGTGCAGGGTACTGCGCGCGCAAGGTGTTGCGTCTGGCAGCTTATTTGCGTGCGGCGTGGCTGCGTGGCGGCGCTGCGGCGTGGCGCTGCTGCGTGCAGCGCTGTTGCGTCTTGGCGTGGCTGCGCGTGGCCGCGCTTGCTGCGGCGGCTGCTGCGCGCAGTGGTTCTGCTATATCAAAGGGAGTTTTGGGGAGGTTTGGGAGGATGATCAGAACAAGAAAGAAACAAAGTTCAACTGAAATCAAATCTAAAGCAGAAACAATCCTCGGTTGGAAAACATTGGAAGATGTGACTCTTCCAACCCAACCAAAATTGTCGAGAAGAGAGGGATTACAGGGCTGAAGCTTGAGATTTCCCACGTCGGGTGTCACGTCCTTGCGGCGGCGTGGTTCTTCAATCCAAGCTATCTTGATCTGTTCTTCCTCTCCAACTCCAAAAGCTCATCAGCTCCTGGAGGGTGCAGAAATCCTCTTCTCCAAGCCCTAGTTTCCTTAGAGAAAATTCTGAACACCTAAACTCCTCTCTCAAGAGAGTATTTATAGGTTTCTCTTAAGTCATGCCCAGGGCATTTTCGTAATTTTGCCACTTGAATTTTTGCCCACTTCTGTTGATCCTCCTCTCTTCCTTGATCTTCTTAACCTGTTTCTGAATGTTCACTAGCCATAAAACGTTAAATATATTCCACTTGATTCAAAGAATCAAGTGGGGTTAGTGATTTCATAAAACAATACATATGCATGAACTTAGCATGAATTCACAAGATAATTGTAATGAATTTAAACTTGAGAACTTGATTATTTGATGACATATTTTAGAGTCATCAGCGCTCAAGATCACCAAGAGCGCCATTCTGTCCTTCTTCTTTGGGACATCATTGTCCACTATGACCGACCACAAATCATGGGATTCAAGTAGTACCTCCATTCGCATTGCCCAGACACAGTAGTTCGTCTTGGTGAGCATGAGGGGCGTCGTTGCCGGAACCGCCATCTCCATTCCTCGTTCTCCCGCCTTCTTCGCCATCTTCAGGATCCCAACGACGTCAAGCCAAAGCTCTGATACCAATTGTTGGCTGTGGGAAGCTGAGAGTTTCTCAAGAACCTACTAATTCAGGCAAAGAATGTAGAGGAAGAAAGAAGAAGAAGACTCGTGATAAAAAAAATCACCGTATCATTTCATCAAACACATACTGTCCTTTTAAAGGAGTTTTACACGTGGAGAGAGAAAGAAAAGCGTTAACTAACTCCACGGCTTAGTTGGCATCTGTCTGACGTGGCCAAATCCTGGCCGTAATAACTCGTTCAAGTGGGTGGTCGAGATTAGTCTGTAACAAGCTCCGTAACGACCTGGAACAGAAAAGAGTTACCAGAAGAGGAAAAACCCCGACGTTCTAGAAACGGGATTCGGCGGTCCTCCGGGCGAGCTTGAGCAATACCCATCACACTGTTCCTCTCTGCACTGTTCCTCTTTCTCTCTGGCGCTCTTCACTGGCTTGTTCCTTTTGTTGAAGATCTCAGTCTATCCTTCCTATCTCTCCGTCTCTCTCTCTCTCTCTCTCTCTCTCTATATTTAGTTCTCTCTCCAGTCTCCACAGACTCGTTGATCGTTCTCTCACTCTCTCTCTCCATCTATCGCATTTAGAAATTTAACTTAACGGCCGTTCCGTCACGTCACGCGTCCAGGCCACTTCGTCACCATCACATCACCATCACATAAAATTCGTCACCGTCACCATCACGACCTCTGAATTTTGTCAGCGTCACCGTCACGACCTCTGAATTTTGTCACCGTCACCATCACGTCATCCGTCATTTTTCTGTCGCGGTGATGTGTGACGTGACAGATGACGTTTGACGATCCCTAACCGAACCACGTCACCAGTGCCAGTCCCTCCCTCACACTCTCTCCTTCTCTCCATCTCCCAGTCTCGCTCCACCCCTCTCCCTCTCTCCCTCTCTTCCTCTTTCCCTCTCTCCCTCACTCACTCTATCCCTCTCTCTCTCTTAGCCTCTCCCGCTCTCATTCCTGCCCTGTCACCCTTTTGCTCTCTTCATCTCTCACGCTCTTCCTCTCGCCCTCTCCTTCTCTCACACTCTCATTCCCTCCCTCTCGCCCTCTTCTGCTCTCATTCCCTCCCTCTTCGTATTATCCTTCTCCCCCTCTCTAACTCTCCCTCTCCCCCTGTTCTGTTCTAACACTCTCATTACCTCCTTCTGACAATCTCCCCCTCTACTTCGTCCCACACTATTCCTCTCCCCCACTCCCTCTCTCCCCTTCTCAGGATCTTCTGCTCCCCCTCTCCGCAACTCTGCATCTTCACTCCACTTCCAACCAATCAGAAAACACTTAACGGTTCAGCTACCCCACATCCGAATCAAACAGGAAAATCAAAGGCCATGGTTAAATATTTAACTAGACTTTAGATTCTTCTGCACGGACACAATTACTCTAAAACTAGGCGTTCTAACAGCTAACACTCACTGTACTTTGAAGACACCTATATAACTGTAACATTTGAACTGTTTATTTTATGGGGAATATTATCTTCTTAATCTATCAGAATCTACTTCTCTCCTACTCCATTCTACCTTCACCTTCTTATCTATCATCTCATATATTCTACTCTCACCAACAACGGATGATTCTCAACATGGTATGAGAGCCATGCCCACGCTAGAGGGGAAGCTCACCACCATCTCGGCCTGCCCATCAAGAAAAATGAGCACCCAAGTTCCATTTGTCATTCCATCAGGAATGACTTTCCCAACCAAGCTATATGCATAGACAACTACCAGTCTTGGAAAGGCATGGTTCTACCTCTCATGAATGGGTACTAACTGAAAAAAATTATAGAAGGGCATACCCCCCCCTATCTCGATTACATATCAACACAGAAATCTAGTTGATAACCCAGAGTTCAGGCTTTGGTGGATAATCGACCAACAAGTGCTCAGATTTCTACACTCCACTATATCCGAGTATATCCTCCCATGTTTAATCAAAGCTAAGCCATCAAGATAAGGGGGGGAAATTCTAGAAAGCACTTTTGCCAGAAGACTTCAGTCACGAGTCATGGAGATACATCTAAAATTTCACAACATGGGACAAGGGTCAATGACAACAGATGAATACACAAAGCACTTTTGATCCATCGTTGAAGCTTTGGATGCAGTTGGACAACAAGTGAGTGAAACATCTATTATATTCACCTTCCTATGAGGTTGGGGTACAAAACGCTCTCTGTTCGTGATTAACTTAAATGCCAATCTAGAACATAAGGACTTTGAGCAAATTGTTGCAAATTTGAAAGCACACGATGCATATCTAATGCATCATCAAAAGGTCAACATCCCTTTAATGGCCAACACATTCCAAAGACGCACACTCCGGCCATCTTCTTGAAATTACAACTCCGACTGAGAAGAGATTACAACAGAAACTACATTGCTAACTACGACCAAGGGAGAGGCAGAGGCAGAAGTCAACGCTTTCAACCCACTGACAAGTATGCTCTTAATTTGGTAATCGTGCCTGAGAATGTCAAGAATTCATCAATCTTTCCCAAAGGGCTTCACAAGCTTCATCTGGTCTCAGGCCACAAGCTTACTCGGTAGAGAATATCATGTCCTTGCCGACAACAACATCCTACAACAATCACAAATCTATCAAAAAAATGACAATCTCCAAATCAGTAATGGCATAGGTTTACATATTCTTGCTATCGGCTCCTCAAAAATCACAACATGCGAACTAACTTTATCTCTTAAAACTTTTTGAATGTCCCAAAAATCTCAAAAATCTCCTATCTATCCGAAAATTAGCTGTCAATAACGATGTCTATGTCAAATTTCATGTGTCACATTGTCTTATGAAGGAAAATGCAACTCATCAAGTGCTGTTCTGAGGAACGACTAAAGGAGGAGTGTACTACTTGAATCCCTCCTTGACCAAATCAGTCAACATCGGATAAATATCAACTTCAGCAATCTGGCACTCACGTCTCTGCCACCCCCAATTGAAGACATAGAACACTATTATTTATAAATTTGGGCTTCCACTTTTTCAAATACAAAAACAGTTATTTTGGCATGCTTGCAATATTTAAAATCACACAAATTGCCTCTCTCACTTTTTGGGAATTCTGCAAAATATTGTCTTGAAGTCATTCATTCTGATCTCAGGGAATAGTTCATCGTGTGTCTTGTCCCCACACACCCAAACAAAATGGCATAGCTGAATGAAAGTACTTGCATCTTGTTGAGACTTCCCTTGCAATGCTTCATCATGCTCATATGACAAAGTCCTTTTGTGATGAAGCTATTGTCACTACATCTTATCTAATCAATTGGCTTCCAACTCTGGTGCTGGATTATAAGTCACCATATGAACTTTTCTTCGCGTGCTCACCTAACTATGCATTTTTCAAGACCTTTGGATGTCTTTGTTATCCCTTTCTACCACCATACGCCAAGCGTAAGCTTGATGTCATATCATAAAATGCATCTTCCTGGGGTATAGTCCTTTCCCCATAGGTTACCGTTGGCTTTCACTCCACAAAGGTAAGTTCTTTATCTCTCGTCATATTATTTTTTTTAAGATTCTTTTCCATTTTCTTCCATTTCTTCTACTTCATCGGATGGTCTACTCGGCTCAATCTCTTCATCCGATGAGTCAGCAACACCCTCCGTTTCAACCATTCCACAAGAATCTCCAGCTCAGCCAGCATTCGGGCCACCCTCTACAACTGCACGACTCCCCAACAGCATTCAGGCCACCCGTTTCAGCATCAGCCGCTTAATTCACCACTTCTAGTCTGATTCCTTCCAACACTTCACCATCTACTTTCAGTCAATGCTCATTTTTTACCCTAACCATCCCTCAAATTCTCATTTGCCTATTCTTTTCTCACTTGATTGCTCTCCTGATTCAGGGACTCTCTTAAAAGTCCGTAACCTTAATAATATCTACCTAGAAGCCAACTGTGAGATGTCATCTTCTTTATCCATAGCTAGAACACAACGTCCTTCTAGTTCCATGATCAAACACCCACTACCTCAATGCCTGCTCTCCCACGTGAGCACTATTATAGAACCTATTTCCTTCACCATTGCCTCCAAGAATTCCAACTGAATGCAAGCCATGCAAGTAGAATTCAATGCTCTAATGTATAATCATACTTGGGACTTAGTTCCTTATCATACAAACCTCCATACTCTCTCCTTCTCTCCCTCTATCTGTATCTCACTCTTCCTCTCTCATTATCTCCCTCTCTCTCTCTCTCTCACTATCGCCCTCTTCCTCTCTCATTATCTCCATTTCTCCCTCTCTATATCTCCCTCTTCCTTTCTCATTAGCTCCCTTTCTCTCTATAACACTCTCTCCCTCTTTCCCCCCTCACTATCCCCCTCTTCTGTTATCATTAGCCCCCTTTCTCTCTCTATCTCTCTCTATCCCTCTCTCCCTCTCCCCCTACTGCATTATCTCCCTCTCTCACTATATCCTATTCCCCTATTTCTCTCTCTCTCTCTCTCTCTCTCTCTCCCTCTCACTATCTCCCTATTCCTTTCTCGTAAGCCCCCTTTCTCCCTCTCTCATTATCTCACTCTCCCCCTATTTCAATATCTCCCTCTTTCCCTCTTCTGCTATTTCACTCTCTCCCTCTCTCACTATCTCCCTCTTACTCTCTCATTATCTCCCTTTCTCCCTCTCTCACTCTCTCCCTCATCCTCTCTCATTATCTCCCTTTCTCCCTCGCTTGCTCTTTCCCTCTCCCCCTACTTCACTTCCTCCTGCTCCCCTTCTCTCATTATTTCCCCCTTTCTTTCTCATTAGCTCTCTCTCTCTCCCTCTCTCACTATTTACCTCTCCCTATCACTTTATCCTTCTTACTTTCTTTTACACTCTTCCTCTAAGTCAAAGTGATGATATCACTATTGCCCTCTCTCCCTCTTATCTTCTCACTCTCTCCCTTTCACACCCCCTTTCTCTCCCTTTTTCTCTGGATTTCATTCCCTCTCTCACTTTTTTATTACCTCGCTCTAATTCCTTCTTACAGTCACTTTTCCTCCATGTGACCCATCATTCTTTCACGCTCTCGTTTGTTCCTTCATTCTCTTACTCTCACTCTCACTCTTTAATTCTCTCCTTTCCTCCCACTCTCTCACTCTTTAATTATGTAACTCTCTCACACTCACACTCTCACTCTCATTCTCATTATCATTCTGTCAAAGAGAACCTGCTTAGAATAAATGGAGTTGGGTAAGATGAGGTATTCGTGTATTTAATTTTATTTAATTATTATTTATAAAACATTTTCATCAATAAATTATTGACATTAAATGGCCGATGTGACTATGAAGGGAACATAGGTTCGCCAAGGTAGAAAACCGTCAAATGTGATGGAGTACTTTACCAAAAGCACTGATGGAGACTATAAATGCAAGCTTTGCGAAAGAAGGGAGGTGATGGTGAAACACTACAAGACTGGTAGCACAATGAAGTTGTGGAACCACTTACAAAATTCTCATATCAAAGTTCATAGGAAGCTTAAGGGCTCTAGCAGTGTGAAACTTGTTTCGGGTTATTTTTTCAAGGCACCCAAATTTTCTAGCAGAACTTCAGAATGAATGAAAGAAGAATTTTTGGATCTATTTGTAAGCACATATAAGACATTCTCAATTATAGGTCACCCCAAAGTTTGAAAAATTCTGTGAATTCATGGCCCAAGAAAATGTAACTATTCCAATTGCAAAGACAATAGGACGTGCTGCATTAGAACAATTTGAAGAGGAAACATCCAAGATGAAAGAGTTACTTTAACCCTATCAAAATGTGTCACTTACAATGGAAACTTGGACCACCTCCAACCGTGTCGCCGTAGTTGGGATTCCCGTGCATTAGATTGATTATATATGGCAGCTTCGTGAACAAGTTCTTGTCGTTCGAGAATTAGTTGGATCTCATCAAGGTGTATACTTGGAAGAGGTATTGCACTTTGTGTTAAAGGATTATAACCTCACTCAGAAGGTAATTATTTAATTATGAATTGTTCGCCTTAATTATTGCTGGATTTATTATATTTTTATAGGTTTTTGCTAATATAACTAATAATGATAACAATGACAAAACTATGGTTGATGCTTTGGAAAGATATTTGAAGAATTGTGGCTCAAAGTTCACCAACCAATATCATGCTCCACGTATGGCACATGTTCTCAACTTAGTTGTACAATGAGGCTTAAAGGAGATAGGTAATCTACTTTATCATGGTTTTCATTAAATTTTTTCTCTAATGTATATATATCACATACTTTGACCCATTTACAGGGTATGTAAGATCAAATGATGAGGATGATGGTCAAAGTAACAGTTCCTTGAATAATATGAAACTTTCATTTAGAGAAATTCTGTTTAGGCTTCAAAAACTTGTCATTGCAGTAGGAGCTCCCCAACAATGACTTCATCACTATCAAATTTATACAGTGAGTTGGGCATGGATAATATGAATTTTCTCATTAAAGACATCCCCACTAGGTGAAACTCCACACATGATATGATTAAAGCAGCAACAGAGAAGAGGAAAGTTTTAGACAAAATGTCGAGTAATTTTCTGAGTATAAAGAAAATAAATTATTCTGTCACGACTGAGGAGTGGGATCTCTTGAAAATTTCAGAAGAACTACCTTTTTCATGAGGTTGAAATTATTTCACAGTCACATGCAATTACAGGATCAACTCTTTTATGGGAATATCAAATTTTAGTCAATCAATTGCAATCTGAAATCGATGCATTAGACGAACCTCAAAAAGGAGTCCCAGGATTATCATTTGGAACTGAATGAAAAAGATCTTTGAAAAGTGTGTACATTGCAAAGAAGGATAAATTGGTAGAGTATCAATATGTCTTGGCAACGAAACCAATGTTTGCCATTGCAACAATATTAGATCATGGGAGGAAGCTAATTCATCCAGAGGATGAATAGCATTTCGTTAGCAAAACTGTTGTTCGGCTTCTTGACCAATTTCAAAGCTCATCAACCTAAATAGGGAGGATACACCAACTACATATGTCAAACGATCAAAATTGATGATTGAATTGATAGAGCCCAAAAAAATGAGCAAACATGCAACATCAAAATCAAATAGAGCAGAGGTGGATGATTACCGCAAGGAAAGTTACATTGATTCTGATGAGTCTGTACTCCATTGGTGGTGTACATTTGGTTCAGAAATTATCCATGGCTTTTTGTGATTGTAAAGTAATTGCTTTCTATTTGTGCCTCAAGTGCTCCATTAGAGCGTCCTTTTTCTATAGGACATGGTATCACGACATTTTGATGAGGACGCCTTTTGTAGACACTATATCCATCATTCTGACTATGAAATTTTGGGCTTCAATGAACATCATGGAATACAAACGAGAGGTCAGTGAAGTTGAGGACATGGGAGTGGAGGAAATCAAATACTAAAAAAATGTAAAATCATTTTTCCACTATGGTTTTGTAAGATTTTTCTATTTTTTTGCATATTATATGTTTTCAAAATGGTGTCAATTTGACGGGGAATGTCCGTAGACCATATCAAAGATAAGAACATAATAAAATAAATTATAACATGAAACTTATAAATAAGTAAAGCAATTTGTTGAGGTTGCATTTAATTTTGGTAGAAACCAAAATTAAATGCAAGAGTTTTTTGAGTCGTTCAATAAATTTACGCCAGCAAAGTATTGGAAGATAGACATCAAAAATTACAACTAGGTCAATTTCATGTATAAAAAAGCTGTGATGATAAATAAAATCAGATAATTGGATGAATGTATACTGAAATTGATAAAATTTATGACATTACTTGATACGATAAAACTTTGTGGGTTGAAACAAACTTAAAAGTTAGTTTATTTAAGTATATAGCATGAGAGCGTTGGATAGACTTGATAATTTTACTTATATAATGATTTAAAATAAAAATGAGAAATCTATCATTATATTGAGATGGAGACTTTAAAACCTGGACTAAAAAATGGACAAATTTAGATACAAGTTGGAGTAAATTTAAAAGTTACTTTATTTAAATTAGATAGCATGAGAGCGTTGAACTGACTTTATAATTTTACTTATGTAACAATTTAGAATAAATTTGAAAATTTTATCATTAAATTGAGATGGAGACTTTTAAAAAAGTTCTGAAAAATAAATATGTTGTCATTCAAATTTAAATAGACAGGGTTTAAGAAATTAAGAGTGAACATATTACGATAGTATGTGAAACAAAAGAGGAAAATTCAGAAGTAGAAGAAAACGAGTGACTGATATCTCAACGAAAATAAGAACAATTTGATAAAGAATGAGTTATCATGTTGAGATATAATTCAAAGGATTATTTTAATGTGAGGTTTCAAGTTGAATGGGCTTAGGTATTGGGAAACATAGTTCTAAATATGAACACCTTAAAAAATGTCAATTTCCATATTTTGATTGGGGTACAGTTACATACTGAAATTTGACAATATCAAAATGAAAATATCTTTTTAAAATGCTAAATTTATTAGATTTAAGACATTAAGACTGCTTAATTCAAATTCGAGCATCTTATATTTCAATTCTAATTATCGCGCTGTCTGAGAATTCCAAATCTTTCATTTCTAGTTTCTACCACCATTTGCTGATATTCCATTTTTTCTTCTGTTCTTCATTATCTTTTATCCAAATCTCACCAGATTTTCTCTCTCTTATGTTCCCCCCCTTTCTCTCTCTCTCTCTCTCTCTCTCTCTCGCCCACTCTATTCTGTTCTCTCTCACTCTCCCTCATTTTTTTGTCATCAACCATCCTAGTGACGGACCTTCCTAGTGACTAATGACAGATGCCATGAAAGTAGTTCCTTCAGTCATCCGTCCTGGCCTCCGGATGAAGACGGATGCCAGCTTCTGCAAGGATGGAAGACGGCCGATCATCCGTGATTGACAACTCTAGATTGACCAGAACGGATCGATCAGATCGACGATCCGAGCCGTCCGTTCTCCATGGCACTGCGACAATAGCGTCAAACAGTTTCCGCTAATGTCTCTCATCGTTGGATCCCGGATTACTCGCTCCTCGTTTGCTGGCTCTCATGGTATCATTATAATCTCCCTCTCTTTCGCTATCTTCACTCGTCTTCTTTGATCCTCTTCTTTGAGTATCCCAACTTCTTCCAGCACTCCATTTCTCTGACGCTCGCCATGGAACGGCGCGGACGCAAACGCGGCGCAGCATCCAATCCTTCCACACACTTGGTAAGGATCTTGATAATTTTGTTTTGTCTTTTAGATTTTGCGCAACGCTTTGGCGTGCAACCGTAGAAGATTTTCCCTCTTTCGCTCCATTTTCTTGTTCATTTTAATCTGTGCGAGTCGCATTTGATTTCTGCAATCCATGGACGCATCTTCTTCTTCTCCTTCAATCCATGGTCGCATTTTCTAGTTCGTCTACGACACATCTCGAGAATTATCTTGGCTTCTCTCTCTCGCTCACTTATTCGCCCTCTCTGTCCCTCAGTCTTGGGATCTCTTTCTCTCTCTCTCTCTCTATCATGGTCTCTCTCTCTCTCTCTCTCTATCATGGTCTCTCTCTCTCTATCATGGTCTCTCTCTCTCTCTCTCTCTCTCTCTCTCTCTCTCTCTCTCTCGCGGACTGTCGTCTCTTTGTCATAGTGTGCGTGTGCATGTTTCTGTCTCTTCGCTCTTTCTTTGCTTCCGTCTTTCGATCTGTGTTGCTCCATTCTCTTTGCTTGTTCTCTATATCTTTCTTTTGGTCTCTGTTTCTTTCTCGGACGATCCTCTTTGTTTCTTTTTTTCGATCTATGTCATGGTTGTTAAGGAGGAGTTCGACTCGGCACATTCAAAGGACAGCTCGATAGGAACCTAACCAAGATTAGTTAGTAATAATCAACTGTTATATACTCGTTAGAGGCTTAGTGAATAGGATTCAATATAAGTTTAAATATAGAATAGGATTAAAGATAGAAATAAGGATCAAAGATAGAATAGGATTACATTGTAGAGAGGATGACTGTCTCACACCTAATGCAGGAGATCTGTGCACTCACATGTGTTATAACGGTCAAGATCACTTATGTCCAGTCTCTTTTGAATGGGTATGGACTAAATCAATTTATTAACGGGACTTTATCTCCCTCTGTGTATGTCACAGATCAACAAGGAAATAGAATGGAAAATCCAGACTACGAAAATTGGTGGAGGATTGACCAGCAAGTCCTTGGATTCCCGCACTCCACCATCTCTGAGCAAATTTTGCCTTACGTCGCTAAAGCAAAATCAACAAAGGATGCCTGGGAAGCATTGGAGAATACATTTGCTGGAAGGAGCCAATCTGGGATAATAGAGTTAAACAGACACGGTCCGGTCTCGGTCAGGTTTCACCGAAAAGCTAAACCAAGGTTTGAAGTTAGGTCCGGTGTCGGTCTCGGTTAGTGCTCAGTCCAGTCCGGTCTTCGGTGGTTCATGTTGACTAGACAATGTTAAGTTGACTTTGTCTCCTACCTGCATCTAAGTCACCCTTGGTGCTGAAGCAGTGCTGAATAATGAGAGAGTGAGAGGGAGATGAAAAGTCGACCTTTTATAGATATCTTTTTTTATAAAATGACATTTACAGGTGACGATCCGATATGCCAGAAAGGTGATCTTATGATGATCCGAGTAAATCCAGCCAAAATGCCAAAGTTATATTCTTACCTACATCGCCGAGGATATCGAACCTTAAAAAACTTTATAGAAGTCAGGGACGGGTGCGCATGTTATTGATCTACCTTAGGACTGAGGTACGAGTGCCCACACACAATGTCTCCGATCTAGTTCTGTATCAAGGACTGCCCAGTATTCCTAGTGAATTGGTAGAATCTTCCGTGTCTTAAAAATGAAACAAGACCATTCCACTGAATACCCATAGTTCAAGAGAAAGAGTAATTGATCATATAATCAAAGATTTATTCATCTCTGATTCAGAACGCGGCCAACCTATGTCACTTGGGAAATGGGCAAACATATCGATTTCAGATGCTCAAGAGGTCTCATTTTCGAAATTACTAGATATATATCTTATACTGACTGATATAAATCTTTAACTTTCTTACATCATACACACTATAAAAAATGTGGTGTTTATACTTGACAAGTTGTATCCAACTCTGACCACGGTAAAATAATTCTATCTCGTAACATATAAATTCACTCAATGGGCAAAATATAAACGGTGTCCATTTGACGGGGAATACCGGTAGACCATATCAAAGATAGACATCAAAAGTTACAACTCGGTTGATTTCATGCATAAGCAAGAAAGCCTTCATGATAAATAAAAATCAGGTAGTTTGATGAATGGGTATTGAGATTGACAAAATTTATGATATTACTTCATATGAAAAAACTTAGTTAGTTGGAACAAATCTAAACTTTGGTTTATTTTAATTAGATAAGGTGAGAACGTTGGATTGACTTTATAATTGTACTTATATAGGAATTTAGAATAAATATCAGAATTTTATCACTATATTGGAATGTAGAATTTTAAAAAATACTGAAACAAAGATAACTAAACATAAAAGCTAAAATAAATCTAAAAGTTAGTTTAATTAAATTAGATAGCATGAGAGCGTTGAATTGAGTTTATAATTGCACGTCTATAACAATTTAGAATGAATATGAGAGCTTTGTCATTATGTTGAGATGGAGACTATAAAAAAAGTATTAAAAAATAGATATGTTGCCCATCTAATTTAAATAGACAGGCTTTAAGAAATTAAGAGCGAACATACGAAGATATAATGTGAACAAAGAGAGGCAAATTCAGAAGTACAAGAAAATGAGTGAGTGATATTTCAATGAAACTGGGAAAATTTTGATAAGGTATGAGTTGTCATGTTAAGTCATGATCGACTTAGATATTGGGAAACACGGTTCTGTATGAAACTTAAAACACACATTCGAGTACGCTGCAACAGGTCAGTTCAGCCGAACAAGTTGTCGTGACAATGGTAATGTCACCAATGCCACATGAGCAATCTTAATGATATTTATAAAATTACCCTTTAAAAATATCGATTATAAAATGATATTTACAAGTAATAAAGTCCAAAAAGCCCCTAAATAACGAGATATAAACACGTATTTTTTGAGCTTATCAATACCGATTTAAGATGCTCATGAGATCTCATTTTCGGAATTACTTGATAGATTTCCCATGTTGACTGGTATTATTCTGTATCTTTCTTACATCACACATACTAAACAAAAAACTTTGGGTAAAATAATTGATTAATGGAATAACTATTTAAGGTGGTGTGAACACTTGAGAAGTCGTATCCAACTCTGACCGTGGGAAAATAACTCTAGATAATTACATACTAACCCACTCAATGGGTAAAATATAAACGGTCTCAAGTTGACGGGGAATACCCGTACACCAGAATAAAATAAACATGTTAAATCACTCCGTATCAACGATAAGAAGCAGAATAAAATAAACTATAACATGAAACTTAGAAATAAGTAAAGCATTTTGTTGAGCCGGGACTCAATCTTTGTAGCTACAGAAATTAGAATTATGGATTTCTTGAGTCGCTCAATAAATGTACGCCAGCCGAGTATTGGATGATAGGCATAAGAAAAAACTCGGTGGATTTCATGTATAAACAACAAGGCTGTTATGATTAATAAAAATCAGGTAATTTTCTGATTGGATGTTGAAAATGGTAGAATATAAGATATAAATTGGTAGGTTATAACTTCGTGGTGAAGTAAAGTTTATATTTAGTTTATTCTAGTTAAAGAGCCTGAGAGCATCGAATTGACTTAATGTTGGACTTATTTTATGACTTTAGAATGAATGTGAAAACTCTATCATTATTTTTTTAAGATGGTGACTTTAAAAAATTTACTAAAAAATAGACAAATAAATTTCAAAGTTGGTATAGATCTAAAACTTAGATAGAATAGGAGCGTAGAATTGGCTTTATAACTGTACCTACATAACAGATTAGAATAAATATGACAACTTTATCTTCATATTGACACGAGGACTTTAAACAAGTACTGAAAAAAAGATATGTTGCAAGTCAAATTTAAACAAACAGGCTCTGAGATGTTAAGAGTCGACATATTAAGATAGAATGTGAACCAATAGAGGTAAATTCAGAAGTAGAAGAAGATGAGTGACTAATATCTCCGTGATAAAAGGAACAATTTGATAAAGTACGAGTTATCAGGACGACGTCAATGAAGCACAATTACATACTAAAATTTTACAATTACATGCTGAAATTATCATTTTTTAAATGCTAAATTTATTATATTTGAGACATTAAGACTGTTTATTTCAAATTCAACCATATTATATTTGAATTTTGATTTCACTCCGTATGAGAATTCCAAAGCTTTCATCTGCAATTTCTTTAACCTCCTTCTGATATCCCCCTTTTATTGTGTTCTTTATTAGGTTTTATCTAAATCTCGCCAGATTCTCTATCTTATGCTATCCCTCTCTCTCTCACTCTATTCTGTTCTCTCTCTCTATCACTCTATTCTGCTCTCTCTCTCTCTCCCTCTCACACCCTATTCTGTTGTCTCTCTCTATCTCTTTCTCTCTCTATCTCTTTCTCTCTCTCGCTCTTTCTCTCTCTCTCTCTTGTTTCCTGATCAATCATCTTGGTGATGGATCATTCTAGTGACTAACGACGGATATCACGAAAGTAATTCCTTCAGTCATCTGCCCTGGCCTCGGGACGAATGCGCATGCAGGCTACTGCAAGGACGGAAGACAGCCGTTGATCCGTAATTAGGTAAGGACACGGTCCGGTCTCGGTCAGGTTTCACCGAAAAGCTAAACCAAGGTTTGAAGTTAGGTCCGGTGTCGGTCTCGGTTAGTGCTCAGTCCAGTCCGGTCTTCGGTGGTTCATGTTGACTAGACAATGTTAAGTTGACTTTGTCTCCTACCTGCATCTAAGTCACCCTTGGTGCTGAAGCAGTGCTGAATAATGAGAGAGTGAGAGGGAGATGAAAAGTCGACCTTTTATAGATATCTTTTTTTATAAAATGACATTTACAGGTGACGATCCGATATGCCAGAAAGGTGATCTTATGATGATCCGAGTAAATCCAGCCAAAATGCCAAAGTTATATTCTTACCTACATCGCCGAGGATATCGAACCTTAAAAAACTTTATAGAAGTCAGGGACGGGTGCGCATGTTATTGATCTACCTTAGGACTGAGGTACGAGTGCCCACACACAATGTCTCCGATCTAGTTCTGTATCAAGGACTGCCCAGTATTCCTAGTGAATTGGTAGAATCTTCCGTGTCTTAAAAATGAAACAAGACCATTCCACTGAATACCCATAGTTCAAGAGAAAGAGTAATTGATCATATAATCAAAGATTTATTCATCTCTGATTCAGAACGCGGCCAACCTATGTCACTTGGGAAATGGGCAAACATATCGATTTCAGATGCTCAAGAGGTCTCATTTTCGAAATTACTAGATATATATCTTATACTGACTGATATAAATCTTTAACTTTCTTACATCATACACACTATAAAAAATGTGGTGTTTATACTTGACAAGTTGTATCCAACTCTGACCACGGTAAAATAATTCTATCTCGTAACATATAAATTCACTCAATGGGCAAAATATAAACGGTGTCCATTTGACGGGGAATACCGGTAGACCATATCAAAGATAGACATCAAAAGTTACAACTCGGTTGATTTCATGTATAAGCAAGAAAGCCGTTATGATAAATAAAAATCAGGTAGTTTGATGAATGGGTATTGAGATTGACAAAATTTATGATATTACTTCATATGAAAAAACTTAGTTAGTTGGAACAAATCTAAACTTTAGTTTATTTTAATTAGATAAGGTGAGAACGTTGGATTGACTTTATAATTGTACTTATATAGGAATTTAGAATAAATATCAGAACTTTATCACTATATTGGAATGTAGAAT
The DNA here is from genome assembly GCF_029677425.1 of Wolffia australiana. NCBI lineage: Eukaryota > Viridiplantae > Streptophyta > Magnoliopsida > Alismatales > Araceae > Wolffia > Wolffia australiana. Next base: position 6,933,731 of record NC_135842.1, read on the forward strand.
TTTTAAAAAATACTGAAACATAGATAACTAAACATAAAAGCTAAAATAAATCTAAAAGTTAGTTTAATTAAATTAGATAGCATGAGAGCGTTGAATTGAGTTTATAATTGCACGTCTATAACAATTTAGAATGAATATGAGAGCTTTGTCATTATGTTGAGATGGAGACTATAAAAAAAGTATTAAAAAATAGATATGTTGCCCATCTAATTTAAATAGACAGGCTTTAAGAAATTAAGAGCGAACATACGAAGATATAATGTGAACCAAGAGAGGCAAATTCAGAAGTACAAGAAAATGAGTGAGTGATATTTCAATGAAACTGGGAAAATTTTGATAAGGTATGAGTTGTCATGTTAAGTGAGTGATGTTGGACTTATTTTATGACTTTAGAATGAATGTGAAAACTCTATCATTATTTTTTTAAGATGGTGACTTTAAAAAATTTACTAAAAAATAGACAAATAAATTTCAAAGTTGGTATAGATCTAAAACTTAGATAGAATAGGAGCGTAGAATTGGCTTTATAACTGTACCTACATAACAGATTAGAATAAATATGACAACTTTATCTTCATATTGACACGAGGACTTTAAACAAGTACTGAAAAAAAGATATGTTGCAAGTCAAATTTAAACAAACAGGCTCTGAGATGTTAAGAGTCGACATATTAAGATAGAATGTGAACCAATAGAGGTAAATTCAGAAGTAGAAGAAGATGAGTGACTAATATCTCCGTGATAAAAGGAACAATTTGATAAAGTACGAGTTATCAGGACGACGTCAATGAAGCACAATTACATACTAAAATTTTACAATTACATGCTGAAATTATCATTTTTTAAATGCTAAATTTATTATATTTGAGACATTAAGACTGTTTATTTCAAATTCAACCATATTATATTTGAATTTTGATTTCACTCCGTATGAGAATTCCAAAGCTTTCATCTGCAATTTCTTTAACCTCCTGCTGATATCCCCTTTTTATTGTGTTCTTTATTAGGTTTTATCTAAATCTCGCCAGATTCTCTATCTTATGCTATCCCTCTCTCTCTCACTCTATTCTGTTCTCTCTCTCTATCACTCTATTCTGCTCTCTCTCTCTCCCTCTCACACCCTATTCTGTTGTCTCTCTCTATCTCTTTCTCTCTCTATCTCTTTCTCTCTCTCGCTCTTTCTCTCTCTATCTCTCTCTCTCTCTCTCTCTCTCTCTCTCTCTTGTTTCCCTGATCAATCATCTTGGTGATGGATCATTCTAGTGACTAACGACGGATATCACGAAAGTAATTCCTTCAGTCATCTGCCCTGGCCTCGGGACGAATGCGCATGCAGGCTACTGCAAGGACGGAAGACAGCCGTTGATCCGTAATTAGGTAAGGACACGGTCCGGTCTCGGTCAGGTTTCACCGAAAAGCTAAACCAAGGTTTGAAGTTAGGTCCGGTGTCGGTCTCGGTTAGTGCTCAGTCCAGTCCGGTCTTCGGTGGTTCATGTTGACTAGACAATGTTAAGTTGACTTTGTCTCCTACCTGCATCTAAGTCACCCTTGGTGCTGAAGCAGTGCTGAATAATGAGAGAGTGAGAGGGAGATGGTGAAAGAGCGTGAGAATGAGAGAGGGAGAGAGTGACACTGAGATGGTGTAACGGCAGAGAGAATACCATAGGAAAGAGAGAGAGTGCAAAGGGAGGGAGGGAGCAGGTAAGAAGGAGAGTACAATAGGGAGAGAGGAAGAGACTGAGAGACAGCGAGAGGCAGAATGAGGGGGAGAGCCTGAGAGGGAAGTAAGGGGGAGAGAGGGAGACGGAGCAGGCGAGAGGCAGGGAGTTTAATAGAGAGAGATTGCAAGAGGGAGAACGTGTGTGCGAGAGAGAAAGAGAGAGGGAGAGAGCAGGAGAGAGGGAGAGAGGGAGAGAGGGAGAGAGCAGGTGAGAGGGTGACAGAGAGAGGGAGAGAGAGGGGGTGACAGTGAGCGTAAGAGAGACTGAGAGGGCTTGAGAGAGGGAGAGAGGAGGAGAGGGAGCGCAGGAGAGAGTTCTAGAGAGAAGGGGAAAGAGGGAGAGAAGGCGAGATAGAGGGCCTTGAGAGAGGAGGAGGGTGAGAGCAGGAGAGAGGGTGAGAGAGAGAAGGTGAGAGGAAGCGAGGGAGAGAGAGAGATGGGGTTGAGAGAGAGGGAGATCGGGGTGAGAGAGTGAAAGGGAGGAGGGGGAGGCCGGGAGAGAGCGTGAGAGAGAGAGGGGGAGAACGAGATAGAGAGAGGAGAGGGAGATCGGGTGAGCAGGTGCGAGAGTGGGGGAGAGAAACGAGATAGACACAGGGAAACAAAGTGAGTGGAAAAGAATGAGAACGAGAGCAAGGGAAAGAGGGACAGAGAAATGGAAAGCAAACTAGAGAGAGAGTAAGACGAGAAGAGAGATAAAGAGAGAGAGAGAGAGAGAGAGAGAGAGAGAGAGAGAGAGAGAGAGAGAGAGAGAGAGAGAGAGAGAGAGAGAGAGAGAGAGAGAGAGAGAGAGAGAGAGAGAGAGAGAGAGAAAGAGAGAGAGAGAGAGAGAGAGAGAGAGAGAGAGAGAGAGAGAGAGAGAGAGAGAGAGAGAGAGAGAGAGAGAGAGAGAGAGAGAGAGAGAGAGAGAGAGAGAGAGAGAGAGAGAGAGAGAGAGAGAGAGAGAGAGAGAGAGAGAGGGAGAGAGAGAGAGAGAGAGAGAGAGAAAGAGAGAGAGAGAGAGAGAGAGAGAGAGAGAGAGAGAGAGAGAGAGAGAGAGAGAGAGAGAGAGAGAGAAAGAAAGAGAAAGAGGGAGAGAGAGAGTGGAAGAGAACGGACAGAGAGAGAGAACGCGAGAGAACGAGAGAGAGAGATAGAGGAGAGGAGAGAACGAGCGCGAGACAGGACGCAAGGAGGGGGAGTTCGGTCTGGTTCGATGTGCGAACCGGACCGGACCAGAAGGTTCGGTCAGCCCTAAAGGGCTGACTGTTGGTCCGGATCGGTCCGGTCTGACCCAACTTCGGTCATACCGTGTCCTTCCCTATCCGTGATTAACAACTTAAGATTGTCTAGAATGGATCGAACAGATCGCGATCCGAGCCGTCCGTTCTCCGTGGCACCGCGACAATAGCGTCAAACAGTTTCCGCGATTGTCTCTCGTCGTTGGATCCCGGATCAGTCGCTCCTCGTTTGCTGGCTCGCATGGTATCATTATAATCTCCCTCACTTTCGCTATCTTCACTCGTATTCTTTGATCCTCTTCTTTGAGTCTCTCCACTTCTTCCAGCACTCCCTTTCTCTGACGCTCGCCATGGAACGGCGCGGACGCAAACGCGGCGCAGCATCCAATCCTTCCACACACTTGGTAAGGATCTTGATCATTTTGTTTTGTCTTTTAGATTTTCCGCAACGCTTTGCCGTGCAACGGTAGAAGATTTTCCCTCTTTCGCTCCATTTTCTTGTTCATTTTAATCTGCGCGAGTCTCATTCGATTTCTGCAATCCATGGCCGCATCTGCTTCTTCTCCTTCAATCCATGGCCGCATTTTTTAGTTCGTCTACGTCACATCTCGAGAATCATCCTGGCTTCTATCATTCACTCACTTATTCACCCTCTCCGTCTCTCACTCTCGAGATCTCTTTCTCTCTATCATGGCCTTTCTCTCTATATATATATATATCTCTTTGTCATGGTGTGCGTGTGTGTGTTTCTCACTCTCTTCGGTTTTTCTCTGTTTCCTTGTTTCCGCCTGTGTTGCTCCATTCACTTCGCTTCTTCTTTGTTTCTTCTTTTTGGTCTCTGTTTCTTTCTCGGACTCTCCTCTCTGTTTCTTTCTCTCCGTCTATGTCACGGTGTCTCTCTCTCTCCCTCTCTCTCTCTCTCTCTCTCTCTCTCTCTCTCTCTCTCTCTCTCTCTCTCTCTCTCTCTCCCCTCTCTCTCTCTCTCTCTCTCTCTCTCTCTCTCTCTCTCTCTCTCTCTCTCTTTCTCTCTCTCTCTCTCTCTCTCTCTCTCTCTCTCTCTCTCTCTCTCTCTCTCTCTCTCTCTCTCTCTCTCTCTCTCTCTCTCTCTCTCTCTCTCTCTCTCTCTCTCTCTTTCTCTCTCTCTCTCCCTCTCTCTCTCTCTCTCTGTGTTCTTTCTCTGTTTCTTTGTTTCCGTCTGCGTAGCCCCATCTCGCTCGCTTTTTGGTCTTTCTCAGATTCTCTTTCTCTCTTTCTCCCTTTCTCTCCGTCAATCTTTCTCTTTTCTTACTCTCCCGGCCTCGCTCTCCCTCTCCTCCGGTCTCTCCTTTCTCTCTGGGTCTCTTTTTATCCCTCTCGCGGTCAATGTTTCTCTCTTTTTCTCTCTCGCGTTCTGTCTTTCACCCTCACTATCTGTTATTCTTTCTATCGGTCTATTTCTTTCCCTCTCGGTCTCCCTTTCTCCCCCTCTCCGTTAATCTCTCTCTTTCTCTCTCTCGCACTCTCTAACCCTCCGTGTATCCTTTATGCTATCTGGGCCTCGCTTGCTCTCTCTCTCAGGATATCTCTCTTTCTCTCTTTTCGTTTTCTGTTTTTATCTCGGTTGACTTACTCTTCTTCCTGTCTCTCCTTTATCTCTCGGCGTCTTTTTATCCCTGTCGCGGTCAATATTTCTCTCCTTTTCTCTCTCGCGGTCTGTCTTTCATCCTCACTCTCTTTCATTCTTTCTATCGGTCTATTTCTTTCTGTCTCTCGGTCTCCCTTCTCCCCTCTCCGTCAATCTCTCTCTTTCTCTTTCTCGCACTCTCTAACCCTCCGTATATCTTTTTTGCTATCTGGGTCTCGCTTGCTCTCTCTCGCAGGATATCTCTCTTTCTGTCTTTTCGTTTCCTTTTATCTCGGTTGACTTACTCTTCTTCCGGTCTCTCCTTTCTCTCGGTGTCTTTTATCCCTCTCGCGGTCAATGTTTCTCTCTTTTTCTCTCTCGCGGTCTGTCTTTCACCCTCACTCTCTGTTATTCTTTCTATCGGTCAATTTCTTTCTCTCTCTCGGTCTCCCTTTCTTACCTCTCCGTCAATCTCTCTCTTTCTCTTTCTCGCACTCTCTAACCCTCCGTAGATGTTTTTTGCTATCTGGGTCTCGCTTGCTCTCTCTCGCAGGATATCTCTCTTTCTGTCTTTTCGTTTTCTCTTTCTATCTCGGTTGACTTAATCTCGCGGTCGCCGTCTTTCTCTCTCTCTCTCGATCTCTTTTTCCCCTCTTTCTCTCGGTTTCTTGTTTTCTTTATGTATCTCTCAATCTCGCCTTTCTAGATATCTCTATCTGATTCTGAGCGTGGGGTTTTAGTTTTAGAGTGGTGTAAGACTTTTGATTTTTCTAACGCAAGGTGAGGCGCAAGCTCGAGGTGCCTCTATATCGCGAGGATGGTTCCTTTGTCTCATGCAACGTGTTCCGGAACGACCCGGACACTTTAGAGGTCTATCGGCAGATATTGTCCCCTCAGATCATGGACTTTCTGATGCGGGACCCGGACACTGTGAGGTCTGCAGTGGGCCGGCCACCTTTGAGCTACTCTCCAGAACTAGTGGCCCCAACGCTCGCCTCCGGCGCGTGCCCTGAACCAGGCCCGAGCAACGCCTTGAATGGCGACAGCGAGACTCCTTCTCAGATGCCCCCCAACAGAGAGATGGGCTCGATGGAGCTCCCTTCTGTCCAAATCCCTGCGCCGACCATTGAAACCACTCGAGTCCATGAGACGGTTGACTTGACACCTGCGCCGCCCCTTGAGGAAGCGGCCTGCGGACCCTGCGCCCAGATAAATGGCCTCGAAAGCATCCCAACTGCACTAGTGACGGGTGCGCACATCACTCACTCGCTCTCTTAGCGTTGATTCTTTCCGTTTCATCGTCATTTGCATCGCAATGGGCATCGTTATACCCAATCGTCTTGTTTTTTATTTTGCCAGACATAGAGACGAAAGACGATTCTATTGATTGGAAGTCGCTCGAGGCGGCGCTAATGGAAGAAGGTGTTTTAATCACCCCCTTGCTCTTCTTCTCTTTCCTCATCATCTTACACTCGTCTTCTCCTTTTTTGTGCAAGTGCAGACTTGGACGACATCATTCCTCAGAGTTGGGTCCATGACGTCTCGGTCCCTTCTTTGACCGGTGTGTATATGGCCCTCTTAATCTTCTTTCTCTTATCATCATTTTCATCGTCATGGGCACCACTATACTTCTCATCATCTTTTGTATTTTTTTTATATGCAGGACCAGAAGATAGCAATTCTCAGAGTGTGAATATTCACTCGGAAGGAGGGCTTACGGATCTCGATGAATTGTTGGCGTTCTTAGACGACACTCCTTGCCCCAAGCCATTCTCTCCTGGAAACTCGTAAAACTGTTGGGGCCGAGGCCCTCGGGCCTCTCCAGTATATTCCCATTTCGTTGTTATTTTTGTGTTGGGTGACACCATGCAGAGGGCATCCATTAGTCAATCTGGCCCTGAAGATGCATGTTTCTTTATTATTCTAGATTCTCCCTAAAACACACGCTCGACCATAGGTTTCGCCATTGATGAAAAGTCAAACTCGCCTTGGCTAGTACACCGCAATAGGTCAGTTCGGCCAAACGCGTTGTTGTGGCGATGGCATTGTCATCAATGCCACCGCCGGCAATCTTAAAAATATATTCATAAGACTACCTTTTATAGATATCTTTTTTTATAAAATGACATTTACAGGTGACGATCCGATATGCCAGAAAGGTGATCTTATGATGATCCGAGTAAATCCAGCCAAAATGCCAAAGTTATATTCTTACCTACATCGCCGAGGATATCGAACCTTAAAAAACTTTATAGAAGTCAGGGACGGGTGCGCATGTTATTGATCTACCTTAGGACTGAGGTACGAGTGCCCACACACAATGTCTCCGATCTAGTTCTGTATCAAGGACTGCCCAGTATTCCTAGTGAATTGGTAGAATCTTCCGTGTCTTAAAAATGAAACAAGACCATTCCACTGAATACCCATAGTTCAAGAGAAAGAGTAATTGATCATATAATCAAAGATTTATTCATCTCTGATTCAGAACGCGGCCAACCTATGTCACTTGGGAAATGGGCAAACATATCGATTTCAGATGCTCAAGAGGTCTCATTTTCGAAATTACTAGATATATATCTTATACTGACTGATATAAATCTTTAACTTTCTTACATCATACACACTATAAAAAATGTGGTGTTTATACTTGACAAGTTGTATCCAACTCTGACCACGGTAAAATAATTCTATCTCGTAACATATAAATTCACTCAATGGGCAAAATATAAACGGTGTCCATTTGACGGGGAATACCGGTAGACCATATCAAAGATAGACATCAAAAGTTACAACTCGGTTGATTTCATGTATAAGCAAGAAAGCCGTTATGATAAATAAAAATCAGGTAGTTTGATGAATGGGTATTGAGATTGACAAAATTTATGATATTACTTCATATGAAAAAACTTAGTTAGTTGGAACAAATCTAAACTTTGGTTTATTTTAATTAGATAAGGTGAGAACGTTGGATTGACTTTATAATTGTACTTATATAGGAATTTAGAATAAATATCAGAACTTTATCACTATATTGGAATGTAGAATTTTTAAAAAATACTGAAACATAGATAACTAAACATAAAAGCTAAAATAAATCTAAAAGTTAGTTTAATTAAATTAGATAGCATGAGCGTTGAATTGAGTTTATAATTGCACGTCTATAACAATTTAGAATGAATATGAGAGCTTTGTCATTATGTTGAGATGGAGACTATAAAAAAAGTATTAAAAAATAGATATGTTGCCCATCTAATTTAAATAGACAGGCTTTAAGAAATTAAGAGCGAACATACGAAGATATAATGTGAACCAAGAGAGGCAAATTCAGAAGTACAAGAAAATGAGTGAGTGATATTTCAATGAAACTGGGAAAATTTTGATAAGGTATGAGTTGTCATGTTAAGTCATGATCGACTTAGATATTGGGAAACACGGTTCTGTATGAAACTTAAAACACACATTCGAGTACGCTGCAACAGGTCAGTTCAGCCGAACAAGTTGTCGTGACAATGGTAATGTCACCAATGCCACCGCAGGCAATCTTAATGATATTTATAAAATTACCCTTTAAAAATATCGATTATAAAATGATATTTACAAGTAATAAAGTCCAAAAAGCCCCTAAATAACGAGATATAAACACGTATTTTTTGAGCTTATCAATACCGATTTAAGATGCTCATGAGATCTCATTTTCGGAATTACTTGATAGATTTCCCATGTTGACTGGTATTATTCTGTATCTTTCTTACATCACACATACTAAACAAAAAACTTTGGGTAAAATAATTGATTAATGGAATAACTATTTAAGGTGGTGTGAACACTTGAGAAGTCGTATCCAACTCTGACCGTGGGAAAATAACTCTAGATAATTACATACTAACCCACTCAATGGGTAAAATATAAACGGTCTCAAGTTGACGGGGAATACCCGTACACCAGAATAAAATAAACATGTTAAATCACTCCGTATCAACGATAAGAAGCAGAATAAAATAAACTATAACATGAAACTTAGAAATAAGTAAAGCATTTTGTTGAGCCGGGACTCAATCTTTGTAGCTACAGAAATTAGAATTATGGATTTCTTGAGTCTGAATAAATGTACGCCAGCCGAGTATTGGATGATAGGCATAAGAAAAAACTCGGTGGATTTCATGTATAAACAACAAGGCTGTTATGATTAATAAAAATCAGGTTAATTTCTGATTGGATGTTGAAAATGGTAGAATATAAGATATAAATTGGTAGGTTATAACTTCGTGGGGTGAAGTAAAGTTTATATTTAGTTTATTCTAGTTAAAGAGCCTGAGAGCATCGAATTGACTTAATGTTGGACTTATTTTATGACTTTAGAATGAATGTGAAAACTCTATCATTATTTTTTTAAGATGGTGACTTTAAAAAATTTACTAAAAAATAGACAAATAAATTTCAAAGTTGGTATAGATCTAAAACTTAGATAGAATAGGAGCGTAGAATTGGCTTTATAACTGTACCTACATAACAGATTAGAATAAATATGACAACTTTATCTTCATATTGACACGAGGACTTTAAACAAGTACTGAAAAAAAGATATGTTGCAAGTCAAATTTAAACAAACAGGCTCTGAGATGTTAAGAGTCGACATATTAAGATAGAATGTGAACCAATAGAGGTAAATTCAGAAGTAGAAGAAGATGAGTGACTAATATCTCCGTGATAAAAGGAACAATTTGATAAAGTACGAGTTATCAGGACGACGTCAATGAAGCACAATTACATACTAAAATTTTACAATTACATGCTGAAATTATCATTTTTTAAATGCTAAATTTATTATATTTGAGACATTAAGACTGTTTATTTCAAATTCAACCATATTATATTTGAATTTTGATTTCACTCCGTATGAGAATTCCAAAGCTTTCATCTGCAATTTCTTTAACCTCCTGCTGATATCCCCTTTTTATTGTGTTCTTTATTAGGTTTTATCTAAATCTCGCCAGATTCTCTATCTTATGCTATCCCTCTCTCTCTCACTCTATTCTGTTCTCTCTCTCTATCACTCTATTCTGCTCTCTCTCTCTCCCTCTCACACCCTATTCTGTTCTCTCTCTCTCTCTCTCTCTCTCTCTCTCTCTCTCTCTCTCTCTCTCTCTCTCTCTCTCTCTCTCTCTCTCTCTCTCTCTCTCTTGTTTCCCTGATCAATCATCTTGGTGATGGATCATTCTAGTGACTAACGACGGATATCACGAAAGTAATTCCTTCAGTCATCTGCCCTGGCCTCGGGACGAATGCGCATGCAGGCTACTGCAAGGACGGAAGACAGCCGTTGATCCGTAATTAGGTAAGGACACGGTCCGGTCTCGGTCAGGTTTCACCGAAAAGCTAAACCAAGGTTTGAAGTTAGGTCCGGTGTCGGTCTCGGTTAGTGCTCAGTCCAGTCCGGTCTTCGGTGGTTCATGTTGACTAGACAATGTTAAGTTGACTTTGTCTCCTACCTGCATCTAAGTCACCCTTGGTGCTGAAGCAGTGCTGAATAATGAGAGAGTGAGAGGGAGATGAAAAGTCGACCTTTATAGATATCTTTTTTATAAAATGACATTTACAGGTGACGATCCGATATGCCAGAAAGGTGATCTTATGATGATCCGAGTAAATCCAGCCAAAATGCCAAAGTTATATTCTTACCTACATCGCCGAGGATATCGAACCTTAAAAAACTTTATAGAAGTCAGGACGGAGTGCGCATGTTATTGATCTACCTTAGGACTGAGGCACAGTGCCACACACAATGTCTCCGATCTAGTTCTGTATCAAGGACTGCCCAGTATTCCTAGTGAATTGGTAGAATCTTCCGTGTCTTAAAATGAAACAAGACCATTCCACTGAATACCCATAGTTCAAGAGAAAGAGTAATTGTTCATATAATCAAAGATTTATTCATCTCTGATTCAGAACGCGGCCAACCTATGTCACTTGGGAAATGGGCAAACATATCGATTTCAGATGCTCAAGAGGTCTCATTTTCGAAATTACTAGATATATATCTTATACTGACTGCTATAAATCTTTAACTTTCTTACATCATACACACTATAAAAAATGTGGTGTTTATACTTGACAAGTTGTATCCAACTCTGACCACGGTAAAATAATTCTATCTCGTAACATATAAATTCACTCAATGGGCAAAATATAAACGGTGTCCATTTGACGGGGAATACCGGTAGACCATATCAAAGATAGACATCAAAAGTTACAACTCGGTTGATTTCATGTATAAGCAAGAAAGCCGTTATGATAAATAAAAATCAGGTAGTTTGATGAATGGGTATTGAGATTGACAAAATTTATGATATTACTTCATATGAAAAAACTTAGTTAGTTGGAACAAATCTAAACTTTAGTTTATTTTAATTAGATAAGGTGAGCGTTGGATTGACTTTATAATTGTACTTATATAGGAATTTAGAATAAATATCAGAACTTTATCACTATATTGGAATGTAGAATTTTTAAAAAATACTGAAACATAGATAACTAAACATAAAAGCTAAAATAAATCTAAAAGTTAGTTTAATTAAATTAGATAGCATGAGAGCGTTGAATTGAGTTTATAATTGCACGTCTATAACAATTTAGAATGAATATGAGAGCTTTGTCATTATGTTGAGATGGAGACTATAAAAAAAGTATTAAAAAATAGATATGTTGCCCATCTAATTTAAATAGACAGGCTTTAAGAAATTAAGCGAACATACGAAGATATAATGTGAACCAAGAGAGGCAAATTCAGAAGTACAAGAAAATGAGTGAGTGATATTTCAATGAAACTGGGAAAATTTTGATAAGGTATGAGTTGTCATGTTAAGTGAGTGATGTTGGACTTATTTTATGACTTTAGAATGAATGTGAAAACTCTATCATTATTTTTTTAAGATGGTGACTTTAAAAAATTTACTAAAAAATAGACAAATAAATTTCAAAGTTGGTATAGATCTAAAACTTAGATAGAATAGGAGCGTAGAATTGGCTTTATAACTGTACCTACATAACAGATTAGAATAAATATGACAACTTTATCTTCATATTGACACGAGGACTTTAAACAAGTACTGAAAAAAAGATATGTTGCAAGTCAAATTTAAACAAACAGGCTCTGAGATGTTAAGAGCCCACATATTAAGATAGAATGTGAACCAATAGAGGTAAATTCAGAAGTAGAAGAAGATGAGTGACTAATATCTCCGTGATAAAAGGAACAATTTGATAAAGTACGAGTTATCAGGACGACGTCAATGAAGCACAATTACATACTAAAATTTTACAATTACATGCTGAAATTATCATTTTTTAAATGCTAAATTTATTATATTTGAGACATTAAGACTGTTTATTTCAAATTCAACCATATTATATTTGAATTTTGATTTCACTCCGTATGAGAATTCCAAAGCTTTCATCTGCAATTTCTTTAACCTCCTGCTGATATCCCCTTTTTATTGTGTTCTTTATTAGGTTTTATCTAAATCTCGCCAGATTCTCTATCTTATGCTATCCCTCTCTCTCTCACTCTATTCTGTTCTCTCTCTCTATCACTCTATTCTGCTCTCTCTCTCTCTCCCTCTCACACCCTATTCTGTTGTCTCTCTCTATCTCTTTCTCTCTCTATCTCTTTCTCTCTCTCGCTCTTTCTCTCTCTATCTCTCTCTCTCTCTCTCTCTCTCTCTCTCTTGTTTCCCTGATCAATCATCTTGGTGATGGATCATTCTAGTGACTAACGACGGATATCAAAGTAATTCCTTCAGTCATCTGCCCTGGCCTCGGGAATGCGCATGCAGGCTACTGCAAGGACGGAAGACAGCCGTTGATCCGTAATTAGGTGAGACACGGTCCGGGCTCGGTCAGGTGTCACCGAAAAGCTAAACCAAGGTTTGAAGTTAGGTCCGGTGTCGGTCTCGGTTAGTGCTCAGTCCAGTCCGGTCTTCGGTGGTTCATGTTGACTAGACAATGTTAAGTTGACTTTGTCTCCTACCTGCATCTAAGTCACCCTTGGTGCTGAAGCAGTGCTGAATAATGAGAGAGTGAGAGGGAGAAGAAAAGTCGACCCTTTATAGAGATCTTTTTTTATAAAATGACATTTACAGGTGACGAGCCGATATGCCAGAAAGGTGATCTTATGATGATCCGAGTAAATCCAGCCAAAATGCCAAAGTTATATTCTTACCTACATCGCGAGGATATCGAACCTTAAAAACTTTATAGAAGTCAGGGAGTGCGCATGTTATTGATCTACCTTAGGACTGAGGTACAGTGCCCACACACAATGTCTCCGATCTAGTTCTGTATCAAGGACTGCCCAGTATTCCTAGTGAATTGGTAGAATCTTCCGTGTCTTAAAATGAAACAAGACCATTCCACTGAATACCCATAGTTCAAGAGAAAGAGTAATTGATCATATAATCAAAGATTTATTCATCTCTGATTCAGAACGCGCCAACCTATGTCACTTGGGAAATGGGCAAACATATCGATTTCAGATGCTCAAGAGGTCTCATTTTAAATTACTAGATATATATCTTATACTGACTGCTATAAATCTTTAACTTTCTTACATCATACACACTATAAAAATGTGGTGTTTATACTTGACAAGTTGTATCCAACTCTGACCACGGTAAAATAATTCTATCTCGTAACATATAAATTCACTCAATGGGCAAAATATAAACGGTGTCCATTTGACGGGAATACCGTAGACCATATCAAAGATAGACATCAAAAGTTACAACTCGGTTGATTTCATGTATAAGCAAGAAAGCGTTATGATAAATAAAAATCAGGTAGTTTGATGAATGGGTATTGAGATTGACAAAATTTATGATATTACTTCATATGAAAAAACTTAGTTAGTTGGAACAAATCTAAACTTTAGTTTATTTTAATTAGATAAGGTGAGAACGTTGGATTGACTTTATAATTGTACTTATATAGGAATTTAGAATAAATATCAGAACTTTATCACTATATTGGAATGTAGAATTTTTAAAAAATACTGAAACATAGATAACTAAACATAAAAGCTAAAATAAATCTAAAAGTTAGTTTAATTAAATTAGATAGCATGAGAGCGTTGAATTGAGTTTATAATTGCACGTCTATAACAATTTAGAATGAATATGAGAGCTTTGTCATTATGTTGAGATGGAGACTATAAAAAAAGTATTAAAAAATAGATATGTTGCCCATCTAATTTAAATAGACAGGCTTTAAGAAATTAAGAGCAACATACGAAGATATAATGTGAACCAAGAGAGGCAAATTCAGAAGTACAAGAAAATGAGTGAGTGATATTTCAATGAAACTGGGAAAATTTTGATAAGGTATGAGTTGTCATGTTAAGTGAGTGATGTTGGACTTATTTTATGACTTTAGAATGAATGTGAAAACTCTATCATTATTTTTTTAAGATGGTGACTTTAAAAAATTTACTAAAAAATAGACAAATAAATTTCAAAGTTGGTATAGATCTAAAACTTAGATAGAATAGGAGCGTAGAATTGGCTTTATAACTGTACCTACATAACAGATTAGAATAAATATGACAACTTTATCTTCATATTGACACGAGGACTTTAAACAAGTACTGAAAAAGATATGTTGCAAGTCAAATTTAAACAAACAGGCTCTGAGATGTTAAGAGTCGACATATTAAGATAGAATGTGAACCAATAGAGGTAAATTCAGAAGTAGAAGAAGATGAGTGACTAATATCTCCGTGATAAAAGGAACAATTTGATAAAGTACGAGTTATCAGGACGACGTCAATGAAGCACAATTACATACTAAAATTTTACAATTACATGCTGAAATTATCATTTTTTAAATGCTAAATTTATTATATTTGAGACATTAAGACTGTTTATTTCAAATTCAACCATATTATATTTGAATTTTGATTTCACTCCATGAGAATTCCAAAGCTTTCATCTGCAATTTCTTTAACCTCCTGCTGATATCCCCTTTTATTGTGTTCTTTATTAGGTTTTATCTAAATCTACAGATTCTCTATCTTATGCTATCCCTCTCTCTCTCACTCTATTCTGTTCTCTCTCTCTATCACTCTATTCTGCTCTCTCTCTCTCTCCCTCTCACACCCTATTCTGTTGTCTCTCTCTATCTCTTTCTCTCTCTATCTCTTTCTCTCTCTCGCTCTTTCTCTCTCTATCTCTCTCTCTCTCTCTCTCTCTCTCTTGTTTCCCTGATCAATCATCTTGGTGATGGATCATTCTAGTGACTAACGACGGATATCACGAAAGTAATTCCTTCAGTCATCTGCCCTGGCCTCGGGACGAATGCGCATGCAGGCTACTGCAAGGACGGAAGACAGCCGTTGATCCGTAATTAGGTAAGGACACGGTCCGGTCTCGGTCAGGTTTCACCGAAAAGCTAAACCAAGGTTTGAAGTTAGGTCCGGTGTCGGTCTCGGTTAGTGCTCAGTCCAGTCCGGTCTTCGGTGGTTCATGTTGACTAGACAATGTTAAGTTGACTTTGTCTCCTACCTGCATCTAAGTCACCCTTGGTGCTGAAGCAGTGCTGAATAATGAGAGAGTGAGAGGGAGATGGTGAAAGAGCGTGAGAATGAGAGAGGGAGAGAGTGACACTGAGATGGTGTAACGGCAGAGAGAATACCATAGGAAAGAGAGAGAGTGCAAAGGAGGAGGAGCAGGTAAGAAGGAGAGTACAATAGGGAGAGAGGAAGAGACTGAGAGACAGCGAGAGGCAGAATGGGGGAGAGGGCCCGAGAGGGAAGTAAGGGGGAGAGGGGGAGACGGAGCAGGCGAGAGGGAGGGAGTGTAATAGAGAGAGATTGCAAGAGGGAGAACGTGTGTGCGAGAGAGAAAGAGAGAGGGAGAGAGCAGGAGAGAGGGAGAGAGGGAGAGAGAGGGGGTGACAGTGAGCGTAAGAGAGACTGAGAGGGCTGGAGAGAGGGAGAGAGGAGGAGAGGGAGCGCAGGAGAGAGTGCTAGATAGAAGGGAAAGAGGAGAGAAGGCGAGATAGAGGGCCTTGAGAGAGGAGGAGGGTGAGAGCAGGAGAGGTGAGAGAGAGAGAAGGTGAGAGGCGAGGAGAGAGAGAGATGGGGTTGAGAGAGAGGGAGATCGGGGTGAGAGAGTGAAAGGGAGGAGGGGGAGGCCGGGAGAGAGCGTGAGAGAGAGAGGGGGAGAACGAGAGAGAGAGAGGGGGGGGGGGGGGGGGGGGAAGGGGCGAGAGGGGGGGAGGGAAGCGAGATGGACACAGGGGAAGAAAGAGAGTGGAAAAGAATGAGAACGAGAGCAAGGGAAAGAGGGACAGAGAAATGGAAAGCAAACTAGAGAGAGAGTAAGACGAGAAGAGAGATAAAGAGAGAGAGAGAGAGAGAGAGAGAGAGAGAGAGAGAGAGAGAGAGAGAGAGAGAGAGAGAGAGAGAGAGAGAGAGAGAGAGAGAGAGAGAGAGAGAGAGAGAGAGAGAGAGAGAGAGAGAGAGAGAGAGAGAGAGAGAGAGAGAGAGAGAGAGAGAGAGAGAGAGAGAGAGAGAGAGAGAGAGAACGAGCGCGAGACAGGAAGCAAGGAGAGGGAGGGAGAACAGAGGGAGAGAGGGGGAGAGGGAGAGGGAGTAGGGGAGAGGGAGAGGACGCAAGGAGGGGGAGTTCGGTCTGGTTCGATGTGCGAACCGGACCGGACCAGAAGGTTCGGTCAGCCCTAAAAGGGCTGACCGTTGGTCCGGTTCGGTCCGGTCTGACCCAACTTCGGTCATACCGTGTCCTTCCCTATCCGTGATTAACAACTTAAGATTGTCTAGAATGGATCGAACAGATCGCGATCCGAGCCGTCCGTTCTCCGTGGCACCGCGACAATAGCGTCAAACAGTTTCCGCGATTGTCTCTCGTCGTTGGATCCCGGATCAGTCGCTCCTCGTTTGCTGGCTCGCATGGTATCATTATAATCTCCCTCACTTTCGCTATCTTCACTCGTATTCTTTGATCCTCTTCTTTGAGTCTCTCCACTTCTTCCAGCACTCCCTTTCTCTGACGCTCGCCATGGAACGGCGCGGACGCAAACGCGGCGCAGCATCCAATCCTTCCACACACTTGGTAAGGATCTTGATCATTTTGTTTTGTCTTTTAGATTTTCCGCAACGCTTTGCCGTGCAACGGTAGAAGATTTTCCCTCTTTCGCTCCATTTTCTTGTTCATTTTAATCTGCGCGAGTCTCATTCGATTTCTGCAATCCATGGCCGCATCTGCTTCTTCTCCTTCAATCCATGGCCGCATTTTTTAGTTCGTCTACGTCACATCTCGAGAATCATCCTGGCTTCTATCATTCACTCACTTATTCACCCTCTCCGTCTCTCACTCTCGAGATCTCTTTCTCTCTATCATGGCCTTTCTCTCTATATATATATATATCTCTTTGTCATGGTGTGCGTGTGTGTGTTTCTCACTCTCTTCGGTTTTTCTCTGTTTCCTTGTTTCCGCCTGTGTTGCTCCATTCACTTCGCTTCTTCTTTGTTTCTTCTTTTTGGTCTCTGTTTCTTTCTCGGACTCTCCTCTCTGTTTCTTTCTCTCCGTCTATGTCACGGTGTCTCTCTCTCTCCCTCTCTCTCTCTCTCTGTCTCTCTCTCTTTCTCTCTCACTCTCTATCTCTCTCTCTCTCTCTCCACTCTCTCTCTCTCTCTTTCTCTCTCTCTCTCTCTCTCTATCTCTCTCTCCCTCTCTTTCTCTCTCTCTCTCTCTCTCTCTCTCTCTCTCTCTCTCTCTCTCTCTCTCTCTCTCTCTCTCTCTCTCTCTCTCTCTCTCTTCCTCTCTCTCTCTCTCTTTCTCTCTCTCTCTCTCTCTCTCTCTCTCTCTCTGTTTTTTTTCTCTTTTTTTTTTTTTCTGTCTGTGTCGCCCCCTCTCGCTCGCTTTTTGGTCTTTCTCAGATTCTCTTTCTCTCTTTCTCCCTTTCTCTCCGTCAATCTTTCTCTTTTCTTACTCTCCCGGCCTCGCTCTCCCTCTCCTCCGGTCTCTCCTTTCTCTCTGGGTCTCTTTTTATCCCTCTCGCGGTCAATGTTTCTCTCTTTTTCTCTCTCGCGTTCTGTCTTTCACCCTCACTATCTGTTATTCTTTCTATCGGTCTATTTCTTTCCCTCTCGGTCTCCCTTTCTCCCCCTCTCCGTTAATCTCTCTCTTTCTCTCTCTCGCACTCTCTAACCCTCCGTGTATCCTTTATGCTATCTGGGCCTCGCTTGCTCTCTCTCTCAGGATATCTCTCTTTCTCTCTTTTCGTTTTCTGTTTTTATCTCGGTTGACTTACTCTTCTTCCTGTCTCTCCTTTATCTCTCGGCGTCTTTTTATCCCTGTCGCGGTCAATATTTCTCTCCTTTTCTCTCTCGCGGTCTGTCTTTCATCCTCACTCTCTTTCATTCTTTCTATCGGTCTATTTCTTTCTGTCTCTCGGTCTCCCTTCTCCCCTCTCCGTCAATCTCTCTCTTTCTCTCTCTCGCACTCTCTAACCCTCCGTATATCTTTTTTGCTATCTGGGTCTCGATTGCTCTCTCTCAGAATATCTCTCTCTCTCTCTCTTTTCGTTTTCCCTTTTTATCTCGGTTGACTTACTCTTCTTCCGGTCTCTCCTTTCTCTCTCGGTGTCTTTTATCCCTCTCGCGGTCAATGTTTCTCTCTTTTTCTCTCTCGCGGTCTGTCTTTCACCCTCACTCTCTGTTATTCTTTCTATCGGTCAATTTCTTTCTCTCTCTCGGTCTCCCTTTCTTACCTCTCCGTCAATCTCTCTCTTTCTCTTTCTCGCACTCTCTAACCCTCCGTAGATGTTTTTTGCTATCTGGGTCTCGCTTGCTCTCTCTCGCAGGATATCTCTCTTTCTGTCTTTTCGTTTTCTCTTTCTATCTCGGTTGACTTAATCTCGCGGTCGCCGTCTTTCTCTCTCTCTCTCGATCTCTTTTTCCCCTCTTTCTCTCGGTTTCTTGTTTTCTTTATGTATCTCTCAATCTCGCCTTTCTAGATATCTCTATCTGATTCTGAGCGTGGGGTTTTAGTTTTAGAGTGGTGTAAGACTTTTGATTTTTCTAACGCAAGGTGAGGCGCAAGCTCGAGGTGCCTCTATATCGCGAGGATGGTTCCTTTGTCTCATGCAACGTATTCCGGAACGACCCGGACACTTTAGAGGTCTATCGGCAGATATTGTCCCCTCAGATCATGGACTTTCTGATGCGGGACCCGGACACTGTGAGGTCTGCAGTGGCCCGGCCACCTTTGAGCTACTCTCCAGAACTAGTGGCCCCAACGCTCGCCTCGGGCGCGTGCCCTGAACCAGGCCCGAGCAACGCCTTGAATGGCGACAGCGAGACTCCTTCTCAGATGCCCCCCAACAGAGAGATGGGCTCGATGGAGCTCCCTTCTGTCCAAATCCCTGCGCCGACCATTGAAACCACTCGAGTCCATGAGACGGTTGACTTGACACCTGCGCCGCCCCTTGAGGAAGCGGCCTGCGGACCCTGCGCCCAGATAAATGGCCTCGAAAGCATCCCAACTGCACTAGTGACGGGTGCGCACATCACTCACTCGCTCTCTTAGCGTTGATTCTTTCCGTTTCATCGTCATTTGCATCGCAATGGGCATCGTTATACCCAATCGTCTTGTTTTTTATTTTGCCAGACATAGAGATGAAAGACGATTCTATTGATTGGAAGTCGCTCGAGGCGGCGCTAATGGAAGAAGGTGTTTTAATCACCCCCTTGCTCTTCTTCTTTTTCCTCCTCACCTTACACTCGTCTTCTCCTTTTTTGTGCAAGTGCAGACTTGGACGACATCATTCCTCAGAGTTGGGTCCATGACGTCTCGGTCCCTTCTTTGACCGGTGTGTATATGGCCCTCTTAATCTTCTTTCTCTTATCATCATTTTCATCGTCATGGGCACCACTATACTTCTCATCATCTTTTGTATTTTTTTTATATGCAGGACCAGAAGATAGCAATTCTCAGAGTGTGAATATTCACTCGGAAGGAGGGCTTACGGATCTCGATGAATTGTTGGCGTTCTTAGACGACACTCCTTGCCCCAAGCCATTCTCTCCTGGAAACTCGTAAAACTGTTGGGGCCGAGGCCCTCGGGCCTCTCCAGTATAT
Organism: Wolffia australiana; assembly: GCF_029677425.1. Taxonomy (NCBI): domain Eukaryota; kingdom Viridiplantae; phylum Streptophyta; class Magnoliopsida; order Alismatales; family Araceae; genus Wolffia; species Wolffia australiana. The sequence goes on from NC_135842.1 coordinate 6,953,426, forward strand.
TCCCATTTCGTTGTTATTTTTGTGTTGGGTGACACCATGCAGAGGGCATCCATTAGTCAATCTGGCCCTGAAGATGCATGTTTCTTTATTATTCTAGATTCTCCCTAAAACACACGCTCGACCATAGGTTTCGCCATTGATGAAAAGTCAAACTCGCCTTGGCTAGTACACCGCAATAGGTCAGTTCGGCCAAACGCGTTGTTGTGGCGATGGCATTGTCATCAATGCCACCGCCGGCAATCTTAAAAATATATTCATAAGACTACCTTTTATAGATATCTTTTTTTATAAAATGACATTTACAGGTGACGATCCGATATGCCAGAAAGGTGATCTTATGATGATCCGAGTAAATCCAGCCAAAATGCCAAAGTTATATTCTTACCTACATCGCCGAGGATATCGAACCTTAAAAAACTTTATAGAAGTCAGGGGAAGTGCGCATGTTATTGATCTACCTTAGGACTGAGGTCAGTGCCCACACACAATGTCTCCGATCTAGTTCTGTATCAAGGACTGCCCAGTATTCCTAGTGAATTGGTAGAATCTTCCGTGTCTTAAAAATGAAACAAGACCATTCCACTGAATACCCATAGTTCAAGAGAAAGAGTAATTGATCATATAATCAAAGATTTATTCATCTCTGATTCAGAACGCAGCCAACCTATGTCACTTGGGAAATGGGCAAACATATCGATTTCAGATGCTCAAGAGGTCTCATTTTCGAAATTACTAGATATATATCTTATACTGACTGATATAAATCTTTAACTTTCTTACATCATACATACTATAAAAAATGTGGTGTTTATACTTGACAAGTTGTATCCAACTCTGACCACGGTAAAATAATTCTATCTCGTAACATATAAATTCACTCAATGGGCAAAATATAAACGGTGTCCATTTGACGGGGAATACCGGTAGACCATGTCAAAGATAGACATCAAAAGTTACAACTCGGTTGATTTCATGCATAAGCAAGAAAGCCTTCATGATAAATAAAAATCAGGTAGTTTGATGAATGGGTATTGAGATTGACAAAATTTATGATATTACTTCATATGAAAAAACTTAGTTAGTTGGAACAAATCTAAACTTTGGTTTATTTTAATTAGATAAGGTGAGAACGTTGGATTGACTTTATAATTGTACTTATATAGGAATTTAGAATAAATATCAGAACTTTATCACTATATTGGAATGTAGAATTTTTAAAAAATACTGAAACATAGATAACTAAACATAAAAGCTAAAATAAATCTAAAAGTTAGTTTAATTAAATTAGATAGCATGAGAGCGTTGAATTGAGTTTATAATTGCACGTCTATAACAATTTAGAATGAATATGAGAGCTTTGTCATTATGTTGAGATGGAGACTATAAAAAAAGTATTAAAAAATAGATATGTTGCCCATCTAATTTAAATAGACAGGCTTTAAGAAATTAAGAGCGAACATACGAAGATATAATGTGAACCAAGAGAGGCAAATTCAGAAGTACAAGAAAATGAGTGAGTGATATTTCAATGAAACTGGGAAAATTTTGATAAGGTATGAGTTGTCATGTTAAGTCATGATCGACTTAGATATTGGGAAACACGGTTCTGTATGAAACTTAAAACACACATTCGATGCGCTGCAACAGGTCAGTTCAGCCGAACAAGTTGTCGTGACAATGGTAATGTCACCAATGCCACATGAGGCAATCTTAATGATATTTATAAAATTACCCTTTAAAAATATCGATTATAAAATGATATTTACAAGTAATAAAGTCCAAAAAGCCCCTAAATAACGAGATATAAACACGTATTTTTTGAGCTTATCAATACCGATTTAAGATGCTCATGAGATCTCATTTTCGAATTACTTGATAGATTTCCCATGTTGACTGGTATTATTCTGTATCTTTCTTACATCACACATACTAAACAAAAAACTTTGGGTAAAATAATTGATTAATGGAATAACTATTTAAGGTGGTGTGAACACTTGAGAAGTCGTATCCAACTCTGACCGTGGGAAAATAACTCTAGATAATTACATACTAACCCACTCAATGGGTAAAATATAAACGGTCTCAAGTTGACGGGGAATACCCGTACACCAGAATAAAATAAACATGTTAAATCACTCCGTATCAACGATAAGAAGCAGAATAAAATAAACTATAACATGAAACTTAGAAATAAGTAAAGCATTTTGTTGAGCCGGGACTCAATCTTTGTAGCTACAGAAATTAGAATTATGGATTTCTTGAGTCGCTCAATAAATGTACGCCAGCCGAGTATTGGATGATAGGCATAAGAAAAAACTCGGTGGATTTCATGTATAAACAACAAGGCTGTTATGATTAATAAAAATCAGGTAATTTTCTGATTGGATGTTGAAAATGGTAGAATATAAGATATAAATTGGTAGGTTATAACTTCGTGGGGTGAAGTAAAGTTTATATTTAGTTTATTCTAGTTAAAGAGCCTGAGAGCATCGAATTGACTTAATGTTGGACTTATTTTATGACTTTAGAATGAATGTGAAAACTCTATCATTATTTTTTTAAGATGGTGACTTTAAAAAATTTACTAAAAAATAGACAAATAAATTTCAAAGTTGGTATAGATCTAAAACTTAGATAGAATAGGAGCGTAGAATTGGCTTTATAACTGTACCTACATAACAGATTAGAATAAATATGACAACTTTATCTTCATATTGACACGAGGACTTTAAACAAGTACTGAAAAAAAGATATGTTGCAAGTCAAATTTAAACAAACAGGCTCTGAGATGTTAAGAGTCGACATATTAAGATAGAATGTGAACCAATAGAGGTAAATTCAGAAGTAGAAGAAGATGAGTGACTAATATCTCCGTGATAAAAGGAACAATTTGATAAAGTACGAGTTATCAGGACGACGTCAATGAAGCACAATTACATACTAAAATTTTACAATTACATGCTGAAATTATCATTTTTTAAATGCTAAATTTATTATATTTGAGACATTAAGACTGTTTATTTCAAATTCAACCATATTATATTTGAATTTTGATTTCACTCCGTATGAGAATTCCAAAGCTTTCATCTGCAATTTCTTTAACCTCCTGCTGATATCCCCTTTTTATTGTGTTCTTTATTAGGTTTTATCTAAATCTCGCCAGATTCTCTATCTTATGCTATCCCTCTCTCTCTCACTCTATTCTGTTCTCTCTCTCTATCACTCTATTCTGCTCTCTCTCTCTCTCCCTCTCACACCCTATTCTGTTGTCTCTCTCTATCTCTTTCTCTCTCTCGCTCTTTCTCTCTCTATCTCTCTCTCTCTCTCTCTCTCTCTCTCTTGTTTCCCTGATCAATCATCTTGGTGATGGATCATTCTAGTGACTAACGACGGATATCACGAAAGTAATTCCTTCAGTCATCTGCCCTGGCCTCGGGACGAATGCGCATGCAGGCTACTGCAAGGACGGAAGACAGCCGTTGATCCGTAATTAGGTAAGGACACGGTCCGGTCTCGGTCAGGTTTCACCGAAAAGCTAAACCAAGGTTTGAAGTTAGGTCCGGTGTCGGTCTCGGTTAGTGCTCAGTCCAGTCCGGTCTTCGGTGGTTCATGTTGACTAGACAATGTTAAGTTGACTTTGTCTCCTACCTGCATCTAAGTCACCCTTGGTGCTGAAGCAGTGCTGAATAATGAGAGAGTGAGAGGGAGATGAAAAGTCGACCTTTTATAGATATCTTTTTTTATAAAATGACATTTACAGGTGACGATCCGATATGCCAGAAAGGTGATCTTATGATGATCCGAGTAAATCCAGCCAAAATGCCAAAGTTATATTCTTACCTACATCGCCGAGGATATCGAACCTTAAAAAACTTTATAGAAGTCAGGGACGGGTGCGCATGTTATTGATCTACCTTAGGACTGAGGTACGAGTGCCCACACACAATGTCTCCGATCTAGTTCTGTATCAAGGACTGCCCAGTATTCCTAGTGAATTGGTAGAATCTTCCGTGTCTTAAAAATGAAACAAGACCATTCCACTGAATACCCATAGTTCAAGAGAAAGAGTAATTGATCATATAATCAAAGATTTATTCATCTCTGATTCAGAACGCGGCCAACCTATGTCACTTGGGAAATGGGCAAACATATCGATTTCAGATGCTCAAGAGGTCTCATTTTCGAAATTACTAGATATATATCTTATACTGACTGATATAAATCTTTAACTTTCTTACATCATACATACTATAAAAAATGTGGTGTTTATACTTGACAAGTTGTATCCAACTCTGACCACGGTAAAATAATTCTATCTCGTAACATATAAATTCACTCAATGGGCAAAATATAAACGGTGTCCATTTGACGGGGAATACCGGTAGACCATATCAAAGATAGACATCAAAAGTTACAACTCGGTTGATTTCATGTATAAGCAAGAAAGCCGTTATGATAAATAAAAATCAGGTAGTTTGATGAATGGGTATTGAGATTGACAAAATTTATGATATTACTTCATATGAAAAAACTTAGTTAGTTGGAACAAATCTAAACTTTGGTTTATTTTAATTAGATAAGGTGAGAACGTTGGATTGACTTTATAATTGTACTTATATAGGAATTTAGAATAAATATCAGAACTTTATCACTATATTGGAATGTAGAATTTTTAAAAAATACTGAAACATAGATAACTAAACATAAAAGCTAAAATAAATCTAAAAGTTAGTTTAATTAAATTAGATAGCATGAGAGCGTTGAATTGAGTTTATAATTGCACGTCTATAACAATTTAGAATGAATATGAGAGCTTTGTCATTATGTTGAGATGGAGACTATAAAAAAAGTATTAAAAAATAGATATGTTGCCCATCTAATTTAAATAGACAGGCTTTAAGAAATTAAGAGCGAACATACGAAGATATAATGTGAACCAAGAGAGGCAAATTCAGAAGTACAAGAAAATGAGTGAGTGATATTTCAATGAAACTGGGAAAATTTTGATAAGGTATGAGTTGTCATGTTAAGTCATGATCGACTTAGATATTGGGAAACACGGTTCTGTATGAAACTTAAAACACACATTCGAGTACGCTGCAACAGGTCAGTTCAGCCGAACAAGTTGTCGTGACAATGGTAATGTCACCAATGCCACCGCAGGCAATCTTAATGATATTTATAAAATTACCCTTTAAAAATATCGATTATAAAATGATATTTACAAGTAATAAAGTCCAAAAAGCCCCTAAATAACGAGATATAAACACGTATTTTTTGAGCTTATCAATACCGATTTAAGATGCTCATGAGATCTCATTTTCGGAATTACTTGATAGATTTCCCATGTTGACTGGTATTATTCTGTATCTTTCTTACATCACACATACTAAACAAAAAACTTTGGGTAAAATAATTGATTAATGGAATAACTATTTAAGGTGGTGTGAACACTTGAGAAGTCGTATCCAACTCTGACCGTCGCAAAATAACTCTAGATAATTACATACTAACTCACTCAATGGGTAAAATATAAACGGTCTCAAGTTGACGGGGAATACCCGTACACCAGAATAAAATAAACATGTTAAATCACTCCGTATCAACGATAAGAAGCAGAATAAAATAAACTATAACATGAAACTTAGAAATAAGTAAAGCATTTTGTTGAGCCGGGACTTAATCTTTGTAGCTACAGAAATTAGAATTATGGATTTTTTGAGTCGCTCAATAAATGTACGCCAGCCGAGTATTGGATGATAGGCATAAGAAAAAACTCGGTGGATTTCATGTATAAACAACAAGGCTGTTATGATTAATAAAAATCAGGTAATTTTCTGATTGGATGTTGAAAGTGATAGAATAAAAGATATAAATTGGTAGGTTATAACTTCGTGGGGTGAAGTAAAGTTTATATTTAGTTTATTCTAGTTAAAGAGCCTGAGAGCATCGAATTGACTTAATGTTGGACTTATTTTATGACTTTAGAATGAATGTGAAAACTCTATCATTATTTTTTTAAGATGGTGACTTTAAAAAATTTACTAAAAAATAGACAAATACATTTCAAAGTTGGTATAGATCTAAAACTTAGATAGAATAGGAGCGTAGAATTGGCTTTATAATCGTACCTACATAACAGATTAGAATAAATATGACAACTTTATCTTCATATTGACACGAGGACTTTAAACAAGTACTGAAAAAAAGATATGTTGCAAGTCAAATTTAAACAAACAGGCTCTGAGATGTTAAGAGTCAACATATTAAGATAGAATGTGAACCAATAGAGGTAAATTCAGAAGTAGAAGAAGATGAGTGACTAATATCTCCGTGATAAAAGGAACAATTTGATAAAGTACGAGTTATCAGGACGACGTCAATGAAGCACAATTACATACTAAAATTTTACAATTACATGCTGAAATTATCATTTTTTAAATGCTAAATTTATTATATTTGAGACATTAAGACTGTTTATTTCAAATTCAACCATATTATATTTGAATTTTAATTTCACTCCGTACGAGAATTCCAAAGCTTTCATCTGCGATTTCTTTAACCTCCTGCTGATATCCCCTTTTTATTGTGTTCTTTATTAGGTTTTAGCTAAATCTCGCCAGATTCTCTATCTTATGCTATCCCTCTCTCTCTCACTCTATTATGTTCTCTCTCTCTATCACTCTATTCTGCTCTCTCTCTCTCTCCCTCTCACACTCCATTCTGTTCTCTCTCTCTATCTCTTTCTCTCTCTATCTCTTTCTCTCTCTCTCTCTCTTTCTCTCTCTCTCTCTCTCTCTCTCTCTCTCTCTCTCTCTCTCTCTTGTTTCCCTGATCAATCATCTTGGGGATGGATCATTCTAGTGACTAACGACGGATATCACGAAAGTAATTCCTTCAGTCATCTGCCCTGGCCTCGGGACGAATGCGCATGCAGGCTACTGCAAGGACGGAAGACAGCCGTTGATCCGTAATTAGGTAAGGACACGGTCCGGTCTCGGTCAGGTTTCACCGAAAAGCTAAACCAAGGTTTGAAGTTAGGTCCGGTGTCGGTCTCGGTTAGTGCTCAGTCCAGTCCGGTCTTCGGTGGTTCATGTTGACTAGACAATGTTAAGTTGACTTTGTCTCCTACCTGCATCTAAGTCACCCTTGGTGCTGAAGCAGTGCTGAATAATGAGAGAGTGAGAGGGAGATGGTGAAAGAGCGTGAGAATGAGAGAGGGAGAGAGTGACACTGAGATGGTGTAACGGCAGAGAGAATACCATAGGAAAGAGAGAGAGTGCAAAGGGAGGGAGGGAGCAGGTAAGAAGGAGAGTACAATAGGGAGAGAGGAAGAGACTGAGAGACAGCGAGAGGCAGAATGAGGGGGAGAGCCTGAGAGGGAAGTAAGGGGGAGAGAGGGAGACGGAGCAGGCGAGAGGCAGGGAGTTTAATAGAGAGAGATTGCAAGAGGGAGAACGTGTGTGAGAGAGAGAAAGAGAGAGGGAGAGAGCAGGAGAGAGGGAGAGAGGGAGAGAGCAGGTGAGAGGGTGACAGAGAGAGGGAGAGAGAGGGGGTGACAGTGAGCGTAAGAGAGACTGAGAGGGCTTGAGAGAGGGAGAGAGGAGGAGAGGGAGCGCAGGAGAGAGTTCTAGAGAGAAGGGGAAAGAGGGAGAGAAGGCGAGATAGAGGGCCTTGAGAGAGGAGGAGGGGGAGAGCAGGAGAGAGGGTGAGAGAGAGAAGGTGAGAGGAAGCGAGGGAGAGAGAGAGATGGGGTTGAGAGAGAGGGAGATCGGGGTGAGAGAGTGAAAGAGAGGAGGGAGAGGCCGGGAGAGAGCGTGAGAGAGAGAGGGGGAGAACGAGATAGAGAGAGGAGAGGGAGATCGGGTGAGCAGGTGCGAGAGTGGGGGAGAGAAACGAGATAGACACAGGGAAACAAAGTGAGTGGAAAAGAATGAGAACGAGAGCAAGGGAAAGAGGGACAGAGAAATGGAAAGCAAACTAGAGAGAGAGTAAGACGAGAAGAGAGATAAAGAGAGAGAGAGAGAGAGAGAGAGAGAGAAAGAGAGAAAGAGGAAGAGGAAGAGGGAGGGAGAGAGATGGAGAGGGAGAGAGAGAGAGAGAGAGAAAGAAAGAGAAAGAGGGAGAGAGAGAGTGGAAGAGAGAACGGACGGGAGAGAGCGAGAGAGAACGTGCGGGAGAGACGACGAGAGAACGAGAGAGAGAGATAGACGGAGAGAGGATGCGCAGGCGACGAGAGAACGAGCGCGAGACAGGAAGCAAGGAGAGGGAGGGAGAACAGAGGGAGAGAGGGGGAGAGGGAGAGGGAGTAGGGGAGAGGGAGAGGACGCAAGGAGGGGGAGTTCGGTCTGGTTCGATGTGCGAACCGGACCGGACCAGAAGGTTCGGTCAGCCCTAAAAGGGCTGACCGTTGGTCCGGTTCGGTCCGGTCTGACCCAACTTCGGTCATACCGTGTCCTTCCCTATCCGTGATTAACAACTTAAGATTGTCTAGAATGGATCGAACAGATCGCGATCCGAGCCGTCCGTTCTCCGTGGCACCGCGACAATAGCGTCAAACAGTTTCCGCGATTGTCTCTCGTCGTTGGATCCCGGATCAGTCGCTCCTCGTTTGCTGGCTCGCATGGTATCATTATAATCTCCCTCACTTTCGCTATCTTCACTCGTATTGTTTGATCCTCTTCTTTGAGTCTCTCCACTTCTTCCAGCACTCCCTTTCTCTGACGCTCGCCATGGAACGGCGCGGACGCAAACGCGGCGCAGCATCCAATCCTTCCACACACTTGGTAAGGATCTCGATCATTTTGTTTTGTCTTTTAGATTTTCCGCAACGCTTTGCCGTGCAACGGTAGAAGATTTTACCTCTTTCGCTCCATTTTCTTGTTCATTTTAATCTGCGCGAGTCTCATTCGATTTCTGCAATCCATGGCCGCATCTGCTTCTTCTCCTTCAATCCATGGCCTCATTTTTTAGTTCGTCTACGTCACATCTCGAGAATCATCCTGGCTTCTATCATTCACTCACTTATTCACCCTCTCTGTCTCTCACTCTCGAGATCTCTTTCTCTCTATCATGGCCTTTCTCTCTCTATATATATATATCTCTTTGTCATGGTGTGCGTGTGTGTGTTTCTCACTCTCTTCGGTTTTTCTCTGTTTCCTTCTTTCCGCCTGTGTTGCTCCATTCACTTCGCTTCTTCTTTGTTTCTTCTTTTTGGTCTCTGTTTCTTTCTCGGACTCTCCTCTCTGTTTCTTTCTCTCCGTCTATGTCACGGTGTCTCTCTCTCTCCCTCTCTCTCTCTCTCACTCTCTTTCTCACTCTCTCTCTCTCTCTGTCTCTCTCTCTCTCTCACTCTCTATCTCTCTCTCTCTCTCTCTCCACTCTCTCTCTCTCTTTCTCTCTCTCTCTCTCTCTCTCTCTCTCTCTCTCTCTCTCTCTCTCTCTCTCTCTCTCTCTCTCTCTCTCTCTCTCTCTCTCTCTCTCTCTCTCTCTCTCTCTCTCTCTCTCTCTCTCTCTCTCTCTTTCTCTCTCTCTCTCTCTCTCTCTCTCTTTCTCTCTCTCTCACTCTCTCTCTCTCCCTCTCTCTCTCTCTCTCTCTGTGTTCTTTCTCTGTTTCTTTGTTTCCGTCTGCGTAGCCCCATCTCGCTCGCTTTTTGGTCTTTCTCAGATTCTCTTTCTCTCTTTCTCCCTTTCTCTCCGTCAATCTTTCTCTTTTCTTACTCTCCCGGCCTCGCTCTCCCTCTCCTCCGGTCTCTCCTTTCTCTCTGGGTCTCTTTTTATCCCTCTCGCGGTCAATGTTTCTCTCTTTTTCTCTCTCGCGGTCTGTCTTTCACCCTCACTATCTGTTATTCTTTCTATCGGTCTATTTCTTTCCCTCTCGGTCTCCCTTTCTCCCCCTCTCCGTTAATCTCTCTCTTTCTCTCTCTCGCACTCTCTAACCCTCCGTATATCCTTTATGCTATCTGGGCCTCGCTTGCTCTCTCTCTCAGGATATCTCTCTTTCTCTCTTTTCGTTTTCTGTTTTTATCTCGGTTGACTTAGTCTTCTTCCTGTCTCTCCTTTATCTCTCGGCGTCTTTTTATCCCTGTCGCGGTCAATATTTCTCTCCTTTTCTCTCTCGCGGTCTGTCTTTCATCCTCACTCTCTTTCATTCTTTCTATCGGTCTATTTCTTTCTGTCTCTCGGTCTCCCTTCTCCCCTCTCCGTCAATCTCTCTCTTTCTCTTTCTCGCACTCTCTAACCCTCCGTATATCTTTTTTGCTATCTGGGTCTCGATTGCTCTCTCTCTCAGAATATCTCTCTCTCTCTCTCTTTTCGTTTTCCCTTTTTATCTCGGTTGACTTACTCTTCTTCCGGTCTCTCCTTTCTCTCTCGGTGTCTTTTATCCCTCTCGCGGTCAATGTTTCTCTCTTTTTCTCTCTCGCGGTCTGTCTTTCACCCTCACTCTCTGTTATTCTTTCTATCGGTCAATCTCTTTCTCTCTCTCGGTCTCCCTTTCTTACCTCTCCGTCAATCTCTCTCTTTCTCTTTCTCGCACTCTCTAACCCTCCGTAGATGTTTTTTGCTATCTGGGTCTCGCTTGCTCTCTCTCGCAGGATATCTCTCTTTCTGTCTTTTCGTTTTCTCTTTCTATCTCGGTTGACTTAATCTCGCGGTCGCCGTCTTTCTCTCTCTCTCTCTTTTTCCCCTCTTTCTCTCGGTTTCTTGTTTTCTTTATGTATCTCTCAATCTCGCCTTTCTAGATATCTCTATCTGATTCTGAGCGTGGGGTTTTAGTTTTAGAGTGGTGTAAAACTTTTGATTTTTCTAACGCAAGGTGAGGCGCAAGCTCGAGGTGCCTCTATATCGCGAGGATGGTTCCTTTGTCTCATGCAACGTGTTCCGGAACGACCCGGACACTTTAGAGGTCTATCGGCAGATATTGTCCCCTCAGATCATGGACTTTCTGATGCGGGACCCGGACACTGTGAGGTCTGCAGTGGCCCGGCCACCTTTGAGCTACTCTCCAGAACTAGTGGCCCCAACGCTCGCCTCGGGCGCGTGCCATGAACCAGGCCCGAGCAACGCCTTGAATGGCGACAGCGAGACTCCTTCTCAGATGCCCCCCAATAGAGAGATGGGCTCGATGGAGCTCCCTTCTGTCCAAATCCCTGCGCCGACCATTGAAACCACTCGACTCCATGAGACGGTTGACTTGACACCTGCGCCGCCCCTTGAGGAAGCGGCCTGCGGACCCTGCGCCCAGATAAATGGCCTCGAAAGCATCCCAACTGCACTAGTGACGGGTGCGCACATCACTCACTCGCTCTCTTAGCGTTGATTCTTTCCGTTTCATCGTCATTTGCATCGCAATGGGCATCGTTATACCCAATCGTCTTGTTTTCTATTTTGCCAGACATAGAGACGAAAGACGATTCTATTGATTGGAAGTCGCTCGAGGCGGCGCTAATGGAAGAAGGTGTTTTAATCACCCCCTTGCTCTTCTTCTTTTTCCTCCTCATCTTACACTCGTCTTCTCCTTTTTTGTGCAAGTGCAGACTTGGACGACATCATTCCTCAGAGTTGGGTCCATGACGTCTCGGTCCCTTCTTTGACCGGTGTGTATATGGCCCTCTTAATCTTCTTTCTCTTATCATCATTTTCATCGTCATGGGCACCACCATACTTCTCATCATCTTTTGTATTTTTTTTATATGCAGGACCAGAAGATAGCAATTCTCAGAGTGTGAATATTCACTCGGAAGGAGGGCTTACGGATCTCGATGAATTGTTGGCGTTCTTAGACGACACTCCTTGCCCCAAGCCATTCTCTCCTGGAAGCTCGTAAAACTGTTGGGGCCGAGGCCCTCGGGCCTCTCCAGTATAGTCCCATTTCGTTGTTATTTTTGTGTTGGGTGACACCATGCAGAGGGCATCCATTAGTCAATCTGGCCCTGAAGATGCATGTTTCTTTATTATTCTAGATTCTCCCTAAAACACACGCTCGACCATAGGTTTCGCCATTGATGAAAAGTCAAACTCGCCTTGGCTAGTACACCGCAATAGGTCAGTTCGGCCAAACGCGTTGTTGTGGCGATGGCATTGTCATCAATGCCACCGCCGGCAATCTTAAAAATATATTCATAAGACTACCTTTTATAGATATCTTTTTTTATAAAATGACATTTACAGGTGACGATCCGATATGCCAGAAAGGTGATCTTATGATGATCCGAGTAAATCCAGCCAAAATGCCAAAGTTATATTCTTACCTACATCGCCGAGGATATCGAACCTTAAAAAACTTTATAGAAGTCAGGGACGGGTGCGCATGTTATTGATCTACCTTAGGACTGAGGTACGAGTGCCCACACACAATGTCTCCGATCTAGTTCTGTATCAAGGACTGCCCAGTATTCCTAGTGAATTGGTAGAATCTTCCGTGTCTTAAAAATGAAACAAGACCATTCCACTGAATACCCATAGTTCAAGAGAAAGAGTAATTGATCATATAATCAAAGATTTATTCATCTCTGATTCAGAACGCGGCCAACCTATGTCACTTGGGAAATGGGCAAACATATCGATTTCAGATGCTCAAGAGGTCTCATTTTCGAAATTACTAGATATATATCTTATACTGACTGATATAAATCTTTAACTTTCTTACATCATACACACTATAAAAAATGTGGTGTTTATACTTGACAAGTTGTATCCAACTCTGACCACGGTAAAATAATTCTATCTCGTAACATATAAATTCACTCAATGGGCAAAATATAAACGGTGTCCATTTGACGGGGAATACCGGTAGACCATATCAAAGATAGACATCAAAAGTTACAACTCGGTTGATTTCATGTATAAGCAAGAAAGCCGTTATGATAAATAAAAATCAGGTAGTTTGATGAATGGGTATTGAGATTGACAAAATTTATGATATTACTTCATATGAAAAAACTTAGTTAGTTGGAACAAATCTAAACTTTAGTTTATTTTAATTAGATAAGGTGAGAACGTTGGATTGACTTTATAATTGTACTTATATAGGAATTCAGAATAAATATCAGAACTTTATCACTATATTGGAATGTAGAATTTTTAAAAAATACTGAAACATAGATAACTAAACATAAAAGCTAAAATAAATCTAAAAGTTAGTTTAATTAAATTAGATAGCATGAGAGCGTTGAATTGAGTTTATAATTGCACGTCTATAACAATTTAGAATGAATATGAGAGCTTTGTCATTATGTTGAGATGGAGACTATAAAAAAAGTATTAAAAAATAGATATGTTGCCCATCTAATTTAAATAGACAGGCTTTAAGAAATTAAGAGCGAACATACGAAGATATAATGTGAACCAAGAGAGGCAAATTCAGAAGTACAAGAAAATGAGTGAGTGATATTTCAATGAAACTGGGAAAATTTTGATAAGGTATGAGTTGTCATGTTAAGTCATGATCGACTTAGATATTGGGAAACACGGTTCTGTATGAAACTTAAAACACACATTCGAGTACGCTGCAACAGGTCAGTTCAGCCGAACAAGTTGTCGTGACAATGGTAATGTCACCAATGCCACCGCAGGCAATCTTAATGATATTTATAAAATTACCCTTTAAAAATATCGATTACAAAATGATATTTATCAAATCCTAATAAAGTGATCTTGTAATGATCCGATGTGCATCATCGCTTTAACCAATCGTAATAAAGTGATCTTGTAATGATCCGATTAAATCCAGCTAAAATGACAAAGTTATATTCTTACCTACATCGCCGAGGAGATCCATGTTTAAAAACTTTATAGAAATCAGGGACGGATGCGCATGTTATTGATCTGCCTTATGACTAGGGTACAAGCGCCCACATCCAATATCTCCGATCTAGTTCTCTATTAAGGACTGCACAATATTCCTAGTGAATTGGCCAAATCTTCTCCTTGTCTTAACAGTGAAACAAGGACATTCCACCGAATACTCATTGTTCAAGTGAAAGAGTAATTGATCATATATCAAAGATCAATTTATCTCCGCTTTGGAATGTGATCAACATATGTCTCATGGGAAATGGGAAAGTATACCAATTTGAGATGCTTAAGAGATGTCATTTTCCAAATTAGTTGATATTGCAACCCACTCGTGGGGAGATTTCCTTTTCAGCACCAGTGAGCCCTTTGTTAGGATTAAATTCTTCAAAGTCAAGAGGATGAAAATCAAGACATCATTGCTGATAGTGGAGATTTGCAACTGTTGCATGAGGAAGCTCAAGGTGGTGAGACAAGCCCTTCAGTAATAATACCAAGTCAGCCTAGAGGGAGAAGGATTACTCGGATGAAAGCCATGCACTCAATGCCAAAGTTTGTACTACCTTGTGCTCGAACCTCATTCCAACAAAATAACTTTCACGACGTCGAGGACAGTGGAATAATAACTGAACTTGAACATCAAGAAGAACAAGATACTAACTTTAAGGACTGAGAGAGAATGACAGAAAAGGAAGACATTAGAGAGGAGGACAACACGGATGATATTGAGGGCATATTTAATGAAGATTACATGAATGATCTTGAATATAGAATCAAGGAACTGGTTATATACCTAGGGAGACTGATAAGTTTGAAATGTACGTGTTTATATGTCGTTATTTAAGGGTTTTTTGAACTTAAGTGATAATATTTATTTTATCCCTTAGTGTTTAAGTAGTGGGTCGAACTCTAGGGATGCGATACACAAATTCAGTTTTCCTCAAATTAGGGATTAGCACTCTAGGTTTTAACAGATATGAATTTTTTAGATTTTAACAGATTTTATGATTAGTTAGTAATTATTGATAAGATTACTAACTAATCCCCTACTAGATTGTTTAAGTATCTAATGGATCTTAGATTTTTAGGATGTGAGTGTGACAAAAATCTAGATCAACAGTTCTCATTAAGTATGCTTTACTTATTTGTTTAACCCAAATACTTAATTCAGTTGAATAATTTTTTTTATTTCCTTTATAGTCAATCAGGAATGAATTAGATAAAAAATTTATCCCAATTGTTATTACCAATATTTTATAAGGATTTATCCAATTTCTTATAGACTAGAAAGCCTACGGTAACATTTTCTAGTGTTTTGTGTATTTATTTGATTTATTTCTCACAGGTTTAGAATGTTAGGAGTATTTTTATTATATTTTTATCCTAATTAAGTGGAAATTGTAAAAATGATCTTAAATAACAAACCGTGAATATGATTCACGATTTGCTAATTTTAAGAAGTACGAGATTGAATTTGATGATTTAAGGGACAAATATGATTCAAAATAGGAAATTGATAATCAATCAATTCTAATTGATTTGAAAATGAACCAAATTTTACGAATTAAGATGATAAAAAACAGAATTTGGGAAAAATGAGGAACGTGCATGGGATTCCAAATTGAGAAAAATTAAAAACCAATCCGACAGTAAAATACAGTAAAATTGATCCTAGAGGTACCAGAGATAATCAGAGAACTGATATGGACTGAATCCGTGCAACGAACGGCCAGAATTTCCAATAATTTTGGCTTGAATCAGCTCGAAATTGCGGCAACGGATCTGCAAAATTCTTCAAAAATTTGAGCTCCAAATTACTTCTGGTGTATTCCTGAAACTTCGAGGAGGCTGGGCTTCTTTCCTCGAGCTTTAAAATCAAGAACAGCCGCTTAATTTTTTGATTTACCCCTTTTATCGCCGCAGAATCAGAAGAACTTGTTCTTTTGATTCAGTTACTACTCTCGTCTATATCGCTTTGCACGTAGTGTGCACGACGCCATGAAATTTTGGCCACGTGGCACCACACACTCATTGCCCTTCGCATGCATGGCAGTGCGTGTACCCGCGCTTCGTATGAGCGTGGCTTGTGTGGACCATGGAAATATGCCCTCCTATTGGTCCACACAAGCTTTGTGCGACTTAACTCACTGCGTCGCACGCAGCGAGTTAAGTCGCATTTCATTGGTCGAGCTTAACTCGGTGTGGTGCGATCGTGCCTTCTGATTGGCTTGCTCCCTTCATCTGTGCTCTGTGCCACTCATCAATGCCATTAGCGCTTAAACTGGCCCAATAAGGACCAGTTTTATAAGAAAAATAATTATTTATTAAAAACAAATTGAAATAAATCCTAAACACCATTCATTAATCCGTAGAAAAAAATTTATTGATTCTAAAATAAGTTTTATTATTTAATTTATTTTTATTAACAGAAATAGGTCAATTAAAACGTTTAATTTTTGTTAACATTCATTTTAAAAATGTTTAATATGTATATATTGACCTAATTATTTATCAAACGTGGTTTAACTTGAAATTTAATGAAATTCTTATTTCAACCTAAAATCATGGTAACATGCCTTGAAAATTAATGTTTGTGAGCATTAAAAGCCCAAAAATATGATAAAATTAACACTTTATCAACGACCTCGATGACCAAGAGGAAGTGCATCGATCAGCATTACCGTGTGTCTTCATTTCATGACCAGTGTTCAACGTAGCATTTGAATAAATTATGAAGCGTCAGAGAGGGCTCGAGGATGTCACTAAAAATGTGGAATCTTCATCCAAACGTACACCCAGATGAGAGTAGTGATGACCAACAAATGACTACGAGAACAAGTTAGTAGAGTTCCACCGTCGACAAGAGAGATAGTGGCAATGATTTCGTCACAATCGACCAGCAGCCAGCGGTTTCCACTAGAGATCACCGTTCAATTCATTGTTCAATGGGCCTTCAAATTTTGGCGAGGGGAAAGGATGTCCACATCAGAATCGCAAATCGATACCCTCTCGAAACATATTAATTCAATCAATGGGAAAAACATAAACGGCATCAATTTGACGGGAAAATACCAGTACACCATATCAAAGTTAAGAACATAATATAATAAATCATAATATTCAACTTATGAATAAGTAAATATTTTTATTGAGGTTGCATTTAATTATGGTAGCAACCAAAATTGGAAATATGGATTTTTTAATCGATCAATATGTTTACACCAGCTTAGTATGGAAATATGGACATCAAAAGTTACACATTGGTTGGTTTAATGTATAAACAAGAAAGCTGTTATGATAGATAAAAATCAGGTAATTTGATGAATGGATATTGAAACTGATAAAGTGGAAGATATTACTTGATATTATTGAAACTGATAAACTGATAAAAATCAGGTAATTTGATCAATCAAAAAAAGGTTATGTTATTTTGAACATGACTTGCTCCCCGAGAGTGATCGAACGAGAATGAATAAGAGGCTCGTGGGATTGACGTGATAGGGTAGGGATGGCTGTATTTCTGGGAGTGAACTCCAGAATAATATGAAGTGCATGGATACAAGTTATGCCTTGGAATGAAAGGGAATTCTGTGGAGAAAACTTGGCTGGTTGGAATAAATCTAAAGGTTATTTTATATCAATGAAATAACATGAGAGCGTTAAAATGACTTAATAATTGTACTTATATAATTATTTTAGAATAAATATGAGAAATTTCACATTATATTGAGATGGAGAATTTAAAAAATGAACTCAAAAATAGATCATAGATAGAAAATTTGGAAAAAACCTAAAATATAGTATGATTTCAATAGATCACATGAGAGCATTGAATTCACTTTATAATTGTACTCAGATAATTATTTTAGAATAAATATGAGAAATTTCTCATTATATTGAGATGCAGACATTAAAAATGAACTGAAAAATAGATAAATAAACATAAAAGTTGGAATAAATTTAAAAGTTAGTTTATTTCAATTAGATAGCATGCGAGTGCTGAATTGACTTTATAATTGTACTTATATAATGATTTTAGAATAGATATAAGAACTTTACCATGATATTGAGATGGTGACTTAAAAAAAATCTACTGAAAAATAAATATTAAAGTTGGAATAAATCTAAAAGTTAGTTTATTTTAATTAGAAAGCATGAGAGCGGCGTTGGATTGACTTTATAATCGTACTTATATAATGATTTTAGAATAAATATCAGACCTTTATCATTATATTGAGATGGAGACTTTAAAACATGTACTGAAAAATAGAAAACCAAATATAAAAAGTTGGAATATGTAAAAGTTAGTTTATTAAAATTAGATAGCATGAGAGTGTTGAATGGACTTTATAATTGTACTTATATAAAAATTTAGAATTAATATGAAACTTTATCATTATATTGAGACGGAGACTATAAAAAAGTACTGAAAAATATTTATGTTACCGATCGAATTTAAATAGACAGGCTTTAAGAAGTTAAGAGTGAACATATTAAGATAGAATGTGACCCACGAGAGATCAATTCAGAACAATTTGATAAGGTATGAGTTATCATGTTGAGATATAATTGAGACAATTTTTTAATGTGTGGTTTAAAGTAGAATCGACTCAGATATTGAGAAGCCTGGTTCTAAATACAAAAACCCTATAAAATATCGGCATCCTTATTTTAATGGGACTTAGGCTGACCGAAATGAAGTACAATTACATACTGAAATTTGACAATTACATACTGAAATTTATTAGATTTGAGATATTAAGACTCTTTAATTCATATTCAAGCATCTTATATTTCAATTATAATTATCCTGCTGTCTGAGAATTCCAAAGCTTTCGTTTCTGGTTTCTACCATTATTTGCTGATATTCCTTTTTTTATTCTGTTCCTTATTATCTTTTATCCAAGTCTCGCCAGATTTTCTCTCGTATGCTCCCTCTTTCTCCCTCTATTTCTCACCCACTCTATTCTTTTCTCTCTCACTCTCCCTCATTTTCGTCATCAATCATCCTAGTGACGGATCATCCAAGTGACTAATGAAGGATAACTGAAAGTAATTCCTTCAGTCATACGTCCTTGGATGCGGATGAAGACAGATGTCGGCGTCTGTGAGGACAGAAGACGGCCGCTTATCCGTGTTACAACTCTAGATTGACCAGATTGGATCGATCAGATCACGATCCGAACCGTCTGTTCGAGTGCCCACTTCCAATATCTCTGATCTAGTTCTGTATTAAGGACTGTCCAATATTCCTAGTGAATTTGTCAAATCCTCTCCATGTTTTAAAAGTGAAACAAGACCATTTCGCTGAATACTCATAGTTCAAGAGAAAGAGTAATTGATGTTATAATCAAAGATTTTTTTATCTCTAATTCAGAACGTGGTCAACATATGTCTCTTGGGAAATGGGCAAAAATACCGATTTCAGATGCTTAAGAGATCTCATTTTCAAAATTACTTGATACATTTCTTATTTTCACTGATATTATTCTGTATCTTTCTTACATCATACACACTAAACAAAAATGTGGGGTAAAAATAATCGATTAATGAAAGAACGATATAAAGTGGTGCTCATACTTGACAAGTTGTATCCGACTCTGACCACGGTAAAATAATAACATATTCTAACTAATAACATATTAATTCAGTCAATGGGAAAAATATATCATCATGAATATGGTTGATTATCTTAGGTACACAATATCAAGCACTCAGATGAAGTCTAGGAAGATGTGAGGAGACAACCAAGTGCAACAAAGGTGAGTGAAGTATGAGAAAGGGAACCACTTTCAGTCAAATACCAAAAAATATGAAACTATTTCTAATTTTGATTAGAAAAAATCTCTAAATTTTGATTAAATTATTTTGTTCATACTGGCATTCACTTTTACATTGACCTTCAACCTGATCAGACTGAGACCGGGCTGAACTTTAGGTCTAGGTTTATGTTTTTCTAAAACTGGACTACGACCTGGACCATGTCTTTCCCTCAAGACAAGTATACATATATGTTACAGATTTCTCCCCCCTTTTTGGAAACACTGATAAGATAAATAATTCCAATAAATCAATTAGCTCCCTTAAAAGATGGGGATGCTTCCCCCATGTGATCATCAATATGCAAAATGTTTTCTAAATAAAGAAAGTTTGGAGTCAAAATTTGAGTTTTTGAATCTATTAACCAATTTTTCTGTGTGAAATCAACTCTTTATATCCGAGGGAAAACAAAGTGAACCAATCAGAGTTGATGTGTTACGAAGTACATATTACTCATTCAATCTATATGTAAGATTAACAATTATACATACCAGGTTAATACAATATATGCAGTTTCTACCAAGAATGAACTTGACATAAGATTAATAATTATGCATATTATGTCAATGATTTCTTTTACTGTATCACTTTTCTGAACAGTTACACTCGATGCTCCATAAGTTGTGGATAATGAATGATGTGATAAAATCTGCACCAAACATTCTATAAATTTTGAGAGAGGTTGAGGAGTAAGCATAAATGACATGGTGGTGCCGTTGAGGATGAGCAGAGAGAGATTTTTGCATTGTATCTACAGCTAGAATTTTTCCAACTTCAAAGCCTCATATATGATGATTCAAAAGGCCAAATTAAGCTGAAATTTTTAAGTTTAAGATTTTTATGTGTCTCCTCTACCCATCCATGTGGTTGGATCTATAAGACAAGCCTCAATATTTAAAAAATAAATATCTTTGAACTCGCTGATGTAACACGGTACGGCCGGGATCGACGGCTCGTGTTACGTCACAATTAAGAAGATGAATGCTCGTTTAAAATAACCCTTCAGGAAGTAGAAAGGACGGTCCGAAGGTGGGACGATAATCCAGTAACTCTTCGACAACGACTAAGTCCGGCTCTACTCCGGGTGACCCTCGAGATCTCACGATCGAGCTAGGCGTGAGAGGCGTTTGATCGCCCGCAGGAGTTCCCCCACAACGACGATGATGGGTCGTCAATCGTCAAGAAAGATCCTATCTCACTCAGTGAAAGTGGCGACCTATAGGAGACTTTGACGAGGCTAAGCGGCCAGGGAATGCGATAGGGAAGGACAGTACTGAAAGAGGTAACGATACTGTAATAAAATAGGGGAAGAGGAGCGAAGAGGAACCTGGGTAGGGACTCCACGTCCGGGTGATGCTCCGCTACTTTGGCGAGCTAACGTTCGGCACTTGTGGTAGATACGCGACGAGGCGAAGACGAATCCGGCGCGTGTACAAGAGGTGCGGCCACAAGAGTAACGTCTATCACAGGCAGCAGCTCCAGGCAGGATAGCACAGAGGAGAGGAGGGTGTAGAGGACCCAGGGTGCATTCGTAGTGCAGTCTGAAGAGCCGTTGACCGCACAGCGCGAACGTCCGACGGGCAAGAAAAGAGGAGAGGTCGCACGCCCGCTCGAGCGTTCACGGCGGTGGAAGAACGCGACGGGCTAATGTTCAGATGCCGGTCCGGAGATGTCTGGGCAGAGGGAAGCGGCGGGAGACAACCAGCTCGCCGATCAGGATGAGGAATCAGGAGCCGTAGGCGTCGGAACCTCGGACAGCAGAATCTTCCCGAGAGAAATCGGTGTTCACGGCGGGCAAAGAACGCGACGGCGCTAATTATCAGGTGCCGATCCGGAGAGGTCCGGGCAGAGGGAAGCGGCCGGAGACAACCCGTTCGCCGATCAGGACGAGGAAACAGGAGCCGTAGGCGTCGGAACCTCGGTCAGCAGAGTCTTCCCGAGAAAAATCGGCGACTACGGAAGCTCGGGAATTTCCGCGGGTCGGATGCGGTGGACTGCACGGTCTTCTGACGATGTGGGTGGATCAGGCTGACCACCGAGAGGTTCTTGAGGGACTGAGCGGCCTCCGAAGGAGCCTCCAGAATGACCGTTGGCAGCGCAAGCCTGGTGTGTGGCCCATAGTGTCGATTACCAGAGAAGAGCCGTTACGGGGCAATCTAGGGACCAAGGAAAGGACGACGAAACCAACAGGGAGCACCTTCTGGGAGGGGCTGAACGACCTTGGAGCAGGAACCCAGAGGAAGTTGAGCAGTCTCCCTGTTTGTGGACAGAGGTAGGGGACGACCCCCTTCTAAATTTGACGCAAAATGGCCGTGAGCGGAAATTTAACAAACAAACAAGAAATTTGGTTTTTTTTTCTCAAAGACAATCTCTATCGGCCCTTGGGGATGCCTTCTACTTCTATAGGGGAGAGGGGTGCCAAGAGGCCATAAAGGGGAGGAGGGATCCGTCTCATGACGTGGCCCTCCTCTTACACGTGACAAAAGGATGAAACACAAACGAGGGGGAGGGACGAGGCCTAATGCATGGCCGGGTCCAAATGTTTATCTCAATAACCAAAACAGTAAAATAATAAAAGACTTACGACGAATATTTAAAGTCGGGGTCGTGGGCGTGGGCGCGGGCGGCTCGGAGAGGTCGGACCCATCCCGTGGCGGTGTCGTCGCGATGGTCCCCCGTGACGTCGTCGATGGGCTGGATCAGGTCGGGTCGGTGTCGCCGTAGGTCATCCTCCGTGATCCACGTATCGTCCGATGTCGGGCGCCCCTGCCAGTGCACGAGGAATGTGCGCTCCACTCGATCCCCTACAGCGTTAATTACCTCCTGCAGTATTGTTTTTATCTTTTCCTGCCGTATACGGGTAGGTAGGGGGAGTGGGGTCTGTGTACTCTCGCTCACTTCACTATCAAGTCTCGAGTGGCTGTGAGGTTCTTCAATAGGTGGCAAGGGATGATATCGGACCAAATCACATACGTTGAAAGTAGAACTAATTCCCCAACTAGGAGGAATGCTCACGACATATGCATTGTCGTTGATCCGTTGGGCTACTCGGAAAGGCCCGGCACTACGAGCATGAAGCTTCGTAGCGACCCCTGGAGAGTGTCTCTCAGGCCTCAATCTAACCATCACTAGATCGCCCTCAGAGAAGATACTGGACCTACGTCCCTTGTCGGCGGCAGCCTTGTATTGCTCGTTGAGGGATGAGATGCGTGAATGGATGTGCTCATGCATGGTCCTAAGTTCGTTCGCAAAATCATATGCATCATTAGAGATTTTACTACATGAATCTAAGGGAAGGAGGTCAATGGGCTTCCTAGGAAGTTGATTGTATACTATCTCAAACGGGGCCTTCCTTGTTGTGCGGTTCACCGAGTGGTTGAAAGCGAATTCGGCGCGTGGTAGGATTTGATCCCACGTCCTAAGGTTTTCACCCACTAGTGATCTAAGGAGGTTACCCAAACTGCGGTTGGTAACCTCCGTCTGTCCATCCGTCTGAGGATGGTACGCCGTGGAAAACTTCAATTGGGTCCCCATAAGAACCCATAAAGTATTCCAGAAGTAGCTCGTAAACTTCACGTCTCGATCAGAGACGATGGTCTTCGGTACACCGTGTAACCTAACCACGTGATCGAAGAAGAGCCGAGCAACTCTAGATGCGTTGGATGCTTTCAAACATGGCACGAAGTGTGCCATCTTCGAGAAGTGGTCGACGACAACCATGATGGAATCATGGTTCCTAAGGGTCTTAGGCAGGCCTAAGACAAAATCTACGCTCACGTCTTCCCACGGTCTGTCGGGGACAGGTAGGGGCGTATAGAGGCCCGCGTTCTGCTTCGTCATTTTCGCTCTCGTGCATGTGGAACATTGGGAAATGATCTTCCCCACGTCTCGCTTCAGAGACGGCCAAAAGAACCGGTGCTCCATCTCCTGGATGGTCTTGTTGATGCCGAAGTGTCCGCTCAAGCCGCCAGCGTGCGTCTCCCATACTAGGAAATCTCGGAGTGAAGTCCGGGGTATACATAGCCTCTTGCCGGATCCGAACCTGGTGATCTCAAAAGCGTAGTGGAATATCGAATAAAAAACTAAGAACATAGAAAAACCAAAAAACATCACCTTTATACGGATCAACTCCATGATTTCTTGAGTAATCAAGTGAGTATCTTCAAGTCGTTCAAATGTTTGGCCTCTAGACGCATCCATGCGACCTTCAAAGCACTAGATCTCCTCTTCTTTCCATGAACTTATCTGGAAGACATTAAATTTCCTCTCCATCCAATCCCCACTAGAACCAACATTTGGGGAAGAGGAATACAAGAAAAAGGAGGCATTCAAACTAACTCACATGAGTATTAAATGAGGGTGCTCCCTTCTATTTATACTATCAGGGAAAATCTTCATAAAAGTCCTTGGGAAAATTTCACAAAATTCCTTGTCCTTTGACATAATTAAAAAAATCTCCAAACTTTGAGTATATCCTCCAACAACTGAAAACCTTCATCCTTTTGTATCAGTCAAGTTAATAACTTCAACGGCCTAATAACCTTTAATTGGCTGACTTTATCAATTAGCTATATCACACATATATAAATTATTCAATTGGTTAACTTAATCAATTGGTTAAGTTGTTGGCCTATGGGGTGCAAGATACACCTCATGCCCTAAAAGACACAAAAGATTATGTCAACATTCTCATAAAGCCTTTACCATCATCAACTCTCAAAAATGTATAATCCCTCATCCATATGTGACTCTCAAATGGCTTAGAATATGGTTAATTTTCAAACCCAATTGGTCATTCTAGTTAATTCTTATGCATGAAAGAAATTTCATAGATCATCTTCTCTAATATTTTCCTTTCTATTTAAGTTTATCATTTTCTTTAGTTAATTTTGTCTAAGACATCGGGTGGATGACCCCATCTTGACCACACAATCACCTTCATGGAATTGTTTCTGCATCCAACTTAGGAATGTTTGTGATAGAAATATATGTTTCTAGTAAATCAACCACAATTCCATATGTCGTACCATGTTCATTAATAGAACATATTCATTATTGTGCATGTGTGATGCTCATAATGTAGTTCGTGAATATATGGTAGGACTTAGTGAATTATGGTGAGATCTAAATATGGAGATTACTAGTCTTTAAGCATATGTTCTAGATATTCCTATTTGAAGGATACTCAATAATGACATCAAAATATGATGATAAAGTAACACTATAATGATGAGTGGCCAATATAGTAGCCCTGAGTGTGGAGAGACTAAGGATAGATATCGCGGTGCCCTTTTAGGGAAAAGAATTCATTAAAATGATATGTAAAAATCCCTGAATGGTATTACACCAAAAAATCATTCAGATCAACTCACATCATGATTGTGTAAATGGTCCTTATACCTAAGACACCAAAGACGTCTTATGGACGGACAGTTGCATTTTGACAATGACCTACGGCTCTCTAATCATGAGATTCTACAACTTAGTTTAGGTACATCAAGAAGTTTGCATAAATGATTAAATGATCAAGATGGGATCATCTGCCCGCGGTATAAGAGGATACAACTCAAAGATGACAATGCAATTAAATCATTGGCCAAGGCAAACAAATATCAGAGAAGAGTTCTCAAATGATTTTCGAATGCATCAGTACTAACTCTGCTGATTGGTTAGGGTATGATAGTTGACCATACCCAAAGTCATCTACGCGAGTCAAGTAGATTAGGGACAATACATATATGATAACCAATGATGATCATGATTCATGTGAGATTCGATATACATTCCTTTGTATCTTCTAAAATATAAGGTGTCGCTCGATTCACTAAGGGTTAGAGACTCAAACCTATTCAATGGATTAAATCGATCCAACATTAATTAATTTTTATGATGATATGATTAATTAATTTGGGAGGTCAATAAAGGTTATTGGGAAGCTAGAGTCATTAACTTGACCTATACATGGGTCTAGAAGATCGCACAAAAATGGACCTTCAAACATCAAAAGATTTACTTAAGTTTTAGGGGTTTTATGAAAAATACCCACTTAGTATAAATAGGGGAAGGCCAAAACAAATATCACTTGGACCAAATATTTTCTAGGGCTTTCCCTTCTTTTCTTTTCACCCCACACCTGATGAAGGATGACTAGAGGAGACAGGACAAGATGATGCAGGATGACTAGATGAGACGAGACGTGATGACGATAGGTGATGGATATTGGAACAACTAGGGAATGGGTAGGATAAAACCAGACCATGAATCACACGATCGATTTCGAAGAATTAAATTCGATGAAATAGTGATGGTGCAGCCCCTTTCCTCGTTGAGGGCGGGAGTACTATCTTCGATCACCGCGGTGATGCCAAGCACCAAAACAATAAATTCAAAAGATTGTCCGCTTGAAGATTCAAAAACCTATTCAACTAGTTGCTTGAAAATTCAAAATCCAAATCAAACCTGACGGTGGTGGATAAACTCTTGAGGAACACTAGATGAATAACACGAGACACCAAAGAGTGGAAGAGTACCTCAGCACTAGATAGTGCGTGACGAGGTTGCGGGGAATTCTCGAAGTGTCATTATCGATCCCGAAGAAAGGATGATCCGTCGATGGAGCAAGAGCAAATTCGACGAGATGAGACAAATGCAGTAGGATGCGGGCGGTTGTGCATGCGAGTGGTAGAGGGCACGGGCACGGATGACAATGGGTAGTGAGGCAAACGCGAGGGTGAGGATGGCGGAGCGGGCAGATGTGAGCGGCGGCCGGCACAAGCGGGCAGCTGGTGCGCGGGCGAGAAGCATACGTGGGTGGCGACCTGTCGGGTAGGCGACCGTCGTGCGGCAGTGACTTGCGCTTGTGCGGTCGTGGATCGTGCAGGCAGTGACTTGCGTGGGCGGCCGCCTGCGCGCGCGTAGGCGGCCCACGTCAATTGCTTGTACGGACAGCTTGCTTGCGTGGGCAGTGGTCCACACGGGCGGCTTGCCTGCGCAGACTGGCGGTCGGCGCGGGAGGCTTGCCTGTGCGGTCGGTGGTTTGCACGAGCGGCTTGCATGTGTGGTTGGTGGTCTTCGCGAGCAGCTTGCCTGTGCGAACTGACAACCTGCGTGAACGGCTTGCCTGCGTAGGCGGATTGCCTACAGGGGCGATGGTCTGTGTGGGAGTCTTGCCTGTGTGGACCGACAGCCTGCGCGGGCGGCTTGCCTGCGAGGGTGGTGGTCTGCGTAGGCGGCTTGCCTGTGCAGACCGGTGGCTTGTGCGGGTGGCTTGCGTGCGAGGGCGGTGGTTTGTGCAGGCGGCTTGACTGTGCGGACTGGCGGCCTTCGCAGACGGCTTGCCTGCGCGGGCGGCTTGTCTACGCAAGCGGTGGTCTGCGCGGGCAGCTTGCATGTGTGGACTGGTGGCCTGGCGCAGGCGGCTTGCACGGTGACGGTCTGCATGAGGAAGGGCGGTGGTGGCAATGAAGAAATAAACTTCAAGAAGAAATAAACTTCAATTCTTGAAAATAGATTCACTAGATGTTCTTTTGCAACATAGGCGCATATAGGTCTTGGAGGAAAGAGAAAATACGAAATAAAATAACCGACAAAGACGAGGTGACGTGTCGACTCGTCACATCATGGGTGGTTATGCAGTTGTCATTGGCGATGTGTCATGACGCAGAATATTTCATGTGTTAGTGGAGGAGCATCTGTCATCGGTGCGTTGATATGGTCACCATCATGGCTGTTCTCCAGTTGACGTTGATGACGAGTCAAGATGTGGGAGGTCTCAAATGACGGTGGTGGCACGTCCAAAGATGGTGCGCTGATGTCGTCGCCGTCGCCTCCACTCCTCTCTCGATGCCATCAAGATAATGTAGTGATGACGACATAGGGTGAACAGAGCTTGTGGATTAGTTTACATGTTTGCAAAAGAACAAACCCAATTCTCCCATTCCTAGAGATTGCCTAGAACATTCATTTATTTTCCTTAAATCTGTTGCGGTCCGGACATTACGCCCTACCCCTTGAGGGCCACCTTTATGATGGATATTATGTGACCGTCAAGCCAATCACACCACTATATCTATTTAACTTTACTGAAAAAAATATTATGTCCATTATTATTCTAGTGTGATGTTTATAATCAAGTCTATGAATACATGCAATGACCTAGTGAATTATGATGAGATCATAATATAGTGATCATTAGTCTTTAACATGTATCTTAATATTTATATTTGACAGATAGTCGAGATGGACATCAAATTATCTGGATAAAATTACACTAATTGATCCTGCTTCTGCGATAAGTATAATTGATCTTGTGGGTACTAATGTGGAGACACTAACGACAGATAGTGGGTGCTCTTTAGGAAAAGGGTTCACTATATTGATCTTTATGAATCCTTGAATAGTATTATACCTAAACGTTAATCATGTTGATTCATGTCACGTTAATCATGTTAGTATTATACACTGACTTGAGACACTAACAATATCTCATGAGTGGACTACTATATTTGACTATGACTTAGGAGCCTCTAATCATGGGATTCAAATAAGTTATTGATCGGATGTAGTAAGAAGCTTACATAAATGATTAAGTGGTTAAGATGGGATCATCCAACCTCGATATAAGAGGAGATCGTCTCAAGGAAGACGATGCAGAAAAATCCCAGGCTAGGGTAATGAGGATATTGGAGAAGGTGCTCCCCAATGGTCTCTGTTACACATCAGTACTAATCAAATGACGGATTAGGGCTTGATGACAAAGCATAGCCTAAGTCGTTTGAGAGTCTCGCCTGGATAATAGATTATACATATTCGATAACCAATGATGGTAAAGGTTTCATGAAAAAGTTCAAACACTACTCAGTGTCTTCTATAGCAGGAGGTGTTGCTTGGCACCTCATAGACTAGAAACTTAACCTATTGATTGGGTTAAATTGATCATTAGTTAATTAATCTATATGCTGATATAGTTAATTAATAAGTTTGATCAATAAATGTTATTGGCCCATTAAAGTTATTAACTAGAACGATACATGGGCCAAGAGGGTCGCACGCATAAGGTCATAAGGGCCTTGGTGGATATATTTTACTTTATAGGTCTTTGAGAAAAAACTTAAACAAAATATAAATTGGGAAGGGGCACTCATTTCAAGCACCAAGCCAGCCAAATTTGAGAGCCCCCCCTTTCTCCACTCAACCAAGGAGAGTGTCTTCATGGTGAGAAGAGTTTAAGAAGATAGGTGGAGATCGAAGTGCCAAGCGATCACGTGGATACTTCTAGAGGTGGACATGTGGACAACTTCAGAACAATCTTAGATCAGCAAAGTCAAGGACGGAACCTGTTTCCAACATGATACATTTGATGTATATTTTAAAGACTGATTACGGATCAAGCAACACACTTTCACATCCATGGAATCATGTTTTCCATGGATCAACCAATGCATAAAACCCAACACTTTAATCATGTATGCATTATTTTTCATTCATTGTGTACATGATATCCAATATCTTCAAATGTTATACGATATTGTTCATCCAAACATATCCATAAAACAGCCCGCCACTTACCCCCTACTATCCATTCCAAGTTTAGGGTCAAAATATCCCAAAGCATACAGTCTACTAGATGTAGTTCAACTAGCAAAGAGTCTTGGAACAACTGGAGTCAAAAGCACACACACTGGGACAGTCCACAGAGTAGACATAGTTGTTCTATTCTGTTCGTTTGAAATGAACAAAAAAATCGCATAAAAGAATCGCACAGGGCCTTATTCTTTGTTCTGTTTTTTTAAAACGAACACAATTCGCACAAAACTAAAACAAAATTCGCACAAAGCGAACAAAAGAATCAGACACAGGTGTGTGCGATGTTCTATTCAAATTCGTTTTTGTACTGATCGAAAAACCGAACAGAACGAACAAATCGGACAAATTCACACAAAAATAACAGAATGACCACGTATATCACATACAGAGACGTCGGCGGGTGTGGATATGGGTCCAGATGTCAGACAATATGGTTTCCACAAATGTAATATGGTATCAAACATAGGATACATCATATATCCGATATCAGCATCGGGACGGGCCAATCGTAACGTCACTCGAGCTGCGGATATTGCCCGGTTCGGATGTCGGTATCGGTCCTGATGCCCATGTCAGATATTACTTTCCACAAATGTTATCTGACATCAGATATTAGATAAAGAATATCTCGTCACCGTGCTTACCGATATCCGACACTGATATCCGATTTTGGAATCGGGACGGGCCAACCCTACCATCTCTCAAATTGAGCTCGTTGACCAGCTTGGATGACGTTGACCAAATTGGATGACGTTGACGTCTCTGTAATGTCTCATCATTTTTTTGTTGATAAATAATGCTCTTTTAGGGCTTGTTCTTCGACTCTTCTCTTCTTGCGGTCGCCATGGCGGAGGGCGCGAAGAGCAATCGCCATGCCGGCAGGAAGAGGAAGCCAGAGAAGATCAACGGGCAAGCCATCGAATCCAAGGAGAAATCGAAGAACAATCGGAAGAAGCCGCGAAAGAACGACAATAGAAGGAAAACCGGGCCCCGACTTCCCTCTTCCCTGCGCAAGGATCCCTCTTTTGCAATCCCAGATAGGCGTGGCAGCGACGAAGATTCTGATGTTGAGGAGAATGGAGACGTGTACGAGTACGAGGAGGGCGTCCCCGAGGAGGAGAAAGGCAGAAACCGGCGCTTCGACCCCGTGGACGATGTGGAGTACGAGCTCCCTGAAGACTTTGAGGTTTTAATTGATTATAATTTTGTGGGTATTGAAAGATTCGGCATGTTGTAGCTTTGGAAATTAAAATTCGGTTTGCAGGATGAAGAATTGCCTTCTGACAATGACGAAGAGGATGAAGGCGCCCATCTGAGGATGCTTGAAGGGATCACTGGCATGCCTGCCGATGCCTTCGAAGGTTGTTCTCTTCCTCCTAAATTCAGTATCGTCTCTTGGTATCCGGTATCAAAAGTATTTTTTTTTCAATAACTGATTCCTGAAAATCAGTGAATGATACTGATAACGCCATTAAAGATTGATGTCGGTCATCAATATCCTCATGGATGGTGGGGGTCGATGAAAATGATCAATGGATATTGCTATCGACAATGATCAATGAAAATGAGAGAAAAGCTAACCTGAATTGTAAACAACTGTAGATATAATTGTATCGTTGTCAGATTTTGATACTGATATCCAATTAATTGTATCTATCATAGTTATCTACATCCATTTTCATTGTGGATACCGATATTATGTGCAGATTTCTTATTTAATTAAATCCCTTATCAGTATCAGATAGCGTTATATCCAGACATCGTTAGTACCGAAAACTGTATTCAATACTGTAATCAAGATGGCCTAACCTTATCCTCTGGTGATTCAATTGTTCATTTACTGGGTGAGACAATTCACTTTTCAGGAAATCAAAAGGTGGAACCTGTTTTCGCTGACTCTCACAGCGCGTTTGGCGGTGAAAGGCCGATCAGCATTCAGGATTTGCTTGATCCTCTCCATGGAAAGCCTGGATTCAGTAAGCTGAGAAAGAGGTTGCAGGATCTGGAGAAGAAACCGATGACAGTGCAAGCTCCACTCCCAAAAGTCCAGAGAGAGAAGTTAGAGAGAGAGGTGGCATATGAACACTCGAAGAAGGAGATGACCAAGTGGGAGCCTCTGGTGAAGAAGAACAGGGAGGCCCCTACCATTTATTTCGATGAAGATGTTGACATTGGGTACTCTACTGTGGGGGCCATTGCTTCTGAGTTTAAACCTAGGTCAGAGTTTGAGATGAAAATGGCGGAATTGGTTCAGAACCCAGAGATAGCTGAAGCTCATAGGAAGGATGGTGATAAAATTTTAACTTTAAACAAGGTGAACTAAAGTGTCATTCGTTCATGGGATTATGTGTCTTTTGCATTTGAAAGTTTTCGCTTTTTTTCCCGGAAATGCCCATTATGGTGGTTACTTTGGACAGATATCGATCGAGGATATGAAAAGTGTCCACAATTACAGAGCGAAAATGAAGAGTCTTCTTTTCCGGCATGAGTTGAAGGCTAAGCGAATCAAGAAAATAAAGTCCAAGACTTATCATCGCATGTTGAAGAAGGATAAACTCAAAGGAGGAGCAGCCGAAGGTCTGATGAATCCGGATGTTGCCAAAGAAGAAGCTATGAAGCGAGAATTCAAAAGGGCTGAGGTAATTAAACAGTATTGTTATTAATGTAATTTTACAGTTATATATGATCTCTTGTATCCTTGTTATCAATTGCAGGAACGAATGACCCTCAAGCACAAGAACAGCTCTAAATGGGCCAAGCGCATTCTGAAACGGGGATTGAATGCTCAAGATGACGGCACTAAAGCAGCATTAACTGAACAGCTTCATCAACATTCTCTCTTGACACGCAAAATAGAATCTATGAAGGATGGAAGTAGCAGCGACGACAGCAGTGACGAAGACGACGATGAACTCTCTGACACCTCCTTAACTGGTGGGACCTCCAAGCTTCTTGACAAAGCAAAAGAGAAGACTCTCAAAGTTATGGAGGAAGAGGATGAGATTCCTAAATCAGGGCTTCTTTCTTTGCCATTCATGGTAA
The DNA here is from genome assembly GCF_029677425.1 of Wolffia australiana. Classification (NCBI taxonomy): domain Eukaryota; kingdom Viridiplantae; phylum Streptophyta; class Magnoliopsida; order Alismatales; family Araceae; genus Wolffia; species Wolffia australiana. The sequence continues at coordinate 6,985,667 of NC_135842.1, forward strand.
ATATTTTTAGTTTCTTTTCTTCGTTGAACTTTTTCTCTCATATTCAACTATGCCCTAAGTACGACGACCAGGACACAGATGACTTGGAATATAGAGTTGGCCCCTGAATAGTTTGTATTTTCTCATCCTGGCCATCCGTTCATTTCCTCTTGTGTTTTTTTTTCACTAGACCTTCCTGGCCAGGGTTTTAATCATTTAATTGCAGAGATGTTTTAATTAAAATAATGGCTTTCTAGGGGGCACTTCGTTTCTTATTCTTGATGCCTTAGACTCTGGTGTTAGTACTTGAATGATACTTTTCTGTAAATTGAAATATTTTTGTCATGGACGTCCATTTAGTCACCTCCTAATTTAATACCTGGACCTTCGTAACTGAGGTTTTCAAAGTTTAATTAAAGCGATATTTTAATTGCAATAATAACATCTTAGGTAGTACTTCTGCTTTTTGTTCTTCATGGCACAAGGTTTCAATATGTACCTTTGATTCTGAGTAGCCTTTGAAAATACAATTCTGCAAAATGTGCATTTCCTTGTCCTGTGTATTCACCTATCGATAATTTTCTTTCCACACCTTCCTGTTCAAGGGTTTTTAACGATGTAATCATGAAATATTTAAATTGCGATCAAGAGGTATTTGTAAACTTGTATTTCTCTCTAGTATCCATTTATTCACATTGAGAACTTCCTCATTGAATTAAAAACTATAAAAACTTCCTGACCTGGGACTTTAACTGTTTAATGAAAGAGATGTTTTATAATAACATTTAAGGGGAAAATTTTCGCTCTCAAGCTTTATGGCATGAGGTTTCAACTGATGCCTTAGACTTGGGAGTTAGTCCTTCGATGATTCAGAATTCAAAATTCATTCGTCTTGAAATAATTTTTAATTGGACTTTCCTTTCCTCGATTCTAACCATTTAATCAAAGACTTGTTTTAATTGCAATAATAACAATGGAGAGGCAAACGAATAACGAGCTTCCTTGAATTAAACTTACGCAGGTCAGAGGGCTGAAAAAGAAAAATGAGGCACTCCTGGAGGAAGGACGGGCTGCTTTGGAAGAATATAATTCATCATTAAAGGCTCTTAATGACGACAAAGACACAGAATCTCCAAAAGATTCAGCCCCAAGTGGCAGAAGAGTCTTTGGATCATCAAAAACCCAGTCCCAGAACGAAGACAATGAGATTGACTCCGAGGCTGACTATGAAGCTAAAACAGTCGATAAGCCTCTTGAAGAAAAGCCCAGAGCCATACAACAAGGAGGTGCATTTAAGGTAAGTAGATTAAGAGGAAATATTTCATTTCTTTTTAATCCCATCCTAGAAAAAAATATAAATTCCATTTTATTTGGATGGTTGAATCCCAGCACATCGAAGATATAGCCAAATACGATGCATCAATTTTCGACATCAATTTCTTTGGGAAGGTAATTTTAGTTGCCAACATCATCGATGAATCATGCTTCATTAATTTTTATCCTTTGTCGATGAAAAATGATAATATTTGCCTTTTGGTGAAGGACCAAAACCCAGTTGATGTCACCATAAACCCTTCATCTTCCCAGAAGGATACCAAGGTAAATTATTGATTATTCTCATCTCGCCTAGAACATTGACCCAAATAGATTGACTCTTGGCGTTGACTTAATGCTCTCCCCTCGAAATAGGTTGACTTTCATGACAGTGATGTTGACTCAGAGGAGGAGATGGTCGACGGGTTTCTCTCTGCTGGAGCCAAAACAAGAGGCACTCGATCTACTGTGGACTGTGCCTTTGATTCAAAAGATGTGGAAGGAGAATTCGAGAAAGAGAAATTAGAATTGTTAACCGAGGAGGTTCCTGAACCAGAAAAGCCGGTTCAACTGCCCGGTTGGGGTGACTGGACCGGATTTCAGAAGAAAAAAGGGTTGCCCAAGTGGATGCTGAAGGAACATGATGAGGCGAAGAGAAAGCGAGAAGAAGTCCTCAAGAAGAGGAAAGACGCCCATCTCAAGCATGTCATTATATCAGAGAAAATCGATAAGAAGGTTACTTTTCTCTTCAATCAATTTTACTGGAACTTAATTCTAGATTAATTTTAAAATTTTTATTTGGCAGGCGGAGAGGCTCCACACAAAGGCACTGCCCTTCCCTTTTACATCCAAGGAGGTCTTTGAGAAGAGTATAAGAATGCCCATTGGTCCAGAATTCAACCCGGCCGTCTCTCATAGTGCCCTTAATCGCCCTGCCGTGAGAAATTTATTTTTTATCCTTCAATGAAAAAAAGTTTAAAGAAAAAAACCTGAATGTTTGTTTTCTTCGTTTGGCAGGTGATTAAGAAACCGGGCGTAATCATAAAGCCTATTCAGTACGAGGAAGTGAACGTTGGTGAAAATTCATCACAGCCAAGCGAGCCTTCAAAAACAAAACAGAAGAGAGGCAAGTCGCAGGGGAAGTCCCTACGCAAGGGTAAGAATTCTTAGTTGCATAGTTGAAATTAGTTAAGTTTCTTGGCCTATGTTCTTGGGCACTGCAGTTTTGTATGTATAGGAATTTAGTCACCACTATGTTATCCATTTTTGACTGATAAATTAAAAGCCTGTTCGTCATCATCAATTAAAACGGTTTTTGTAGGGAATGCCAAGTCACTTAGTTCTTAATTTTCCTACAAATCACTTAGTTTGAACAACCATCAACTTGACTTGGCATTTTAATTTTTTAATATTTTTGGGAGGACTTTGAAAAGGAACAATAAACATAAGAATTCATGCAAAAAATAGTCCACTAAAAAGATTATGGGATTGGAAATTTGCAATATATTGGGGTCGTTTGAAAAGAAACAAAAACACGAGAATTCATGCAGAAAAATGGTCCATGAAAGATATTATTTATTGATAGCTGTTCAATAACGTTTGGGACTCGGGAGGAAAAAAATATAGATAAAATTTCTTGCAGAAAATAATCTGTTAAACCTTATAAAAATGATCAGTAATTTATTGGGCACTTTGTAGAAGATTAATAAACCTGAGTATTCAGGCAGAAAATAGTCTATTAAAAATATTAAATCATGCAAGCTTTTCAATAATTTCTGGAGCCTTCAGAGGAGAAAAGTAGGCATTATGGCATGAAACATATGGCATGAAAAATATGCCACATATTTTTTGGGGGTCTTTTTGATGACCAAAAACACAATATTTCATGAAGAAAATGATTTGTTCAAAAACATCTTGGCATGGTAAATACTGAATAAAATTTAGATACCTTTGGGTTATCGTTGAGACAATAGTTTCATGTAAGAAAAAAACTTCATTTAAAAAAATGGCAAAAGAAATATTCTATAAATTCTGGGGACTTCGGAGAACCATAAAGATACCAGTTTATACAGAAAAAACCCATTTAAAAACACTATTACATGAGATATATTCAATCATATCATTTTGTAGTTCTTAGACATAGAAAACGAGGACGTCTGACATTTTTAGAAAATTTTGGATCTTCACAATATATTGAAAAAAGTAAGTTGTTTCCAAGAAGAACTGAAGGGCATGCATCAACTGCTGATGTTAATACCTATTGTACGAGCTGTTGTAAATAGAAGCATCTAGAAGGAGGTCCATATATGTTGAACCATTTGGAAGGATAAAGTTATAGATGTTATGATTCATTATATTAAAGATGACTAGTTAAAGAGGGTCTGTGAGCAGCAGAACCGAAGTTTTTTCTGTTGCAGTCCTCTTGTAACTCTCCCTTGTGCTCACTCCACACAGGTGAAGTTGTTATATATTATATGGCTAAAGTATGACCTGGGGGGGGATAGTAAGGTTGTTTAAATTTTAATCACTTTAATCTAGTTAAAGATGTGATATATTGGGTCTACCAATCTAGGGAATGAGATATATGATAGGGTAGACTCAGTTTTTTACAACCTAGGCTAGTCTTTAATGCTTTTTGGGGGTATCCAGCCAGAGGTGACAATGATCCCTAGCCAATTTTATGTGAATTACCCACGAGAAAAATACTTGGAAATAAGGCATAACTAGAATATCGAGAGAAAAAAAATGTTGGTGAAGCTATGTCATCCTCGTCACCCAAAGTCTTCCACAGAATGACGATGCTTGAGTTTCTTCAACTTGGTCCCAAAACCCTCTTGTTCAGCACCCAAAGCCTTCACCTAGTTGACCCCCAAAGTCTACTAAAGATACACGTAAAGTTTATATATTTATTTATTCAAATGTTCAAAGACATGCATATAATTTCAACCGAATATATTTTAAAAAATATTCAATAAGAAATAATCACTATATTCTGTCCCCAAACCTCTCAAGAAGGTATAATTTCTTGTATCTTCATCAATTTCAGCACCAGAAGATTCCAATAATTCCGAAGATATTTCAATGGCAAATACTTTGAATATTCCATCAATTAGAATAAGATGGTTCAACGGATCTTGGTTTGAACTATTTATTGAATCTCTTCATCTCCTCTTCTATGTTGATGTAAATTTAAGCTTTCTCAGGATTAAATTCACCACTAGTTGAAGATGTGTGAAAGTCAAGATTCTTTTTTTGAAAACTCGTGGTAGTCCTTTTGGATGTTTCCTTAGCTTGCTTGTAACTTCCCCAATACATAATTGTAATAGACTAAAGAATAAAGAGTTAATCAATGCTGAAATTATCTTGATTCTTTGAGTGAATCTCCCATAAATTATCTTGCAATTCGGTTATTGAGTTTACAATGCTATACTTTGTACCACTGTAACTTAATCAATGCTGCATCAAATGGCATAATTTTTGGGCAATACATCTTTTTTATAAATTTTAAAAATAACTAATATTTTCAATATATTAAAAAATATAAGCAGAAATCTAAAAATCATGATCTTCAAAATATGGTCAATAATGATGTAACTCTTGGTCACGATATTGTTCTCCTCATAATTTTTTCAATATTCTATCAATTTTTACAGTTATAGATCCTATGTATTCATATGGTTGTTAAAAATAAACATTATGTACAATAAAAATTCAAAAACAATTTGTAAAAGTATCTACATGATGATATTCAAATCAAGTTTCTAATGGTGCAAATTCTAGGGCACAATCATTTTCTCCTTGTAACGTCATTAAAGCTACATCAAATCATTTGGACCTAGGATGATGTTTGGAAAAAAGAACTTGGATTCAAAAGACATCAAAAACAGGTGTTTGATTTCTGCAGAGGACCAAATCTGATGCTTTCTCTACGTTGTGAAAATTTTCAGAGAGAGAGAGAGAGAGGATATTTTAGAAATTAGGGCTTGGTCTGTCTATATGGATTTCAAAAATAAAAGGGGCATGTACTTTCCACAAACCTAAAAGTTAAATGAAATATAAGAGATAAAAATAAGAAACAATAACAGATTCAATTTTTGAATAGAGAGAATTGTAATTTTGCCATTTACTCCATAAGCCAGAAAAGTGAAAGCCAATAATTTCATTTCCTCCACAAATTTAACATAAAAAAATTCCAAAAAATTAGGTATCAGAAATCTTCTTCTTCAAAATATTCAAAATTTTTATTTTTTATTTACATTTAAGCTTTTATAAAATAATCAATGAAGTCAAATATAAGTATGTAAGGTAGGTAGAGAAGTCCATGTTGGCTATCATATCTTACTATTCAAATGGTGTCTGATTGTGAGAATCTGCTCTAGGCTTAAACATTGATTCGTTTCCTCAACATATTTCTATCAATGTCTTCTTAAACTTTGACAATAAACTTTGGTATATGAATTTTGTGCCTCATTTGAGTGCCTCATGGCATAATTACACCATATTGCAGATGAAGTCATAGCTTCCATTTATCACAATGCATTTAAGCCGGATCCCAATGGTTAAATTACCCATATATTATCAACATTGTAATAGAGGAAGAATATTTTCTCCAACCATTAATATCACCCTGTCTGGGCACTTGAACCAAATATTTATAAGGAGGGTCTCCTGTTTCATCACCTTACAGACAGCTCACAAGTTTCCAGTTTCAGAAATCTCCTTCGAGGGGAAACTATTAAAACTTAAACACCTGTAGAGGCATATTTGGACATGAATGAAAACATAAGATTATGAGGTTGATCAATGAAAACACATAATGAAGTGTCATTATCATAAAATATGCCTCAACTTAGACAATATTGAAGTTTGTCGTGATAAAGACTTATGGCTCAAGTGAAATGAAAAGTTTGGATTGGGCTATTGTTGCATAAATGAGTCCAACATGATAATTCCGAGGAAGGATGTTAAATTTCGAGGTTAGGAGGATAAAGCTAGAACTCAGGCTAACAATAAAATGGAGTTCATGTCAGTGTTCTTACTTTTGGATTATCACATAATTGTAATCAAGAGGGGTGGCAAGAGGAGTTGAAATATCAAGGGGAATACATACACCTTTATAAAGTTACTTTAAAACCCAAGTTTTATGGATGCTTCTTGTTGATGAAAGTTAGTAAATGAAAGAGAAGTACACGGGCTCACATGCTGTCATAAATCAGATTTTCATGAAAAAATATAAAGGTGTAGATCAAGTTTCCTTACACTTCGTCGTTATCTGATAAACTAAAACATTAGGGTTTTGACGATGGTATTTTTTAGTTGAATCCATAAAATATAAACCTTTACTCACTCCATTAAATTTAGCTAATGATGAGCAAGGATTGTCTCCACAGGGAACGGTAATTAAAGATTTATTATTCTTAAAATATTTGTTACTAAGACGAGATGAGATACATATAAAATATGTGATCGAACCACAAGAAAATCTTATACAAGATGGTGATAATTATTAATAATATTAAGATGATTATGGTAAATAATAGATAGTGATAATCATAATTTTAGAAGAACGAGTGAGAATGTGTGTGGAGTGATGGTTACGAGAAACTATATAGGACTTATGTGATGAAAGAGCTAGTCATGTAAAGAGGATGAGGAATGAGATGACGATGTTACAGCAACGAGAAAGTGGTAAGGTGTGATCAGAGCATATTCAGGTGGCGAAATGACTTTAACCTAAGATGATGCCAAGAAGAACCCATGTAAGGTGACTATACTTATCATAGATCCTTATGTTTTGCCAAGATCACATCGATTTGTGAGTGCATGTAAGCTCCCCTCTTATCAATTACCTCTTCTCATACACCCAAGACACCAAGAACAAGCTTGATGGATCTCAAAAACTCACTAGCTTCAATAACCCCACAAGTGTATGAAGCAAGTTTAAGGATGAATTTGGCAATGATCCACGCCTCTATTTATAGATCAGAGGTATTAAATGTTATCCAAAGGCATGACTTTGTGAGAAAAAGTATTTTAGGAGCAAGAGTTTTAAAAGCACTTGTCTCTTCTTCATGGATGGAAAGAGGGGGTGAAGATGAAAGGGCTGTCAAAATTTTAGGTCAATAACCTTTCTAGATCGTTAGATATCAAGCTTGAAGTTGGAGCAATCTTGGCCATCTATTTTCCTCTCTCCTCCCCATAGTCTATGTCTCTTCCTGATTTTAGATTGATATTTAGAATCTTAAACAATCATAATTGGCTCAATCACCTCATCTTGAATGATTGGTTGCTCCACGAGTAAAACGTGTCCCTACACAGAGGAAGAAGATAAAACAATGCTTTTATCATTTAATTAATCATTGTGACATGGCAAATCATTGCCGCATGTCACATCACCACTTTTTTCTTTTCGTATTTTTATATTGAATGACATGCTGGCACATGTCATTCATGTAAAAAAAGGCAAAAGACTGTCAACAATTGCATGACCTAGTGACGCATTTCCGCACAACAATTTAAAACAGTTAGGTTGTACACGTGCACATCATGCATACTGCTGAGCCTTTTAGGTTTTGTTTAATTATTATTTTTCTCAATTTTCAAATCGTATTTATTATGAGTTGATTCCCATCTTTTTTCCATTGGTCCATGTCACCCCTACAAATAAAAAAAAAGAAAAGTGTTAACAATGATTGGGCATTATGGCCTGATGATTTATGATGACATTTTTGTACCTTTTTCCAATGATGATCACCACTAATCATTGTTGAACCTGTTGGTTGGTCACCATTCGATTTAATCGAATGGCGACATGTCGCAGGCCAGAACTTTAAGAAACAAATATGGTAATAAATCCTTAAAATATAAAACCTATGTCAAAAAATATAATAAATATGTATTCAGAGTTGGGAAATGAATATCTAAATGAATATAATGTCATAGTTTTCTAAAGATATATTCCAAAGAAAAATAAATTTCTTTAATAATATGATGTCAAAAAATCCATAAAATAGCATTGAATCTACAAAAACCATAATTTTACTCTTAAAATATATTTAATCGTTTACATCTTTTTACCACAAAGAATAAATTATTTTTAAAGCATAAAAATAAGTAAATTTCTGTGAAATAAGTGAATAATTCACATGTTATCATCATCATCTCAATATCCATCCATCAGTTCATCCGTATTCATCTCTACAAGTCCATCATCTCTATGCGCTTATCCATATCTCACCATTCATCATCATCATGCACTTATCCCCCTCATTTCATGGATTATTATATCCCCTTTCTTATCATTCTCCTCATTTCATCAGATTCTTAATTTGTTAATCTGTTCTTATCACCTAATCACTATATAAAATGCATTTTAACCCTTTTTTTTATAGAAACAAACTTTTATAATTACTAACTAGTCAAATTATTTTGTGATTCAAGGTTTATGAATGATTACTGATTTGCCCAAATAATAATGACAATCAAATATCTTAGATTTGAGGTCATCTATGGGGAGAAAGAGCAGGTACACTTCCAGCTAAACTTTTTCTCAACCTCGGTGCTTGACACTGGAGTTTCACACCCATTAATCAGTCCGAGAGCATGGGTGGCTAATGGCCCCCGAGCAAATTGCAAGTTTGGAGAATGTAGAGGCCCAATGTACCAGAAATAACATGACCATAACCTATCCAAAATATCATCCTTGGGAATGTTTGATCTGGGATAATAAATGGGATATAAGGGCCAAATAATAGATCCAAGCTGGTGCACCAACAAAAGTGAAAAAAACAACTATCATATAGGTTAATGGGCCTATAGAGGGCAAGAGAGATTGTGAAAGTGGGCCCATGCGCTGAAGAATCTGCTAGACCTCAGGCCTAGGGGCTCTTATTGAAATTAAGGAGAAAAAATATTTTATTTAAAAGATAAACACATATCAATAAAGTAGACTTATTTCTTGGTCATCACTCTTTGAATTTTCCCCTTGTTAGTGGCCACAACAGGAAAGAGGATCTCAAAAGGTGGTATTGTGGTTCAAAACTATTGTTGGTTGCAAGATGCTTATCCTATGAAAATATACCTGATATTAAATGAATGAGTAAGGCAGGAGGGTCATTAAAATATATTTTGGTCACATTAAAAATATGTAAATATTAGTTCAATATATTCAGTTAAGTTCTGACCATTTCAATCTTCATACCATCATATTTACATACCTTCTCCTTTGATACTTATTATTTTTATCTTTTAAAGAAGATCAATATCTTCTTGAGCATCTCCACTGCCTTTTTCAATTTTCTCACCAATATCGCTTTATTCTTCTACCTCAATGCTTCCCACTTATCACTTTAAAATTCAGTTTGACACATCCCCCTTGTCTTTGGTTCATCCCCTTACTAAATACTTAGTACTAAGTCTTTAATGTAAAACTATATAAATATATTTTTTCTTTAAAAACTGACATATTTTACCCCAAAAATGGACCCATATATTGATTGAGGACACTCGTGATCCAAAGAATACAGCTACACAACCAAGTTAAGGGCTAGCGGACTGAATTTCAGAGGAAAATATGATTTTCAAAATGGATACTTATGGAGCTTGACTAAGTCATTAAAAATGAAGATACATTCCTAAAAGTAGGATGGATCCCCCCATATCAAGAATTAGGCTTTTTGGAGAAGAGTAAAAAAGATTAGTTACTGCTTAGAGATTTTTTACCTCTTATCGATGCATCTTGAAAATACTCCATAGTGTGCATGGATTGCGGTGAATTGTAAAGTACATCAATTTTTTTATCTGAATGGAAATTTATTCTTGGTAAATTTGATTTGATTATACATAATTAAATCATTCTTGTAAATCAAATTTAATGTAATTTGAAAAGTATTCAATTTTATTTAGCTATTTATCAATGTCACTTGAAACTTTTATTCTCATCACCAATTTTTGTAAGGTTGATTTCAGACAAAAAATAAGTCTCCTAGGTCAAAATAAATAAACAGTATGTCTGATAAATTTTGTTTTTTTTTCATTACATATCTTTGATACTTTATAACATGTGAGACTGATCATTTAAAGTAGTCACTTTCATCTTATTTTGGTTTTATATTAATAAAATTGGATATTTGTCTTGCATGTTATTATGACTTTATGGAAAAATGAGGATTTTCTTTGACAAAAAGGTTAATTGAGTTTTTGAAAAATATTAGGCCAGTTCAGTGAGCTTAAATGAATTAACAAGAGAATTATCAAATAAATAAAAATATAATAAGAATTGATAAAATAGATCAGAATCGTTTATAGAATTTCTTTCATTTATAGCATTGTTTATAGATAAAATAATAATTGGTAAAATAAGTTTTGATAGTTAGTTGCATCTATTTTATTAAATAAGGGGTTTTTAGTTATTTTCATTTTATCTAGCCCTTACTGGCCTTCAATGTACTAATGTGTTTTTGAGTATGTGCAGGCAACACACACAACCTGTGCTGGAAAAATTTCAGGTTTGCTGATTGATGAGTGCAAAGCATTATGTAAATGCTTATATGCTCCATCACTTACCTGTAGCGTGCAAGGCAGATGCACACGGAAGATACGCCAGCCAATCAGAGTGGGTGACTATCTCATCAACTAATCACACCACCTTGGATACACAAGTGTGCAATGTTTCATGCAGGTGCAACAACGTGAACTCGCTTACTTGTTGCTTGCGTAGCAGAAACACACATAGTGATGCCTGGCCAATCAGAGTGTGTGATGCACTCTGTTGACCAAGCAGATCATCATGCACACACACACACATGCGGAACACGTCATACCAAGACCTGTAACAAACTCGCCGTAAAATACCTTGAATTTTCCAACATATTATGGAAAAAAAAGGGAAGAATGGAGGGGGGGTTTGTACTGGATTTTTCCTCGGTGATTCACCGACCTGGCTGACACAATGTGATCTCAAGCCCTGGAGTGGATTCACAACAAGAATTAAAGCAATTTCTGCAGCTAGATCTTTATATTTCTCCCACAAAATCTGATACATTTTGAGTGGAATTTGATCTGATGTATTTCTCCCAAATTTTTATTTAATTGAATTTTCATTTCAAATTTTTGTTTAATTCGGTTGATTAGCTGTATTTTCTTTCCATAACCACTCTTTAACATTTTAGTTTACTTATAGTACAAATATAATATGTAATTGCTCAAATTTAATTGCAATGGGATGAATTATCCCAACATCCATCTATCACATGCCATTCCTTGGTGGGGCTGGATCATCTGGTAGAATGTTCAGGGGGCTGGACGGCTACCATGCTTAGTTCCCAAAGAACTTGCAGCACCCCTTCTTGCTTATTTCTGTCCCATCCTATCCAAGGGGTCCAGGCAATCGAAAGTACCAATGAAAATAGCGACCAAATGGGTGCCATATGAGATATGTAAGGGAATAGGAAGCTTGTGATGGAAAAAAAAAACTTTTGGATGGATGAATAACTTACGATCTGTCCCATCCAGTCTCATCCTTCTCTTTCCAGTTCTTGTGATCCTTTTTCAAACCCAAATCAAAACATTCCTAAATCATTTAGAATGGTAATACTATATCAGATGACTATTCTTGTACATATAAAGTAAATTAATTTAACTGAGACAGCTTATATCACATCATATAATTTATAATAGGGATGGATTTAATCTAATGACTTGATGATGATAGGTTAACAATAAACGTTCGATCCAACTCTTTATAGTCATGAGTCAAGAGCTACACTTTTTAATGATTCATGAGAAAAAGTGAAACAAACACATTCCAAGAGACTTGAAAAATGATATAAGAGTCATATCCCTCTAAGTCAAGGCAATCTGAGTACATTTTGTAAAGCAATATGTAATGAATATTAACTCTTTAGGGCTTTCAATGGTCAAATTTAGATGGCAAATCCTATTTCATATGTTTATTCACTCTCAACTCTTAACAGATATATGCTTATTAACTCTTAGTTTGATGCCCTCTGGGGAACCATTATTGTCGTAATTTCCCTTTGTCTACTTTCTAATTGAAATATTTTATTTATAGCTAACTTATGTTTATCAGGATTGCCTAATGGATCTCTCTCTTTAACCTTATCTGTCTTCCTTTAAGAAAATTTTAGTGTGACAAACATTTGATGGATAGGGGGATCAGAAACCTTTTTTAAGTTGTGCCTGAAGTGAATTTATCACTTATCTACTAATCTATCACGTCATCCCACATTCATTATGTTCCTTTAGTTACACCTGCGTTCATTTATATACATGCTCATGTCTTCCAGATCCTATTCTGGCTCATTGGACATTTCATTCAAGGATAATGAGTTAAGTTTAGGGTTTATTTTATTTGCGAACTGTTAATTTCATGCCAAAAATTCATATTTCCTTAGTATATGAACTCTAAAATCCTAAGGGATATTAGGTGATGAAATCAGTAAAATTCGGAAACAGAATGAGAAGACACATTCTGGGATAGTATATGATTTATAGAATATAATTTAGTTAGACGAAAAGAGGTTTGACCTAGGCATCAGCCATCCACATTAGACAGTCCCATATGTCCAAACGAAAAAAAATAAAATAATATATGTAATGTCATTTGGGAGAAATGTGAGGCTAAGGTAGGTAAAAAACATATCTCCAAATTTGTTTCAAATGTTTCATAGCTTTAAATTTTGAACTAGAATTCTTTATGTACTGCTCATCAATACCAATGTTGTGGCCTCCAACTCATCAAGTGTTAATGCCCCCTCCCACCTGCTTATGCGGAAGCTGCCACCTCTTCCTCCTGTTGATGCTTACACCCACCACCTCCCATTTTTGTAAAAGATTAAGGGAAATATTTTAGGCCCATTTCAGGTCCATTTTCCCTTCTGTCACTCCCTATCGCTTCCTCCCTTTCTATCTCTTTCCTTTGACTTTTTTCATCTTTCTTCCTTATCTTTCTCTCTTTGTTTTTCTCTCTCCTCACATAGTCACCTTCTTGACTTTTCTCTTGCACTTATTCAGTGTTCTCCATCCTCTCTTTCATTCTCCTCACACACCATCTTTGACTATTCTACCATTCTTTTCCTTGCACAACCATCATATTTTACTTCTCTCTCTCTCCATTTGCTCCATGTGCTCAACTATTTAGTGTTCTCACTTTTCTATTAAAATCCTTCCCTTACCCATATGCTCCATGTGCTCATGGAGCACATGCCTATCTTTGCCACTCTCTTAACCCTCCAAGTTTCGTTGTATTTGTTTCCTGTAACTGCATTTTTCCCGTGAAAAAGGCCATCAGCTTGTGTGTAAGAGGATATTCGCTTGAAGATTTTTTTCCGTGGAAGAACAATGATATTCCAGCAATAACGGCAATGAAAGGGGCCATAGCAGGATCATAAATCATTACTTGTCTTCTAGAGGGATCAGACCCTCTTAGTTCCCTCTCGCTTTCTTCAATATCCCATTCATCCTCTATCTTCTTCCCTCATCCTCTTCAATATTTAAATTTTACCATCCTCATCCTCTCTTCCACGTTTCATCCTTCTCTCATCCATCCCACCTCTCATTAGTTCCCATATTTTCAATTCACTTTCATCCTTTTTCTTCCATCTTTTCTCCGCTACATGTGATCCTCTTATCTCATTATTCCAGTTCGTTCACTAGCATCAACCTCCAAACCAAACCCACCAATCACTGCCATTTTATTTTGTATATTACCCCATCTCTTCTAAACTTCTCCATCACTAGTCTATTCTTGTCCCATCATTTCCAACTCCTACACCTCTTTTCCTTTTGTAACATTTAGTGGGATCTGAACGTTAGATGACTACCCTTAGATACAATAAGGATACTATATTTCCAACTATATGTGAAAGGGAATAGGCACTGGTCTTTGTGATTTATTTTGTTCCCTTTCATATTTCTCCTTTGTCTCGTCATAACAGGGATTATCTATAGCAAAAGACAAATTCTAAAGATCCAGAATTTTTAATAGTGTATTGGATAAGATACTTGTGAAGTTTTATCAAGGATTTATGCAGTCCCAACAACTAAGGATCAGGGTTTAACTCAGACATCATATGAGAAGCACTCCATTACTCATACCAATATCATAGTAGATTGTCCACTGTATTGTATTCCAGTCTATTGACTCCAGAAACATACATATCCATACATTTCTATGAGAACATTTTTTGAATCTGATCCAAATGAACAAGGGGCATAGGATTTCGAAAAGTAGAATTATTCATGGGTTCCTACTTTATGAGGTTAAATGGTGCAAGAATACCCAATGAAAGTTAAACTCATAGAAACTTGACTTTTAGAGTCCAATAGTGGACTCTAGTTCAAAGGGGGCCAAAGTCCAAGGCAGTCATTCATTGACTTGAATGGACGTTGGACTTACTCTTGGACAAATCTGTAATTAACATCTTTTAGGATTCATTCAAACTTTTGAATATGGTTATATTTAAATTGACCACCTGTTTTTATCATATTACTTCATCAAAAGTTCATTCAGATCCACTAATTGTGTGACCTCATATTTAAGCCATTATAATTAACCTCTTCCATGTATTGATGAATGGGGCCATTCCTTTTTTCCTATTGTGCAAACACATCCATTTCACAATCAAATTAAGACTCATGAAGCATATTCTTGGGGATGGCCTATCATTGGGTGATCCACTTATTTTTTTATTGGTTTAATGCTTAGGGTATCCTCCATCATGAGGTTCTTGAAAATAAAACCCTCAATGGGCGAAAATTTTCTCCCACAGATCCGGCCAAAGTTTTTTGTGAACCAATTGAGAAATCATTAATAAAAATATATGCATCATTGAAGGATAAGATGGCTTCATCTAGAAGAGAGATAATGAGATAGTGAAGACAGTCGATTTTAGAGACTCTGAGGTTTTCTCATTCAGCAGAAAGGACAAAATAGAAAATGTCTATTTCCCATGGGCAACAAGCCCTAACTTTATACAGAACGATTGGGCCCATCAATCGTGTATGAGGCCCGTTAGAGTGTACAATGGTCAAAAAAGAAAAATGACATATAGATAATTATACTAACTTATAGGGTAAAATAATAAAAGACAAAAACAAAAGGTAGCTTTGTCACAATCATCTATGGTCTAGTGTCCATATCAATAAATATTAGACATGGTAATTCATTATTCATGGAGTATAGAAACAAAACGATCCCTTTATGGACTGAACTTGACCATTCATGCTACCCACTACCACTTTATGGATTATGGACATGTTTTAAAGCTCTGCATGTTTAAGTTCAGTATGTGACTTAATCTAGAGTATTAATATCTCAAAACACAACTCATTCTTATGTAGAAGGGTTTAAATTTTGAGGCACTCTATGTTGTTTTTTTAGAGGGGACATAAATGCACCTCATTAATTCAAATTTTGAATTAGTGGTGGCACTTGGGCAGTCTGGAGATCTGCGCTATTCACTTTTGATGGATTTCAATCAAATTGAATTTTCTTTCCAAATCCCTTGATTCATAATTTGAAAATTTTTCGTTTTCATTATCACAAGCATATGTGGTGATATGGACAATTATGAGTCTGTAACACCCTTTTGTCAATGTGGATGAAAAAAAATTAGTTAAACATGTGATCTTTGTCTTTTAAGGCTGTAACTCATGGGCTAGGAGTCAAAACTGATCCCTCGACATTTTGAAATCATCACAAAAACATGGATGCTCCTAAGGAGACATGTTATAATCAATGACAAAAAGCTACATATGAGAGTGACCTAGAAGATATTTCTTCGATCATGGCTAGTTCTGTAATGGCACCAAAAAAATCCGTTGTGGCACCACACCCTATGTTGTTGCTTTAGATTCTTCTTACATTTACTCATTCTGAAGCTCTATCCTCTAATGGCCCCATTTATGCTCTGACATGGATGAACAGCTTTAGCGTCTTCTTTAATATATAAAGATGTGGTATACTTCGTATGCCTACAAAGGTATAACACTTATCATCGTTTTGTCATGTCTATTTTGTGTCTATCATAATCAATGAGACATATGGCCCTTTCTATTTCCTTTTGTATATACTTCTCCAAGTATCCATAGGGTTGCACACACTTAAGTGTCCATGATGATGTGTCCGGTGATGATCTTATCCAACTACCCATCCTTACATCTCTTAACAATGTCATTAAAATTCCTTATCTTAAACTTAAATTTGTATTTGTTGAATTCATGGTTAAGAATTTGGGTTATGATCTTATTCTTAAGTATGATGCATGTTTTAATTACAATAAGATCCCAGGTCAGACTGATACCCTCGTTAAGGAGCATGTTTTTATTACAATAAGATCCCAGGTCAGACTCTAAACCACTTGATTCACATGGCCCTTCCCTCTTAAACATAAGTTGGATATTTTTTCAAGTTATAACTAACTTTCATGTATTCATTAATAGTCAGTTATATAAAAATTATTTATGTATTCATTAATGCTTGTGCACATGTGAAATCCACATCCGCTACCTTATTACACACACATGTCATTATCCATGAGACGTGTGTCACTTATACACAACAATATAGTGGGTCTGAGGGGTGAAAATTTTATCATGTCTTTGATACATTCCAGAGTCTTCTCCTTCACATAAACATATATAAGTATTTTTTAAGGGAAGCCACTCTTATTACCATTCACCTAATCAATTCCTATCCCTTTAATTCCTAACATCCTGTCTCCTTGAATCATTTCTATCCATATGCCAACCTAAAGACTAACCTCATCCCTGCTCTACTTTAATGTGTTTGCTATACATCCATACATTATCATCATCAAGATAAACTCAATTATAAGGCATTTTAATGTGTCCACATATCGCTATGATCATGCCCTCATCTCATTGGCTAATATAATGAATGCTACAATCCTCATACACATAAGTTATGTGTCAGTAAGGATGTTATTTTTTAAAGAATGACATCGCTTTATCTGCCTCCTCCCCCATCATTCTCCCTGTTGCCTCTTCCTCAGACTACTTTGTGAACTTCAAGTTCCCCTTCTCTATCTCCCATCAATCATTCTTATCCTTCTTTTAATCTCCCTTCTACACACCTGAATTCTCGATTTTCTTAGTTGGAGTTCACATTCCCACAATCTTATGTCTCATGAATGTTTCATTGGTCCATCCTATTAAACATTTTGACTCTGCTTCCATCATCCCTAATCCCACAGTTCCTTGTGATCTTGACCTGCTATGGCACTCGTGGATGCTCTTGACATTCATCTTCCCATTTCCTTACATTAAGAACTTCATAAATGTGTCTTTAAGTGTAATAAATGCGTCTTCAGAAATGAAATTCACTGACCAACTGTGTCTCCATTGAGCCTTGCTTTTACCATTGAGCCTTCTTTAAAAGTTTTGATTTCATTTCTCTCCCAAGACGACAGGTGCAACTTATGCTTACCTGGAGAGGCTTCAAACTAAAAAAAAAACCTTCATAATTGGGATTCTGATCCTTAGCCTGTGCTAAAAAATCTGATGGGATACAATACTTTGATGTATTATGTGATAAATTATGTCTTTATGTGTTTAATTGTTTTTAAGTTGTTACAATTTTTTGTCACTGAAAATAAAATGATAATATTTACGATGATTTCCTATTTACGAGAATATATATCACATTGGTAAATAACATATTTTTCTCACATTTGAATAAATAATATATATATATATGAATTTTACTGTGGGATATTCTAAGATCCAGAAGAGGTGTAGCTATTATGATCGAAAGGAGGATGAATCTGTGATCCTTGATGTTTCGTATTAGAAAAGTATCCAGAAGAGGTTTGCCTTTTACAGCTCAAAAGATACCCTCTATCAAGGATGGACAATATTCCCTCTAGATCACTTGATTACCTTAGATGGTTGTATTTGTGAGCAACAAAGGTAATCTATTTTTTATGATACAAATGTCATAAAATATCCAATCAAGAGGCACATGCACTCTTCATCAAATTAGTGGATGAAATGGACAGTGTCACTTGTCCATCCAAAAGTACCTATCACCCAAGTGCTTCATCTCATTAAACATTTATTTCAAAAGTAGGACTTGAGGATGTTTCTACTGAATTGTTTGAGGATCTTCAGAGTCAGAATTAGGAGGATATGAAATAATTATAATGAGCTCTCATTGGTTTCACTACCCAAACAAGAAATCATGGTTAGTCATAGGTCGATCCTTACGCTCAAGCAAAAGCTAAGTACAGAGATAGATAGAGATAGATATAAATATACTAGTGAATCTCTTCATGTTTGAAAACAAAATTTATATATCATGTGAGTAAAATAAAATATTGGATGGTATCGAGCACATATCTAGTTTATAATTTTGACGAGCTAACCAAAACTATGGGAACCATAGAAATACGATGAGAGAAATAGATATCCAAAAATAATATCAAAAGATACGTACCTGTTGACAACGTGATCTTGGCATGGATAATAAAAGAAAATTTTGAAAAATTGAGAGCCCAGTTAGGTAAACAATTTGAGAAAAAAATGCAGGTAAATTTAAGGATTTTCTCGAATACTTAAACCAGATCTAAAGGAGGAGCCACGGAGTCTCAATTTAAATGCACTTTAAATGTACTAAGGGGGACAGGGATTTTAGGGGCATAATCTCATCCTTAGATGCAGATTTGAATCAGAAGACATGATTATGGAGGGGTAACTCAGTCAATAAAGAAACATATCAAAGGATAGTTGGCTTACTAATCTACATTATCTCACACTAGGTCAGGTACATGATACCTTCTAGGATTAGTTTGTCTATTTATGAGACCCCAGGATCAACCATTAAAAAGCAGTTCAACCCATGCTAAGAATACTTGAATGGGACCATAGGATATGGGATTAGATATCAATATAACACTCATACTGATCTTTAAAAATTTTCAACAGACGTTGGCTATGCAAGGAATATTGTAGTTCCATGTTCCCCAACAGACTACTGCTCATTTGTACGGAGAAAAATCTAATCTCCACGAGTAAAATGTAACATCTCATCTGAAGATATCAAAAGACATAAGCAAAGTTCATAGCTATGGCACATGGGATCTGTGAAGCACAATGGATCAAGTCTATTTTCAATTATCTGCATCAAGACATGAATCAATTTGACGCGCAAAAATGAACCAGTCAAAGAATTTGCCAACAATCCAGTTCATTGCAACATGACATAATGTGTAAGGTGCATAGACACTTGATTCAAGAAAATTTGGAGAGTGACTTGATATATGACATATGCGAAATTAGCAGATTAATGTGCAGTTTTTATATCAAAAGGATTGCATGGCCCTCTGTGTCAAAGACCGCCCTGAAACCTGTAATGAAGAATGTGTTTCCTAGTTGGAGAAGATTGCGTTCTCCCATCAGTTCCTATAATCTGAGCCTGAGTTGTATTATTTACTTCTTGTCACTAAGCGTATCTATAGTTGTAAATAGTGCGCCTAGATCCAACCAGTGTAAAGGTGGATCCCAGAACTACATTTAGAAATTAATTCTCTTACATAATGAATGATTCTCCATTTTCCCTTTGGCTCTTGCATTCACTGTGTATGGCTTAGCCATGACTATGTAAACTTCTACTTCAAGAAATATCTCAACTAATTCTTACTTATGTTAAAGAAATTCAACCGAACTGTCTTTTTGAAAGAATATAACCCAATTTATACGTCTCGAAGAGCACATAGAATGTGAACAATAGTCCCAAAAACAACGAGATGAGAACAGCAACTTATACCAGGGTTGGCATAACTTGGCAGAGAAGGACCTAGCTGCCAAATCTGATTGGGTTTAGATGCCCTGATTCATGATCGTTCATCAGCTATTCAACGCTGCTGTTCAGTATTTAAGTAGCATCAGCAAGCCAACCCAGCTCATTCCCTAGCTCAATGTGGAAAAAAAAATTAAAAAGGGCTGAGGATGAGCATACTTCTTTAGTCTAGTATCGCCTGAGATCTTTGGGTGGCTTGAAGTTGATCGGATGGGTCTCTGGTGTAGCCGTTGGATCTTCCTTCCACATCTTGATAGTCTTGTCCGCTTCACATGTGATCAGCCTAGTCCCAGTCATATCGTATGTGACAGCGTATATCCCAGCCTCACTATCCAAAGACCCTGATACACAAGAAAAGAGATAATCACACTCTCAATGTCTCTCTCTTGTACTCTCTGCATTATCAACGAGTAATATGGAGAGGAATTAAGGCTCATGAACGGATGACAAGCGGAACGGGATGGAATCCAGTCTGTCATCAGTCATCCATCCTGATCTCAGAACTGAAACAGAACAAAACTCCCGTTCTGTTCCATTGAATTAGTGTACTATTTAATTCCATCATCTGTTCTATCCAAACCCTTGGATGGAACACAAGGAAACAACAGGCCGTGTCATGGATGACTGAACAGAAGCCCATTTAGCCTAAAAAAAAAATATACCTGGTTGGACTATGGTCTGTGCCTGCTGGAAATTATGGCCGCTCTTCCAGTCCCAGAACCACATACTCCCGTTGTCGCCTAATAATGAGAAGAGGACAACCGTTGTCATTCATTTTGTATATGGTTTTATATATTTAAATTCGCTCTGTTTTATTTAAACAAGGACAAGTATCAAGACCTGCGGTCACTAGAACTCCATCCTCGTTGACTGCCATGGCGTTGACTATAGTCTTCTGCTGAGACCTGAATACATCAAGATTAGTCGATAGATGAAATAAATTGTGAGAAGCAGGGTTTTAAAAAAGGGAAATCGCTTTCTAAACAGGACATGGGAAATAAAGAATGATCAGCACAAAGTTCACAGGGCATACAGCATATTGTGAAGAAATTCGCCTTTGGGAAGCCTAAACTTCTTAACATTGTCCGCAGACGAAGACGCAAAGGCTTGCCTGGAGAAGAACAATACAGGTAAGAATTTTTATACAGATAATAGTCCCAATCAAAGACTTTGTGGAGAGAGAAATATGCAACGATTTTCAGGGACCTTTGAAGAAGAACAATAGCATGCAGAAAATAGTTCATTAAAACACATTGTGTCAGGAGAAATATTAAAAAAGATTTCTGATGTCTTTTGGGCTTAGTTTTTATTTACTCGTGTGGATGCTGCGCCATTGCACGCACAGATTTTTTGTGGTGGGTAAGGGTGGTCATCGTTTTCCCTGTAATTAAGAGTTAAAGAAATTGTATTTTAGACCAAGGACGAAAAAATTGAAAATTACTAAATTCAGTCGAAGAATCACCAGCAGTAAGATCCCAAAACTTAATTGTCGAGTCATGTGATCCTGTTACCACTTGCGGGTCCTAAAAAAGGCCAAAAAATGACACAATTAATGAACTGAAAATGGACACAATACTTAATTTAATCTCAATAAAAAAAGAAATTATATTTTGAGCCCGAAAGAACCAGAAATTCATTGTGATTTAAATAAGGCCTCCCAAGGAAAACTATCGCTAAAAAGCCTTCAAAAGTGTACAAATAGTTGAGAAATCGCAGAAGGGTTTTGAATGTTGTGGCTTTGGCACAGTGCATACCAAAGGACGTGTAAAAACTGAACAAACGGTGTTGTCGTGGCCTGTTAATGCAAAAATCATCGCCTTTGTACGAATATCCCAGACCTGGAAAACAAATTAACCACATATTAAAGGATCAAATTTGCAGTTCTTCGTTATTTTAAAAAATTCATAATCTTTTAATTTAGATTAAGATGCAATTGAAAAGGCAAAAATCATACCCGGCACACTGAATCTCGCCCACCAGTAAAAAGAAGATCAAGAGTAGGGTGAAGTGCTAAGCAATATACCCCACTAAGATGTCCATGATAAGATCGAATGGCCTGTTTAACGAAATAACATAATTAATACATTTTTTTTTGAAGAAAACTAGCAAATGATTCGGTTACATAACCTTATTTTGCTCCAGATCCCAACATTTAACAAGTTTGTCATCACCGGCAGAGAACAGATAAGTATGCCTTGTGCTCACAGCAAGGCCTTCCAGAATGGAATTAAAACTTTATAAGATCATTCATTGGCGTGAAGTAATAAGGTAAAGAAGTCCGAAATGAGAAGCTTACGTAAAACATAGCAAGAAGAGAGTCTGCAAAGTATAAAAGAAACGAACCGCGTATTTGCTCAATGTGTCCAGTCAGCGTGAGCTTCAATTGAGCAGTCGCTAGATCCCAAATCTTCATGAAACAGAAACAATTTTCTCAGTTATAAACTTACATTCAGTTTATTGATGCATAACCCTTAAAAAGGAGTAAGAATGGTGAAAAACTCCTAAAAAGTTATGACCCATAAAAGTTAAGAAAAGAATAACAGAGTAACTAAAATAGACAAGAGAAAAGGCAGCCAACGGCTCAACAAATTGAACATGCACTAATATTGCAGTTATAGAAATTAGGTGTGAACTGCAAAGCAGTATCAAATAATTGAGACTGGCTGCGTATGGAATTTTTCCCAGTATCAAACAACAATTTTTTCCAAATATCAAATAACACTCAATAACTGGAGAGCGTATCACAAAAATATGGTCACCACTTCATTTATATTACAGTAAACCAAACATAGACTGAGACAAAAACCTTTATAGTGCGATCAGCAGACCCGGTGCAAAACCACGTATTGCTCGGATCAACAGCCACGGACCGCACCCATCCTAAATGCCCACTGATAACCTGAAAAACTAGAAACATCATCAGCATAATTAACAAAATATCATAATCATCCTATCAACACGATCAAGATATGGCATTCCTGGGATATCTCAGGTACGTGAAAGAAAAGAAATAGAGCGAGAAAGAGAGTGAATAATAAATCATGGGCTGAATCATGAAAGAGGTAAAATAAATTATAACGATAATGATAACCTCATTTGAGTACATCAATGCACTAAAATGAAAGGCCATGCTGACTCATATGGAAACAAAAGATCCCTAAAAGTGTGGTTGTTTAGTTGGTTGCTCAGACAGACCGGTGATGCGAGTCCACAGGAAGAGATGGCTACAAGAAGTCTTGACAGAGTGTGCAATGTGCACAGGGGCTGAAGAAGACTGATCCCATCGCTTCTTTGACTGCTCCCCTGCCCAGACAGTATGGGCTTGCGAGCCAACCACAGGGTGGAAGTCTCATCAGCAACGACCTTCTAGGACTCCTGTGGTGGTGGTTGGGAGGGGTGAGGGGGGGGGGATGTCGCATCAGCAACGACCTTCTGGGACTCCTGTGATGGCTTTTGTGGTGTTAATAGGAATGTGCTGCATCGTTATGAGGTTGTTTTCAAGGGACAGGAGACGTCAATGAACAACATTGTACTCCGTGAGTCTAGCCTCTGTTCTGTTTAGAGGTACATGAACGGAGGGTTTGGGACATTCAGATCATGTGTGTATGTATAGATTTTATATATTCATCATATCAGAAGGATAACTGATGTCGGCTGATCTTACTCGTAAAATAAATAAAAAAACAATGCACATGTGCGACAGATGTTTTTCCAAGTTCCCAACAGGAGAGCAAGGCTTTGACATATAATTATCATGCATTAACAGGAAAAACACTCGCTTAAATAAAAGTTACATCATTTATCCCCATTATGCGCACTTGAAAAGTGGGTCCATTGAAGAAGTTAAAGTAAACCATAAAATTCCAGGGAGATTGTAATGGGTCTGGTCTGTTCACTTATCATCCAAACCAGTTATGTTTTCAAAAAAAAAATCATCCAAACCAGTTACAACTGAGTTATGGACCCCTGTGTTCAACACCATCCAATGAAAAGGATGCGTTAAAAAGAGAGCATACTCACACGGTAACGAAAATAATAAAGATTTGTTAGAGTCCTGATGAGATAACCATTCTTGAAATTTTATGGTTATAAATACCCCCTTGTAAGGTCATTAGAGGGACTTTTCATGAATGATTACCCAGTGGTTTCTCGGCACGAGTAGCTGTATCCAGTTTTCGTGAGGGCAAGAACTCCCAATTCGGAGGTTCTTGAGAGTTTGTTCTCCTATCGCTCTCTCTTCTTCTCTCTTACCTCTTCCATCTCTCTTATTCTCCTCTCTATCCCTTGTCCCGTTTCTTGATTTTGTTAGATCTCCATGGGGATCGTAACAGTGGTATCAGAGCTGAAGTTCTTGCGATCTGTGGCGACAGAGTTGGATTCATATGCCAGCATCCAGCGAAGTCTGCAAACTGTACAGCAATTGCTGTTGGAATTGATGCAAATCAATGGCCAGCCTCAACCGATCAAGGAGGAAAATAAGATTACAGCAATCACTGTCGTTTCTGCCATGTCAGCAGTTCCAGCCACCACTGACCCAAGATTCGCCATCGGAAACACGTCATCTGCAGAAGCTGCATCAGGCGACGCTCCAAGATTTGCTGCCACCAACACGTCATCAGCAGAAGACACATCAGGCGAAGCTCCAACAGCCACTCCAAGATCTCCTGCCACAGGCACATCCTCTACAGAAGCTGCATTAGGCGACATTCCAACAGCCGCTCCAAGATTCACCGCCGCCAACGCATCATCTGCAGGAGTCCCATCAGGCAACACCAAAACAGCAGTCGTCAACGCATCATCTGCAGGAGTCGCGTCAGGCATCACCAAAACAGCCATCGCCGCTCCAAGATTTGCCGCCGCCAACTCATCATCTGCAGGAGTCATATCCGGCAACATCAAAACAGCCGTCGCCGCTCCAAGATTCACCGCCGTCAACGCATCATCTGCAGGAGCCGCATCAGGCAACACCAAAACAGCCGTCGTCGCTCCAAGATTTGCCGCCGCCAACGCATCATCTGCAGGAGTCATATCAGGCAACACCAAAACAGCCGTCGCCACTCCAAGAACTGGTGGTACCAACGTTTTCTTTGCCGCTGCCACAACTTCCATAGATGCAGACGCTGCATCAGAGGTCAATCCCAGATCTACCACTGCAGAAGCTACATCCGTGGCTGCTTCAACCACCTTAGCAGTTGTGCCCACCAATGTCACCATGCCTGCTACAAAGGCAATTGTAATTGCCTTGGCAAAAAGCTCCAGCAACTCAGCAAAAATACACAATGGCTGGACCTGCAACCCTAATCCAAAGTCCACCGTGGGCGCCATCGCTAACACCTCCTAAAATGCCACTGGAGACTTCTCCTTCTCCGCCTTCAATGAGATGCAACCACGGCTGCTAACTCTGCTCAACCTTGTACTGCAGAGGCCAAGGCCCAGCCCATTCCCCCATCCACTCTCATTGATGCCATCACAGAGCCGTTGCCCTCACCTGCCCTCCGTGGAAATCAAGTTGCCAAGGCGCCACCACCATCATAACAACCGGCTGCTATTACCGTCATTGCCACCAACACACTTCTAACAATGACTATCTGTCACAAATTAGGCTTCAGGAAACCCATCTGACGGAATAGGCCGCAAAACTGGCCCATGTGCTAAACTTCAGGCCAAAGCAAAGAAAGACCCTCACTTGCCACTCAAAGCTGGGGCCACCTCTTAAGGTTCAACAGTGGAATACCATCCATGACCCAGGGCCACAACCAACCCAACATTTTTCTATCATGATCCAGATGAGATGCTACTGCAGTCAGCTGCCTCTGCACCGCACATCACTCCATCTACAGCTGAAGTCACCATCGCACAGCCCTCTTCTTCCACTATTGCCACCAGTGCTACCTGATGTCATCTACCTTGGCCAATGCCAAATTCATGTCCGACTTGGTCTGCCAAGTCTTTCATCTTTGTTGTGGCCGCCACCATGATACACGATGGCACTACCACTGCACTACCAGGAGGCACTGTCCCTGTGGGAGTCATATCTCTCTATTGCTAGTTGCCACCCAATTGCCATGGTTGCCATCTTCATGCCGCCAGCCAAAGCCAGCAAAGCTTTCTACATCAATACAATGGCTGCAGCTGTCTCCATTGAATGCACCTCCACCAAAAACAACACCATTACCACCTCTGTTTTCAAGGCAGCCATCAACGCAATCTAGGATCCAGCTTGACCCATTCCTACGTTAACTGGCAATCACATAATATATCCAGGGGATCCTTTTAAACAGCTTGAGGACAAGCTGTCGTCGATGCGGGAAGTATTGTTAGAGTCCTGATGAGATAACCGATTCTTGAAATTGTAGGGTTATAAATACCCCCTTGTAAGGTCGTTAGAGGGACTTTTCATGAATGATTAACCTGTGGTTTCTTCGCACGAGTAGTTGTATCCAGCTTTCGTGAGGGCAAGAACTCCCAATTCGGAGGTTCTTGAGAGTTTGTTCTCCTATCGCTCTCTCTTCTTCTCTCTTACCTCTTCCATCTCTCTTATTCTCCTCTCTATCCCTCGTCCTGTTTCTTGATTTTGTTAGATCTCCATGGGGATCGTAACAGGATTTCATTCACGCACTCAGGTAAAAAATATGGATGGAATAATCAGGAAAAAATCAGATTCTATTTAGGCATGACGGATAGAAGCTGTGTCCTCATCTGTTAGTTGTTACCCGTCGCAATTTATAGCGATTGATCACTGGACAAACTTAGTAATACATATATGACTAAGTAAAGACACCAGTGCGGGACAAATGCACCTGTCAGGAGTCGTTGTTCCTCTCCATCACTCAAGTGGGAGATTCTTTTACATGTAACCAGAGCTACGGCATATGATATGATATAAAAGCACGGTTATGGAATCATTCCAATATTTTTTGCATTTTAATCCCAACAATTTCTTTTTATAAATTACAACTCACTAAAAATTGATCGCTGATGAACCAAAAAATAAAGAGAGCTGCTGAGAGGGAAACATCTCAACAGTTCATCCAAGTCTCAGGAAGTTAGTCGAAATTTTAAGGGTTCTGAAGCAAGTAATTAAGTACCCGTCACCAAGAAGCATGAGGCGAGGAACTTGTTAGAAAACACATCCCCAAGTGCACAAAAGCCAGAATGGGTTCCGCTAAACTGTAATGCCTTATTTTTAGTTATATTACAGGTACATGTACTTGTACTGCGTATGTGTCACTCAAAAAGTTTATCCATGGCTTGCAGGCAAACTTCTTGAGCTTGATTTGTGAGATTGTCAAAATCCAAGAAATAATTTAAGAAATGGTGTCCGTAGCATTTAAAATAATGTTAGGGGTTTTCTCCCGATATATAATATAATAATCACCAGATAAATAAGGAGAAACATTCGCTCAGACTAATACCTCTCCAGGTATTTGATGTTAGAAAACAAAATATGTCAAAACACTCCCTGGGAATTTTAAGAAATATTAATAATTTTTCTCCTTTTTTCTCCATTATAAGAGTGATATGGCCAAGAATAAAAACTCTGGACGGAAGAAAATCTCAGCCTAGTCGTATTGGCATAATACCCATAATAGCCTAGTCCATGGAAAATAAATGCTGCTCCTATGATGTTTATTATAACTTATGTCCATAACATGATATGTAATAATTGCAAACATACTCGGTGTAGTGACATGGACAAAGTTTTTTCACAGAAAAATGCATTTTTTTTGTGAGAAAAAACTCAGATAGGAAAAGACGCAATAGGCATACCCTGTAATTCTTCCACGGTGCATGCCATTCTGGCCTAGGCCATCTGCTTGGGACTCTTTCCACCAATGCAGAGGTAGACTGTGGTCTGAAATGTTTTGTTCAAGAGTTAGATGCGATTAAGAATCATGAGATTCAAATTAAAATGATAGCTAAGTTGTCGAGGTGAATAAGAATTGGATTTTAGAGGACCTTTCCCCAGATCCTGGAATGACAGAAGTACCAGTGGATCTCACCATAATCCCCGTATCCCTGTAAAACGGTAGATTGTAATCACCAGTCCGTAATGCATAAACTGTCAGTAAACTAAATTGGAAATGATTTAGCAACCACAGAATTGAGATAAAAGTATCATGCATACATTCCTTTCGGCAGTACAGGAGCGAGAATCAAAGAGTTTTGAGCTCCTCCTTTCTGATTTTCCGCAGAAGTTTGACTCCCTACGAAAATAAATTTATCAACATATGTTTCCTATAAATGAAAATAACTAAATGTATCCCCCTTTCTTAATGATGGAATCATTAAGAAAATAAACGTATCAGCACATGCTTCCCATAATGAAAATAATTGAATGTGATAAAGAAAATGGGTCCGATAAGCCTGTGTTTTCACAGAATTTTATACTGATATGGTCTTTTAAAGTATGTACCAAAGGTGAATTAAGAAGAGAACGCAAGAACCATTCACAAGTGCAGAAAAAGGGGCACACGACACCAAAATGTTATAAATAGAGAGGGAGCAGGAGAAAAAAGCAGAGAAGACTTTTCAAGTAAGTCATTACCCCACTTGGCCGCTGCAGCTGAGGGCTGGACAGCATGCGACACATGAGACCAGAAGGGAAAAGAATACCTGATTCTTCTCACTTCTTATCACTATGTCACTTTGCTACTTTATTCCAGTTCTTGTTCAAAGTCCTTTCAGATCAGATTGCCGCAGAAAGATTACACATGCCACATTTTGTGAACAGCTCCAAGAATGAATTGTGATATAGCACCGCGCTGAATAAGTAACTTACAGTAAGAGAGGAAATGGGGGCCCCATACCATGTATCCATTCCTTAGAAATCAAATCATGCTTGTTTGATGCTCTGAATAACTCTTTTGCATTACTTTGAATCTCATTTCTTGGATATTGCTCAAGATTAACATAGAAAAAATTTCCACTTGATACCAGATTTTTTTTTGAATGAAACCCCTTGACACCAGTTGGTATCATATACTTCATAAATTGCCGAAGTGGAGAAACTCATTATCTGACACATGAATGGGTCTCACTACTCTAAGAATGTCTGATTTTTTGCAGACTAGTCAGATGAAAAAAATGCAATTTAGCATGAAACAAATATATTTACTATCCCTTAAATATGGACCACCCATTTGATCCATGTTTTTAAGTTTAAGCACTAAATATGCGTCTGAATTACTATGCATAGAAACAATGGACAATATTCTTTTACTTCATAAGATTTAATTCGAGAAAAGAGCAATAGATAGAACACGTCCCACACGTGGAACACACTTGTCTGCCAAGTACATCGGGATGCATCTGGAAAAAGTGTTCAATTGGTAATGGATATTAAAGAATATTGGGAGAGAAAGTTACTCCAGGTAGAATATATTCACGAACCCATTCGTAGTTATTTTGGGACCAGCAAGCCGAGCTAATGGCATTCGTGAGATTAAGATGTAATCTAGCGAAAGATGAAAATAACTTCAAATCAAAGAGAACGTCTGCAAGAACAAGACAGTGAAGAACTCAACATGAGATCCTTAATTGTACCAGATTGAAGAATCAACAGCAGAAACAGGACTACCTGTGACATGACAAACATGAAAATATGCCAACAAAAAGCATATGTACAAAAACAAATCAAGATAACCAAGCAAGGACTGCAAAGATGCTCCATTTGGTGCAGAAAAACGAAGAAAGAATAACCAGATAGACTGAAGAATCCCCAATTACCAGCAGGAACCAACGCGGACGAGGTAGAAGGATGATTTCCCTGACCAGGAGTCGCATTACTTCCTCGATCCTGTCTCTGATCTCCAGTCAAATTCTTCACGGCCCCATATTCGGCGTTCAACTTCAACGAAAACTCCTCTAACGATCAGTTTGCAAAAGAAACAGAACAACAAGCAAGAAAACGTGACTATAATCAAAATCAAACAGCGTCTAACCTTGTAGCTGATTCGAACGCGTTGACTTCAAAAGGAAACATTATAAAAGGGGTTAGATTCCGGGAAAAAAAAAGGGGAAAAATAAAAGGATAGAATGGAGAAAGATTAGGGTTTGTTCGTCGGGGGGCGTACCTCTCGGGGTCGGGAAGGGGGTGTTGGCCATGGGTGGGGGAGAAGAGGTCGAGGGCGCGCTTCAGGGACTTGAAGCTCAGCTTCTTCAGCGACTGCGGCTCGACGGGCTCCATTGCAGAGGCTGGCCCTGGCATTCCCGCTCGTCTCTCTCTTGTACCTCCCGCAAACTCGAAGCCACTCTACCAAGTACTCTTCCCTTCTTCTTTCTTCTTCTTTCTGGCGGTAAGCAGGGAGTTCACGGGACGGGACGGGACGGGACGGGACGGGACGGGACGGGCAGCTCAGACTGCGAACAGCTATAGTTCCGGATGGTCCCGGACGTGGATGATGGACGGGACGGGACGATTTTCGTCCCATCTGATGTCCGGATTCAGTGCAGTGACGGAGGACGGGACGAATTTTTCGTTCGACGGTACGAAAACCGTCCCGTCCCTATTTTTTAAAAAAATCCGCTTTCTATTTTTAATATATTATCCGTTTTCTTATAGATTTTTCTTAGTTTTTTAGGGAAAGGGACATATGTACAATTATTTCTGAGCGGCGTTAATTTGCACAATTATTTAGGGAGAGAGAATGCAAAGGGACATATGTACAATTATTTCTGAGCTCTCCCCAAGTTTTTTAGGGAGAGAGAACGCAAAGGGAAAGATGTACAATTATTTCTGAGCGATGTCAGTTTGCACGCGTGTAAAAGTACAAGGACTTTGATGAAAATTGTCGTAGCGAGGCCACATGGCTACATCTCAACTGTTTGATGCGAATCCAGCGGTATTTCGTTCAGATTCGTTTGTCCATCATCCGAGACCTCCAATCTGAAGGTTTTTTCATCCTACGGTGCGAAAATCGTCCCGTCCGGTTGTCCTCGGGACAATTTTTTGTCCCAAATTTCGTCCAAACCCTTGACAGACACATCCCTGCACTGTAGGAATAGCATGTCTTAGATGGGTGGTGATGGGACGGATGACGGTTGATGACGGACAGAACATGAAAGCATAGTTCTTTACGCCACAAGGTTTTGAGAAAGTCTATCACAGTTGCATCTAGGGTTTGACGGTCACGGTCCGGTTTGGGTGTTTAGAAAAGACCTAAACCTTACCTAAACTCGGTCTAGTTCTAGTCCATTCTTATTCCTGCTCCGTTCTTATTCAGTCCCAGTCTGGTCAGGTTGACTAGTCAATGTCAAACTCAAAGTAGAAAATTTATGTTCATAGTAA
This sequence comes from Wolffia australiana, assembly GCF_029677425.1. Lineage (NCBI taxonomy): Eukaryota > Viridiplantae > Streptophyta > Magnoliopsida > Alismatales > Araceae > Wolffia > Wolffia australiana. Next base: position 7,017,088 of record NC_135842.1, read on the forward strand.
TGTTGAATATACTCTACATCAAGTTGGTGCCTACAGATGGTCAAATATATGGCGTCTGCGCTGAACTGAATAGAAGCCTCTCCATTCAGTTGGATTTGAGATTTTTAGAATTTATAAATAATATACTTCTGGTTGCGGTCTGGTTTGACCCTTAGACCTAAACCTGTTTGACAAACCAGTCCACCCTCAATGGAGGACCTACGGTCCCGGTTGGTCCGCTCAAACCGGTCGTCGGTCCTAAATTTCCAACCCTAGTTGCATCACATCTAACAGGCCCTCACTTCTTCTCTTCATCCTGACACATGGAACACAATGTTGCTGCCTAATCTCTCTCACTCTCTCATCTCTTTCTCTCTCTCATCATTCAAAAATCTGTCACCAATGTTATGCACAATGGCTGTCTCATCATATCATCCATATAAATTCATCACCATCACGTCATATGTCACCAGTGTTTCATCAGATCATCTATCATGCATCCATCATGCATCTATGATAAATGACGTAACGGATGATGTTCGCTCTTCCCTACTGTTAGAACGCATTGCTTTGGATAGTGAAAGTACGCTCATAAGTTATAACCATTAATAAGAGAAGCTTCATGTCTGGGACTTAAGGTTGTTGAATGTGGAAAATATATTCCTCCCCTTCTAGTGACACTCAAATTTCCAACAACTGCTTGATGCGATGTGCACATTTCAAAGAACCCAAGACTGTTGACTCCTCTAGTGTATATTGGATAAGGAGTTTACTATAAGTTGAGAACCCAATCAATAGTAGGTGATGTAATGGTCTTCAACTTTAAAAGAACATTGCAACATCACAAAATATTGATGCTCATTTGTAAAAAAGATTCAAAAGATCCCAATTGTTAGCAATAGTAGAAAATTTTAATCTTTTTTTTTTGTATTGATATAGCAACTCGTCACCTTGGATGATTCCTTCATGAAAAATGTGCCTATAGATCCATGCATTTTCTAAAATCTAAACATACAAATATAAAAATTATCATGTGAATAACTAGATTATTTGAATATTTCTGAATTCCATATAAATATCAACTTCTGCTTATCTTCGGCATTTTTAACTAACCTTGCTTGAGTTATATGGCTATCAGTTTTATTAATGATAACTATTTTCAAGTCATATTTGTGCAAAATTTTACAGGAGGATGGAACATTATTTGTGATTCTTAGAGCTATTTCTTTCAGTTATTAAGCCAAAGTGCGGCAATTTTTTTTTTGAACTTCAAAGGAGCAATTAGAGGGGTTGGGTTGATGCCGGATGTCGTCTAGGTCGTCGTCCGGTCGTTACCGAGTCGGTGCTCGAATACCTAGATAATGGGGTCGGACGTCGTCAACGACGTTGTCTGATGGATAAACCCTATCAGGTATGTAACTACGATGAAATGATGTGCCTACGTGGTCATGCCTGCAGGCCTCGACTCGATGGAGAGTGACGAACTCCGTGCTCCCAAGGGGTCGTCGGGTGACGGCTACGGTGGCCTCTCAAACCTCCTTGGAGGGATGACGGCTTCTATGACGCCGAACAGAATCAATCTGTAGGGGCTCGCACGCAACGAATGGGCTCAACCCATACCGGTAAGACGCTCACTTAACGTAGTTTTCTCTGAATTTCTCTCTCACCTATCTAGCCCGAGCGCGGTGTAGACAATCTACTATATACTACAAAAGGTAATATAATGAGGGGGCAGGAGGACGACGTACCTCGTCGGCGATCAGCTCGTGGTGCAGAATCCTCGTCAATGGCAACAACTGGTGCGGGATACGGGTGGAGAGGAGCCGGAGAGGGTTGGCGATTCGACTGGCGATAGGGCACAGGAGCGGGTAGGAGGAGTAGACCAGAGGTGAGGAGAAGAGAGGCCTATGGCAAGGTAGCTCAAGCAACTAGCCAAACCTGGAGAGTGCAATCCTGGAAGGCTGGCGTGGATAGGACTCCAGATGTGCGTGCAAGCTGTAGTGGAAGGGCGACGTTGCGCTTCGATGCGTTGGGTTCGGCACGCGGCCAAAGAGGTGGCGAGCGACTGGGAGTCCATGAGCACGACGAGGCACGGCTGCAAACACACAGCGACAAATGGCGGGAGGGCTACGTGGGGACGAAGACACAATCCCGCGGCAACAGGCCGACGAGCTCGATACCCCGATAGTGAGCACGAAGAAGTCTCCCCTGACACTAACGGCGTCGATGGTCTGCGTCAACCGGTTGGGAGGGGGGGGGATGGATCTCCCAGTGGTCACATGGGTATTTTCCCACGTTGGACACGGACGCACGGTGGAATCTGCCGCCGAGCGTGGTTGTGGGGGAAGCGACTTGGAAGGCTCTGGCAGCGCAAATCAACCCTTGAAGCCTCAGGTAGTTTCCCTTGGCGTCCCTCTTACCACTTCTTCTCCCTCCCCTCTTCTCTCCTTTCGTCCTCTTACGGTGAGACCTGGTTCTAGAAGAAACAAACAACTGCCACAAAGAACAACCAGATCTGAGAACGTGTGGTGCCCATCATTGCCTTATATAGGGCCATGATGGGCCCTTACAAGATGGACCGTTGAACCACTAAGAAGGGTCCAACTTGGAGAGTCCTTTAACACAAGGACTCTCTTTAGAACAACATTAAGGAAAGAACGATTCAAAGGACACATAGAAAGCGATGATAAAGAAGAAAATGATGAAGGTGATGGCAGAGATGAAACGATAAGACGATGACGAAGATGAAAACATCGAAAGAAAGATGAAATCAAAACAGGGGAAAGATATGGACGAGTTTTTCACCCGGGGTTGCTGGAACCCGGGTGCCTTCGTTTGCGCCTTGGTGTGCTAGTCAGAGGGACGCGAGCCGTCTGGAGTTGATGATGACGATGATGAAGGCTTCGAAGACACAGTGGCGATCTCGGGCGGGCGACCTCCATCGTGGGTCCACGTCTTAGATCACTCCATAATTCCTTATTAAAGAGGAGCATGAAGTTTGAAGGATGGAAAAGTTCATATTCAACAAGTGAAAAAAGAGGAAGGACTGACAATGCCCTAAGGAATTTTTTATGTCTCGATAAAAGGTAAAACCTTAGAATGGCTTTTTGGATAATGACCTATTTATAAATATTCTCTTTTACTCTTCCTTTACCTCATTCTGAACGTATTCTAGAAAGGGATAGTCAATGGGACATTGTTTTCTTATATATACAAATGTTTGATCTTTAAAGCATACACTAAGACAAGTGAAGGAAGATGCATTAGGGTTTTAGGAGATGAGAATCAAAACCTCACAAACTTAGACCTAAATTTTATCCTTCATCTTATCCATTTCCTCCACTTTTACTTCATCTTACACAACTTTGTCTCTCTATCTTCTCATTTTTTACCAATTTCTCTCTCAATAATTCACACATTAACTTCCTACACCTCACATTCTATCTCTAGTTTTTACAACTATATTTTCATTAAAAAATTGATCATCAGCCTCTCCCAAAGTCTGAATTTTCTGTCACTCCACAAATGGGGACTAGGGAACGACACGTCCGGGACGTGACGCCCCGGACGTGACGGGACGGTGACGAACCGTGATGGATGGTGACGTGACGAAATGGTCGTCACGTCACACGTCCGAGGATTTCCAAAAAATCCGTCACCGAACCGTCACCGTCACGTGGACCCTCGTCACAGTCTCGTCACCGTCACGGTGACGGGGTATTTATTCATTTTTTGTAATGTATTTTTCATCTCACGAGTCCGCCGAATCGCCGATCTCCCCTTACGATCGCTGCCTTTCTCTCTCAACTCTTCCTCTTCTCTGAACTCTCAACTCTTCCTCTTCTCTCAACTCTTCCTCTTCTCTGAACTCTGAAGTCCCTGCAAGCATTCCCAAGCGCAAGCTGCCGAGAAGGGGCATACATTGCTGCCCTCGACTGCTGCCTCTCCGATTTGCAGTCTTTACCAATGTAAGCAAATTTCCGGCCTCTCAAATGGGATATTATGTTTTAAATTATTGCGTAGTCTGATCATTTTTCCTCTTCATTAAAAAAAACTAGTTCGTTGTTGGCAATGTCTTGAAAATTTTACTTCAAGTTGATGGAAAGGTTTGATTTTTACTGTGGACTCGACTCTTTGCTCCGTACGTTAATCTGATTATTTTAGTGGGTGAATTCGATCCGTATTTCTTTGGAAAGTCCTTAACTGAAGTTCCGTATTTCTCAAATAGGATCCCATGTTTTAAAGTATGGCATATTCTAATCATTTTTCCTCTTCATTCTCTCCGACTAGTTCGTTGTTCGCAATGTCTTGAAACTTTTACTTCAAGTTGATCAAAATGTTTGACTTTTACTGTGGACTCGATTCATTGCTCCATACATCTATCTGATTATATTGTTGGACAAACTCGATCCGTATTCGTCTGGAAAATCCTAATGACTAGATGTTTTTCTTAGCGATTAATTTTTTTTAATATCATTTTTATTTACTAATTTACTATAAAATAAATGAATCAGTGCCCTGATTTAAATGCGACTTTAATGTAATAAAAAATAAAAAATACCTTTACTGACATACATCTAAGAAAAACTTCTTACCGTAATCTTTCTCAAGTATCCGTAGTTTTCAATGGGTCCTGTTTTTCTGAATAAATTGTTGAATGGGTATTATGTTCAAGTAAAGCTAATTTCTCATCCTGTTTTCTCATCTTCCTCTCCAACTTGTTCATTGTTGATAATGTTCTCAAAATTTTACTTCATGTTGATTTTAAAGTTTGATTTTTACCATCGGCTCGATTCTTTGCACAACGCATTATTATGAATATACTTTTTTCTAGATAAATCAAATCGTATTGTTGGATGAAATCCATCCGTTTCCTCTGAAAAATTCTTTTCTGAGGTATCTTGCCATAATCTTTCTCAAGTATCCGTATCGTTGATCTAGGGTCCCATTATTATGTAAACCTTATTTCTCATCGCGTTTCCTCTTCCTCTTCGTCCCTCACCCTCTCATGACCCCCTCTTGGTTTCTCGACCCCTCTCTCACTCTGACCTCTCTCCCACTCTCTTCTCCCCTTCCCTCTATTCTCTCTTGCTCCCTCACCCTCTCATGACCCCCTCTTGGTTTCTCTACCCCTCTCTCACTCTGACCTCTCTCCCACTCTCTTCTCTCCTTCCCTCTATTCTCTCTTGCTCCCTCACCCTCTCATGACCATGCCAAGCATGAAGCATCATAATATCTCTATTGATTTGGTCGGCACCTTTCCTACAATAAACACTATCTGATGAGACTATAATTCTGATTTCTGATAATAATCTGATAAGATACATTTACTGTTTAATATAAGGTTTTGATGAGTGGTCCATCTGATTAGGATTTAACCCTGACCATATTTGGATCTCTCGTCGGTTTTTTAAACCCATCACATTCCAACTCTGATATGATTTAGAATCTCATCCATTTTATTCCTTAGGCTGCACTGGGATCTGATCCTAATCAATCCGGTCATTGTGTGACTCTGGTCAAATTTGCAACCCAGACGAGAATCTAACACGGATCACACATCCAAAGCTTATCAGGTTCTGATTTTGATCTGTTTGTATAATAATCATTATCTGATAAAAGAGCTGATTTTGATTTGAATTGTCTCTCAAATGAGGTTCGAATTTGTATGGCATATTGGCGCAATCACTTGAATGTTGCATCATCACTGTTGACATGTGAGATGTCCATCAGACATAAATCATGTAATGATGGATTCATGTTTTTAGAAGCAATGACCTTCAAGGCATTGTATCGCTGCTCGTAATGCTAGTCTGCCAAAGGAATCAATCATGAGATCCTGTTTGATGATGCCACCGTTTATTGCATTGTGTCTCTTAGAATCAACAGCTTTGAAATGTTGCTTTGTCCTTGTCATTTTATCAAAATTTTATTCTTGAGTGGGTTCTTCTCAGAATGCATTTTTGGATGAAATAGACTACAATTTTCCTTGTCATGAAGTTGTTAATTGAAATAAACATTTTTTAAAAAAGTGGATATTTTCTTGCAGTTAGTTTCCATCCTCAAACAAGAATTGCTTGCAACATTTTTCGCCCATTTCCCTAGGACATAGTCGGCAATGGGCACTCAAATTGGCGATGCGTGCGTTGACGTAGCCATAGAGCCCTCGGAGGAGGACGTACAGGAGACAACCCTACCGGTGGTAGGGCCATCACGTCCTAAACGTAAAGGGAAGGCCGAAATCTTGTGTTACTTCACCGAGATCGGCGCAGGCGTGTGGGCGTGCCTACTATGCCGCGACCAAAGAGTAGATCCATTGCGCAATCGGCTCAAGCGGCGAAAAGATGGTTCTATGAACATCTTTTGGAGGCATATGGAGTGCACCCATAGCAAATTGTACAACGAGATGAAGGGCATCAATCCAGACCAGCGTACAATAACCGAGGCATATGGACAAGGAGGTACCGTCAGGAAGATGCTGGAGAAAACCAAGGAGATCATAGCGCAGTTTTTCTGTCTCACGGACTCCCCGTGGGCTATAGTGGACAACGTGGGGTTCAAGATTATGTGGAAGTACGCCGCTGAGACGACAGTTGACCTGCCAGGGTCAAAGGCAATCAAAGATGTGACGCATAAGCTATATGTGAACGTGAAGGCAAAGCTCGTGTCTGCATTAGCAAATGTCCCTAGTGTGTCCCTAACGGTTGACGCATGGACCGCCGAGAATTCCTATGGTCTTCTCGGCATCACAGTTCATTGGGTGAACGATCGGTGGGAACTATGCGAGCGTGTACTTGCTATCCGTGAGCTAGTCGGCAAACACAGCGGCGAGAATATGAGCGCAATAGTCCTCCAAGCATTGGACGACTTCGGCTTGAAGACGAAGGTCGAGAGCTTATAAACTGGCTTCAGTTTTGGCTCGTACAACCATATTGGAAACTAACAATTTTGCCATGCAGGTTAGTGCAATCACTACCGACAATGCATCAAGCAACGAGAGGATGGTAAGGATGCTCGCAAAGGAACTGAAGCCGATAAACAACCGGTTCACTGAGGACTGACATGTCCTGTGTGCTGTCCATGTGTTGAACATCATCGTCCAGGCCGCACTGCAGTCATTACGTGTATCGGTGACCATAAATCCTCCGAAGACTGCCGACATCAGCACATGGGATGCAACGTATGAACCAGATTATGACGCCGATACAGACGACTTGGACGCCATGCGGGAGGCAGCCGCAAGTCATGCGGAAATGGTCAGCCATGATGGTGGCCTCGTCCTAGGGGATGCGATTGCCCGTGTTCGGCAAGTGGTGACGAGTATCCGAGCATCGACACAACGACGGCAACAGTATGTGAAGACCTGCAACGATATGGGGAAGAATCCCAACCAACTACCGTTAGATTGCCTTACGCGGTGGAATAGTACACATGACATGTTGCATGCTGCATTGGAGAAGAGAGAAGTTGTTTATTTGATGGCGTTACAGATCATGTCAGTGACTGACAAGGACATTAGAATCTCAAGGGAGGAGTGGGACATGTTAGCAGACTTTCGTGACATTTTAGGGCCCTCTTATCGAACGACAAAGTATGTGAGTGGCTCAAAGACAGTTAGAGTCGTGGAAGTGATCCGCATCATGAAGGTGTTGTTGCGCCATGTCGACATGATCCTGTCCAAGTTTGATATGGCCACGATTTTTTCATCGGGAAGGAGGATGACCGCTGGGCAGATTGCATCCATACGCAGAGCTTGTGAGAGCATGAAGTTGAAGATGCTAAAGTATGAGATGATGATTTCCACGAACCGTGCGACGACGACAGCTGCGATTCTGGACCCTTTCAACAAGGGAGCGTTGCTTGAATCCAGCGACCTTCAGGAATCACTTGCATTTGTCCGCCAACTTATGCCTCAACACAGTCAGCACGAACCTATGTACAACGACCTCGAGGATGAAGATTGGCTCACCGAACTTATTGATGGCACACCACCAGCGAGAGGGAAGGAACGACGAGTGCCTGCGCTAGCCGAGGAATTGGAGGCGTATCTGCAATCAACGGAGAGAAAGGACAACGAGACAGCTTTGGGGTGGTGGGCCTGTATTGGTGCACGATCCTACCCACGACTTGCTACGCTAGCGCAAGAGTTCCTCTCAGTCTGCGCGACCAGTGCGCCAGCGGAACGTTTATTCTCCGCCGAACGTGCAGTTGTCACGTTCAAGCGAGCATGTCTCGTAGTTACAGTGAAGTGCTGAAAGCATCGAGCTCCTAGTTACAGTGAAGTGCTGGTTACGTGCCGAGAACAGTCTGCTGTGCAATGGAGATGGAGGGGAAGATTCCCCTGACGATGACGCCTAGTGTGAGTCTTTGGACTTATTTTCTTCCGGCAATGGTCAATTTTTTCCAACGTAACCATGGCCAGTTTTTCTGCAGGATTGGCGGTCTTGGTGGTCATTTTTTGCAGCAGTGGCAATTCTCCAACAACGATCATTTCAAAATTTACCACGTAAGTTACTTCTAGCCGATTACTTATGGACGATCTTAGAGACCTTTATGTAGTCCAAAGAATAAAGATCTAAGAAACCTTTTTTTAGATGAAGTTTTTTTTGAAACGATAGTGACCAAGGCAAAATACGTTGTTTCATGAAATAAATCGATTATGATATTTTAAACCAAGGCAGAATACTGGATCATTTTTAAGCCTGAAGACGTGAAACCTTTTTATTAGATGATCTTAGAAATAAACTGCTTCGCTAGATAAATTGATTATAATCTTAGAATTTTCTTTATTAGATGAAGATTTTATTTTTCAATCGATTCTGACCACGGCAGAATACACTGCTTCATGAAATAATTTGATTAAGATATTACAGTGAAGTATCTATCTCATTCATTATTTCTTGAATTAATTTTCCTCTTTAACCAAAGCAGAATACCAGATCAATTTTTAAGCTTGAAGACGTGATTTTCATTGATATGATTTATTTTTTTCTTAATATCTTATATTTGATGTGAACAGGCCTCTGGTTAGCGTAATCGAGTGCCTCTCCAGGACGGGTGCGCATGTTTGGCTCGTTTCTGTACGAAATGGCATTATGTCTCTTGCCCTTGTACTGGTCAAGAGAAGGATAGGAGGAGAAAGAGGGTAAAGAAATGGAAAAATTTGTGTGAATTATCAGACGACAATGGTCATAGTTTTTCTATCTCTGTCAAAATATTTTTGTGCATAACTTTTGATGTCACAAAATTTTATGTTGAAACATCAAACGTTTGTTGCTTCATACTTGAATCTGAATCTTTCTACCTTTTGTAACCGATACCAACTACAAGCCAATATGCCGATAGTTCACTAGGATTGAAAGTATCTCTTAGTTCATTCCTCTACTTATTTTTAACCCATATAGATGTAGAACAAATAAATACCCGATGTATACATATTGCACAAGGGAATAACGCAGTCTGACCAAATTTTTGGAGGGGAGGATAAATCCGAGATGGTTAGTCAACTTTATAAGGCAGAACAATATTTAGTTAAGTTTTTTTCTGATCCTCGATCAAAATGTACCAGATGGTTGCTCTAGTTTTGTTTATAACTCTTCTTTCTGTCTTCTCCACGTAGTTACTAAAAATCAAGGAAAAATATATTTCCCTCTCTTAAACGTGTTCCCCATTTTGGTCCCCTCGATGCTTTCTAATTCAAATATTTTCAATGAATTATAGAGATTTATTTAAATTCATTTAGTTTATTTATATAGTGATGAAACCATTCTTCCACAAAAAAATCATTCAAAAGTTTAGATTTTCGAAATCTTTCGAAAATTGACATTTAGTGTATTTCTTAATTCTTACTTAATATCAAAACTATTTCTATTCCTAAATATTTAACTTTGAACTGAATTTATCAAATTTAATATTCTACCAATCCCATAGTTATTTATCAAATTCATTCTCTCAAACCAGATTTAGAATATTAATTATTTCTGTCTCAATTTGTGCTATTTTACTTATTCCTTTCAAATTTCCATTCTGAAAAAGTTTTATTTTCAAAGTCCCATTGCATTCAAACACATATTCAAATAAAATAAGTGTATCCTCTATTTTATTATTAAATTGTACAATAAAATCCATCACAGATGTCACCGTGACGGAATCATCGTCACATCACCGTCCTGGGTACCCGTCACCATCACCGTCACCGTCACCGTCACCGTCACCGTCACGAGCCCTGAGATCCGTCACCGTCACCATCACGTCACCGTCACGGGTCGTCACGGTGACAAGTGACGTGACGGATGACGACTGACGATCCCTAATTGGGGACTGCACAATTGCTTGGTCTCCATGACTTGGCCAAAAAATCAGATTTTTTTCAAAATCTGGGATAACCTCGGGTGATCCACGAATAGCAAAGACCCCGACTACTACTGACTGAGCAGCCGTAGATTCATCCGCTAACTATCAATGCCACCAACTACTACCGCTGCACACATAATGGGTAATTTCTGCATTTTTCAAACATTTATAAATTAAATGAAAATTAGAAATATTCCTTAAAATAATATTAACTATTATTTTCATTTTACCTTGAAATAAATTCCAAAAAATTTTCTTATTTTCTAGTCATTTTCACATTTAAATAAATCATATAAACATTCCAAAGATGTATTTATTCATCTTTAAATTGAAAATAAATTCTAGAAATATCCCTAAACTCATATGTATACATATGTTTATTCTTGCCATTGTTCTCTTAAAATAATTCCTAAATATCAAGAAAATATTTCAAGTTGACAAAATAAGCAAAAACAGGAAATTTTATGTAATTTTTAAAAACCATTTTCTTCTCTGTCTTCTCAAATTTTGATAAAATAATATCAGATTATAAAAATGCTCAAAAATGTTTAAAACTGTGTCTTTAAGATATAAACTCATTTCTTTCAATTCCAAGCTTAGGAAAATTTTGACATTAATTGTCTTGTTTGTGGAAAAAACCCATAATCAACTATTTTTATATAAATATATTTTCTTTACTATAAATGAAAACAAAAACATTAAACACAAAAATTTGGACTGATGCCCCAGTCACGAGAATGGATGGAATTAGACTAAATTCATGAATATTTTGAAATGAAAATTGAATTTTATTTTACTAAAGATTTTAGATTTTTATATTCAATTTAGCATAAAATATATATAAAATATATTGGCACTTCTGTTTGGCGGCATGTGGTGGTGATAAGTCCATTGGAGGGACAAAATATATCATTTTATGATTCACTGGACTTTAAAACATCACGGTAATTACTAAATATCAGGTATAATATATTGGGAAAAATTCTAGATCTGAAATTTCTAGATTAAAGGAGGGAAGAATATATGCAGAAATTGAGAATGAACTATGTGAGATGAATAGAATTGAGGTATTGACATGATCAACAAAATCCTGATGTTATTTTATAATGTGATCAAAACTATCTTAGTGATATTCCTACTTGAATTATTTTTTAAGAGCCTGTATATTTGATGACATAAAATATGTAGCAATAAATATGTGCTTTTAAAGTTTACTAGTGGGGCCCGCTCGCAATGCTCGCTTTAGATAATTTTTCATGCCTTTGTGAGGGATGCATGTGAATTTCATGCCTTTGTGCGGGGCGCGGGAGGCTGGGGGAGGAGGGCGGGGCGGCGTCAGGGAGGGGGATCTCTCACTCGTCTCTCTCAATCTCTCTCTTCTCCCCCTCTCTCTTGTTAGCCAATCAGAGTGAGAGAGAGGGTACACCAAATTCACACATCGCATCGCACAGAATATTCACACACCGCACACCGCACACAGGTTTGTGTTGTGTGGTTATGTGCGACTGTGTGATTTTTTTTCAAAGTGCCCCACCCTGCAGCCCTTCGCCCCCTCTCTCCAGCCCTCCTCCTCCCGCAGCCCCACTCCCTCCACCCCCTACCCTCCTCCCCTGGCCGCCCGCGCTCCCCTCCCCTAGGCCGCCCATCCCTGCATCCCCCCCCATCCCCCGCTGCCCACGCCTCCTTTCCCTGGCCGCTCGCGGCTCCCTCGCCACTGCCTGTGCCCCTCTTCCCCGGCCACAGGCAGTGGCGAGATCCCCCTCCCTCCCTGCCGTCCCGCCCCCCTCCCCCAGCCGATCAAGGCCCCCTTCCCCCTCTCCATTTGCACCCCCTCCCCCGACCGCCCGCTTCCTCCCCGCCGCCACCCCCTTCCCGCCGCCCGCACCCCACCCCCCTCGCCCCTCCCCACCGCCGCTCGAGCCGCCCCAGGGAAACAGGGAGGGGAGGTGGTGGCAGCAGGGAGGGAGCACAGGCAGCTAGAGGAGGAGGGCGGGGTAGCGTCGGGAAGGGGACGCGGGTGGCGGGGGGAGGGGGGGGGGTGTGTGCAGCGGCCGGGGAGGAGGGAGAGGCGATGGCAGGGAGGGGGCGCGGTTGGGCGAGGGGTGGCGGCCGCGGGGAGGGGGCACGGCGCTCCCATAGCCCCACCGCACCCCGCCCACCGCCCTCTCTCGCTGACGACCCAACCCCCCCCCCCCCACCATTTCCATGGGGTGGCTCTACCGGCTTGAGCGGCTCGACCTCCACCCGGATCGAGCGGCAGCGGGGCGGGGCGGAGGCAGGGAGGGGGCGTGGGAGGCTGGGGGAGGAGGGCGGGGCAGTGGCAAGGAGGCGGCGCGGGAGGCTGGGAGAGGAGGGTGGGGCAATGGCGAGGAGAGGGCTCTCTCACTCCATTGTCAGCCAATCAAAGGCAAGAAGCGCACATGTATTCCTATTATAGTAGTATAGATACACTATTTATATCAAGAATATGCACAAAAATTATCACTCATTAATGTTTAAAATGAAATTAACACTCAGTTTTGTAATTGGTCCTAAGTAATGGGGTTGAACGATTTATGAACTAACCCCACTTGATTCCCTTGAATCAAGTGGTTTATTTTAGAGCTTCATTTGAAATAGGAATTAGGTAGTTGGAATATTAATGGTGGAGAAGAGAGGGACATAAATCGCAATGAAGCCCACTATAGGACAAGCTATCTGAATCCCAAATGGAGCTTAAGCTTAGTCAAAAGAGAGGCCTATTTTAAAGGAGAATTCAAGTGGGCGGTTGTTGTTTCTTTCATATAAAGGAGGGCACTAAATTGCCAAATCCTGGCCACACATTCTTGGTTTCTCACATTGAGAATCTAGGATCCTTATTTATGCCCCTTTTCTCCCATCTTGTAACTATCCTGGAATTTCTATCCCAAACTCTGTTTTGGCAGCCTTGAGTGCAGCAGTATTTCTTGGATCCAATCTTTTTGAACATCAAGTTGACTAAAGAAGAGAATTTGATCGTCAAGTTTGGAGGAAAATGAAGAAGAATGCATCATTGGCCCGAAAGGGAATGACACCAGAGGTTCGTGCATTTTCAGAGGTTCCTGCCATCCACAATATTTTTTTCTAGATTGGTTATTAAGGGCGTGCCAGCCAAGACACAGGGCTTTCAAATGCTGTAGATGGTGCTAAAAAATCTATCCTACTGCTCAAGTTATTACATTTTTACAGAACATAAAAAACAAAGATCCACCACATTTTTTTGGCGCCAACAAGTCAAGTCTGGGTTGCTCTTGTGGCAAACTCTGGCTCCCTCTGCCAAAACAAATAGGGTAAGCTATTTCTTCATATTAAAAGATTGCAATAAAGTTTATCTTTGAACTTATTCTAAACATTATATAGGTTATCCTTCATTGCATTTGCTAAAAAAACTACGAAAGCTATTGCTTCTCTTAGAGTTAGTTTTTGTTTTTATCTAAAAACTATAAATAAATAATCACATGGAAAAATATTATAATTAATTTCTGGTTCTCAATGGTTTCACCCTTACTCAACTCTATACCTAGTGAGGAAACATTATAAATTTGTTGTTTAATTGAAGAATTAATGATGCCATATACTCCCTTTCTGGGTTATCAATATTTCACCAAGGCTAGTCATCTTACAAGACTTGAATAAGAACTTAAAAATAAATAAAATCACTATAAATAAATTTCTACATACAAATAATGTCCCCTATAAATATACAACCTCAGATCTGTTGGGTTCTATGTCGTGGTTCGGCCATGGAAAACATGTTCCATGGATGTGGAAGCGTGTTGTTCAATTCACAATCGATCTTTAAAATAAAATATTGAGTGTACCTTTTTGGGGAACTTATTCCACCCTTGAGATACTCACTTTGAGATCATTCCAAAGTCGTTCACGCGTTCGGCCTCTAGAAGTATCCACGAGATCACTCGGCGCTTGGATCTCCACCTCTTCCTCTTCAACTCTTCTTGGAGACTCTCTCCTTGGTTGATGTAGAGAATGAAGAAAGGGAGGGGCTCTCAAATCAGGCTTTCATGGGTGCTTAAAATGAGACCCCTTTCCCTCTTTATATTTTACTTAAGGTTTTTATCATAAACCCTATGAAGTAAAATATATCGACCAATGCCCTTATGACCTTGTGTGTGTGACCCTCTAGGCCCATGTATCGTTCTATTTAATAAGTTTAATGGCCCAATAACATTTATTGACCATCCTTATTAATTAACGATATCAATATATAGATTAATTAAATAAGGATCAAGTTAACCCAATTGATAGATTGAGTTTCCAGCCCGTGGGGTGCCAAGCTACACATCGTGCTCTAGAAGATATCGAGTAGTCTCGAACTCTCCATGGAACCTTTACCATCATCGGTTACTATATATGTATAATCCATCATCCGAGCAAGACTCTCATATGACTTAGGGTATGGTTTATCGTCAAACCCTAATCCTTCATTCAATTAGTATTGATGCATAAAAGGGTTCATTGGAGAATGCCTTCTCTAATATCCTCGCTTCCCTAGCCATGGATTTTTTTGCATCGTCTTCCTTGAGTCAACGTCCACTTATACTGAGGGCAGATGATCCTGTCTTGACCACTCAATCATCTCCGTAAGTTTCTTACTACATCTGATCTATAACTTATTTGAATCCCATGATTAGAGGCTCGTAAGTCATAGTCAAAAGGTAGTCATCCACTCACGAGATGTCCTTGGTGTCTCATGTCAGTGGATCACTTATACAACTGTGACATGAATCAACCTGATTGACGTTTAGGTATAATACCATTCAGGGATTCATACGGATCAATTAAGTGAACTCTTTCTCCAAAGATCACCCATTACATGTCCTTAGTGTAGACACACTAATAGCCACAAGGTCAGCTAGTGATGTTCTATCCGGATAATTTGATGTCCGTCTCGACTATCCATCGAATAGTAATATTTAAAAATACATGTTTAAAGACTAGTGATCATTATATTATGATCACATCATAATTCACTAAGTCATTACACATATTCATGGACTTCATTATAAACATCACACGGAATAATAATGAACGCAAATATTTTATTCAATGAACTTAAATAAACATGGTGGTGTGATTTTCTTAACAGCCACATAATGTCCATCAAGATCTACAAGGAAACTTTGTTAAAAACTTCAACGTGAAATGCCTCAAACATCATATATCACACTTTGAATTTGGCTGATTATGAGTTTGTTTTTTTTCTATTCCCTTGCTTATTTTATGGCTCGGCAGTGTGGCAATGTTACTCTTGTTCCTAAAAAGGGTCTAAATAAATATGAAACATATATACATGTTGATCTTAGCTATATAATGGGAAGTTTTAATATAATTTTGAGGAAAATATCAATGTGTTGAAGGATAAATATGAAAAGACCTCATTTTTTGTGTCAGTTCAAACTTAAACAATCTCTTTAAACTCCTTTAAAATATTCTTGAAGAATAATGTATCAGAAAAAATGTTGATTCATGAGGCTATTCTTTCGTGATGAGAGGCCCATAAAGTTCAATGCTCACGATAGCTCCTGATTTGATGACTTAGAAATGGATGGCCAAGATATGTAACTTCAGTCCTCTGATCGACCGTATTTTTCAACATATGAAAAACATGTAACAGATTTGATCTAGTCATTATAAAATAACACCTAATAATGAAAGTTAGGCCAGAGAAAAAGAGGTGGAACTTTTTTTATCATGTTCTGAACACCTAATGCGACATGATTTGGGACTTGAATGCTCACTATGTCTTAGGCTTCCTTCGATGGCTCAGGCTGTGTCATGGAATAGTACTAGTACGTAATAGGGATCATTGGAGAAAACTTTCTCCAATATCCTCACAACCCTGGCCAGGGATTTTCTGCATCGTCTTCCTCGAGTCAATCTCCTCTTATACTGAGGGCGAATGATCATGTATTGACCACTCAATCACCTCTGTGAGCTTCTTACTATACCCTAGCTATGACTTATTTGAATCACATGATTAGAGGCTCGTAAGTTGTAGTCAAAGTGTAATTGTCCATCCACGAGATGTTTGTGATATCTTAGGTTAGTAGATCACTTATACCATTGTGACACGAATCAACCTGATTGCCATTTAGACATAATATCATTCAAGGATTGAAACGGATCAATTCAATGAACTATTCTCCAGAGAGCACCCACTATTTGTCCTTAGTGTCACCACACCAATAGCCACAAGATCAGATATACTTATCGTGTAAGTTGGATCAATTAGTGATATTCAAAGATTAAGCTTTAAGGGCATCACAATGTGTGTTTTGGTGAATGTTCAAAGTAATGCATGCCTCATTATGGGTTGTGATCAAAGCACAATAGGCCCTTGGTCAACTAGTTGACTGATTGTATGTGAAGATCAAATAGAAGCCTTAGATATATTAAAAGGCTACTTAGTTTGACCATACCCTGAACAAGTCAAATCATGTATTTAGAACTTGTATTTTTTATGACATGAAGATAAACATAGTTTTTAACACTGTTCAGGTATTTGTGCGAAATTCTATTCATTTGATTTGTTGAATAACTTATTCAAAATCCTATTTACTACCTTGAAGTATTTAAGGCTGAATTTACTGACGATTTAATCAAAATCAATTACATGAAGATATTATTATCCAATGGTGATATCTTTATTTAAATGATGTGGTAAACATATCTAAAAGTTTAAGATTATTTTTAAAACTCAAATCATTGGCATAACGGCTAGTTTTTGCTCTTAACTCTTGAAAGATATTTTGAACTGATGGAAAAATTGTAAATATAAAAATTACTTAATCATAATCAATGCATATGAATCTTAGATTTTTGATAGATTACCATTATGCCCTTTTGGATTTCTGAGTCCATATATACAATCTTGAGCCCTAATTTCAAACCCTCTTCTCCTTTCCCTTTGAAAATCACAGTCCGAAAGCTAGAGAGATCTTTCAATTCCTATAGCAATTTCAAGCCTTTTTTCAGCGTTCTTTGAAGAGATCATTTGTTTCTAACATCAATCAAAGTCCATAGAACTTAGAATCGTGGTTTTTGGGGCAGCGTA
The DNA here is from genome assembly GCF_029677425.1 of Wolffia australiana. Taxonomy (NCBI): domain Eukaryota; kingdom Viridiplantae; phylum Streptophyta; class Magnoliopsida; order Alismatales; family Araceae; genus Wolffia; species Wolffia australiana. The sequence goes on from NC_135842.1 coordinate 7,034,513, forward strand.
TTTCAAGATTCAAAGAAAAGAAGGCTAGGATCTAAACTTCGCACATCCTCGACCTTGTGGTAAGTTTACAATCTTTAGCATAACTTTTATACTGATTTTGAGCTTTTGTTAAATATATGAATTGTTTTCAAACATCCACACCAAACCAAATAAATTTGAATCGCATCATTTTGGTTGAGTATGGAAAGAGTTATAGGGTTTTAAAGTTGGACACGAAGGAAACAAGCAGTAAACTAAGGACATTGAAAGATTGATCTCTGGAGATTTATCTGATTTATTTTTGAACACTTTGTGTGAGATAACAGTTGTGCGAAATTGTGTTAAAAAATTGTTTCAGGTAGAGTCATCATATTTGGTGTAGGGAATGGCACCTCCGAGACCTGACGCCCCCGACGTGATGGGACGGATGATGAGCCGTGATGAACGGTGACGTGACAAATGTTCGTCACGTCACCGTCACATCACGCGTCCGAGGATTTTGAAAAAAAAACCATCACGTACCCGTCACACGTCCATGCATCCTCATTTCGTCATGTCACCGTCACGGTGACGGCGTCACCGTCACTGGTGACGGAAATTACTAGCCCAAGTAGATCTTCACAGTTCATCGGCCATGGCTTCGCAGCGCACCCATCAGTACACGCGAATTCCAGAAGCAGACGAGATTGAAGAAACCGCCGGCGATCTCCGATTTGCGCACGTGCCTTCATCGTTGAATCGGATCCTGTGGAAATCCATCGTCCTTGCGCTGTTCATCTTGTCTCTTGGATTGGTGCTCCTCGTCCTCTCCTTCCTCGTCTTCACCGGTCACATGGCAGTCGATCGATCTCAGGCGTTTGGCTTCCTCTTGCTTGGATTTCTGTCTTTCCTTCCAGGTACGCTTCTCTAGATCCGTCGGTGTTAATTTTTGGGAGATGAATTCTCTAGTTCATCAGTGGATCGAGATTATGAATGCGTCTGAAACTAGTTTAGAAAAGAAATTCATTGTATCATGGATCGTTATGTTGATGCGATATTTTGCGGCCAATTCCATGTTTTTCCTCATGTCGAAAAAGAATTCGGTGTTCCATGAACATAGTTCCTACGCAAAATCCTGGTTTTTTCTCTAAAAGTTGCTTATCTCATGTATTCAGCAGAAAAATGTCTAAACAACCGTATCATTATGTCAATCTCCATATTTTTACTCATATCAAAACAGGATTCGGAGTTCCAAGAGCATAGTTCCTACACAGAATCAAGTATTTTTAAATTTTCTGAAGTCCTTCTGGTTTAAGATCAATTTTTAATTTTCTTATATTCATTAGCTGATGACTTTACTGTCAAGTCGGGGAGAAAGAGATAGGATTACTGGTCGGGAGAAACTGGGCGAAGATTTTGTTGGAAATTCCACTTCTTTTGAGAAACCCATCTGGATCAACGCTCGACCCACCTCTCGCCCTCTCCTTTGTCGACTTGTTCAGGCCTCTTCTTGGCCAGTTTTCGCTGCTTCTGCTCTGAAGAAGAGCATCGCCATGGACTACTCCTCGGAGCTCTTCGCGGAGAGCTTCTCCAGGAGATGGGTGGCTTCTTGTTGGTGCCAAAAGGTCTAACAGGTGATGGGCATAGAGAGAGTCCGCCTCCAAACTGTCCCCTTAGCGAGAGAGACGGCATTGTTTAGGATTTTGCAAGTTTCTTCATCTAGGTTTTGACTAATAGCTGTTGCCCGCGCGAATTGGGATTGTATGAAAGTTTTTGTTCCCTTTTTTTCGTGTTTTTTGGATTATTCTCTCTCTCTCCAGTTTATTTCTTTTAATATCTTATTATTTCTCTTACTAGTTACTATCTAGTACCTAATGTATATTCTCCTCCACTTCTCTGAGTCGAAGCTCCCTGAACAGCTGGTCCTTCATAACAGAAATTTAATTATTTGATTATCATAACATATTAAACCATACATGATACATCTCGTAACAATTTAATTATTACCACTATTTAATAAAAATATATAATTGTTTTAAAATTCCATCACGGATGTCATCCGTGACGGACATTTCGTCACGTAACGCGTCCGGACTACCCCGTCACCGTCACATCACAGTCACGGCTCATCTGGTTCATCACCGTCACCGTCACCATCACAGCTCATCTAGTTCGTCACTGTCACCGTCACGTGTTCGTCAAGGTGACGCGTGACTGATAACTTGCAAATTAACATGATTAATTAATGAATTTTACATTATATTTACGTGTTTTAATGACTATATTTGCATGTTATCATATTAAAATAAAGATAAATCATTTACCCTTTCATTTTATTGTTATTCCTGATTTTTTATCATTTATCACATGGAATTTAACCTCATTTTAGTGAAGAAATATTTTTTGCAGGGCCTTAAATATTTGGCTAAAGGTTGGTAATGGTTTTTCTAATTTTTCTGGAATTTTTCCATATTTTTATTTAATTTTATGTCCAATATTTAGTTAAGAAATGATTTTTTCTTATTTAAATAACATGTATTCCATTTATTTGGCTATTTATAAACATATTTATATATATAATAAGGGGCATCCACGTCATTCGTCCGAAAGTCGGGCCAATAAGTGGATAAATATTATTTAATCATTAAGAAAGTGAAGTAATGGGCCAATCATTAGTTCGGACTTCGGAATATACGATGTGGCGTGGTCAGCAAGAAAAAAAGGTACTTGTTTTTATTATTTTATTTTTAATTGCCTGGTCGGTTAGCCAAGTGCATTTAATGCACGCGCTAACCGACCCACATGGTTAAAGACGCATGCTATGTTGATTCGCCGCGTGCATTATATGCACGCGGGAATCGACAATTAAAACGTCAAAAATTGCGGCTATCGATCCACATAAATTAAACTTTTTTTTAAAAAAGACAAACAAGGACGTCCATGTAATTTAATGCACGCAGCAGTCGATTCGCCGCATGCATTAAATGCACGCGGAAATCGACTGCGCATTATTAAATTCTAACAAAACGAAAAGTGGTTTTTGTCTTTTTATGTTTTTTTTAAAAACTTTCAAGGTGACGTGGCGTATTCATAGCCGTTAAAGAGAATGATCATCTCCAATCATTACGGGTGGCCGACGCGGACAACGACGTGATGACACGTGATCCAAGGATGGGGAAAATGAGAAAATCAATGCCAGCCAATAGAAAAAATCTTATTTTTTAAGAAGATAAAAGAGATCCAACGGCCCAGATTTTTCCTCACTAAAACCTTGATATCTTGAGATCTAGATGTCCGATTGGGCTGAAATTTTGAGGATAGATTCATCCTTTCTCCCTCTACAATCCAGACGGTTGGATCTTTAAATAGAGGTCTGGAAAAGGGTGAAAATCACTTTTGAAGCTCTCTACAAGGATTTCGCCAAGAAGGACACAAGGATGCTTTGGAAGTTGACAGTTCTTGATTATGCACTCAAAGTTGTAAGTTTCTTATTTGTATTTCAATCTTCTTCTTGAACGATTCTAAAACGCCAAGGCATGGGCGACATGTACATGCCCTAGAAGTTGGTTTTGAATGAAATTAGCACTGCATTTTGATTCTGATTCAAGATCTGATTTTTGATTCTTAATTCTACATCAATTTAGAACATTTCTGCTTCATTAGATTTTTAATTTAGGGTCGGATTTCATCTTTTCCCCAAATTCTTCACTTTCTCTCTCTAGGTTAATTTGTTTAGTTTCTCTCTCTAGATTTCAATTTTTATTGTTTAGGAATTTAATTTAATATATAAAAAACCTAAAAATAAAATTTGATTTGAAAATTCATCCATCTTGAAGTCCAATTTAAAAATCCCTTTCTTGATTATTTAATTCTCAATTTTAATTCATAAAAATTGTCTTAAAATTTTATAATAATTGGGAAATTAATAATCCGAATTAGTCTGATCTTAAAATTGAAGTATTCTTATCTTGAGCTTTCTAACCGAAATATTTAAAATCAAAATTAAGTTTTACTTGATTTTGATTAATTAAAAACATTATTAAGTATAATTAAGATTTATTAATTGAAAAGTTAATTCATCTTTGAATTAATTCATGAAAAAATTTTATTTGTTGCCTCCCTGTGGTTAGACCCCTTGCTTACTCTATATTCCATATTTAGTGATTAAGGGAAATTATAAATGTTATTGTATAAGTCTAAACCCCAAATCAACGACATATTTACGTGCATTTTTAGGCTTATGAGTGAGGTGACGGATGACGTTTGGCGATCCCTAATTTGGTGTAGGATTGAAAAAGACTTTTAAGCACCAAAGGTCAAATCAGAATCAAGAATTTATCTAAAGAAAAATGTTGAAGAGAAGAGGACTGAAGAAAGAATGACCACTATCAAGGAGGTATTATTGAAGGGAAGTTGTAGTTATATTTATGAATATTTATCTCTGAATTAATAAAATTTTGACATAAAAGTATTCTTGTCGAAATACATAAAATTGATTCTAGTCTTGAATACTTTTTTATCAGTAGCTATCATACTATGTGTTGCTGAGGAGAAGACATTATGCATAAACATATTGTTATTGCTAGATCTTTGTGATCACTCAGGTTAAGGCTTGGGGGGCCAAGTTCAAGTAGATCAAGCAATGTCATTCTGTGGAAGCCTTTGAGAGTTCCGGATGACAAAGCTTCATCAAATTTTTATTTTTCTTGGTATCTTTGTTTAGCCCTATTTCCATGTGATTTGCTTCGGGGGGCATTCACACAAACTCGGTTATGGCACATCATCACCTCGGGTTGGATACCCCTGAACAGCATTAAGGATTAGCCTAAGCTGTCTAAAAAATATAATTGGGTCTCCCATTTCCTCTACCTCATTTCTTAGGCAGAAAAATCCTAGGCTAATTAAAAATAAAATATAATATAAATAGATAACCTAATTCACCCCCCCTCCCTTAGGTTATTCCTTGGCCACCTAAACTAACAGTATGCTATCTAGATAATTCAATGTCCACCTCGATTATCCATTGAATAGGAATCTTTATAATACATGTTCAAAGACTAGTTATCATTATATTATGATCTCATTATAATTCACTATGTCATTGCACGCATTCATGGAATTCATTATAAACATCACATTGGAATAATAATGAAGACAATATTTTATTCAATGAATTTAAATAAACATGGTGGTGTGATTTGGCTTGACGGACACATAATATCCATCAAGGTTATGGTCAACTACCAAACCCAATCTATCATCGAAACTAGTTGTGATGCATTTAGAAAGAATCAAAGAACTATTCTTTAATTATCCCCTACCTTAGCGAAGGAATTCATTGCATCATTGTCATTGTGATGTAGCCTCTTATATCAAGGGTGGATAATGTCCTCTTAACTAGTTAATCGTCTTTTTGAAATACTCATCATATGACCACTTACACAACCATGACGTGAACCTTTTGCCATCAAGAACCACTATATGATCTTACTGACTCCAAACTAATGACTATAGGATCGACCATCTCATCATATGAGGGAGACTAGATGGTGCAACTATATCTAGATATTCTACTTCGTTCATGAAAAATGTGGTTTCTCATAATAAATCAAACCGAGAACCCAACAGATAAGTGATAGGAAATAAATGATATAAAATATATAACGGATAGGAAATAAATGATATACTTTGTCTTAAAAACAATTTTCAACCGGAAGAATTTCTAGAAAACAATATGATTTTATTAGGGAGAAATTAAGTTATTAATTTTAGATTCTGTCATATTAATGAGATGAACCTTGGAAATACATCTAATTTTGTATTAATCTAACCATAAACAAATCTAACTTTGGCCATCTGGAGAGATGGGAAATGAGTTAAGATTATGGGTGGATGGTCTCACTTAATGTTGGAGAAGGCTTTCATTATCTCCATACTTGATTCACAATAAAAAATGGGGTAAACATATGGCCAGTGGAATAAATTTGATAGCTATGTTTCATATGATCACATAAATATGGCAATAGCTATCAGACCTACATAGGTCATTGAACCTAAAAAAAAAATATTTTATACACTGGCCTAGTGGGTTTCTTGTATCACCAGGCACCACTGCAAAACAACACCTCGTACATCTATGACGCCGAATTGAGTCCCTACATATGACACCCACTTTAAGCCTAAATCCTTTCTTCCATAAAAGGGGGCCTTAAGGATCTTATACTCTCATTTTTCATGATTTAATCATAAAGGTTCCCATAGTGCACAAACTCAAGAAAAATTCAACAAAAGGCAAAATATAAAATGATGGATACCCTCAAATTGTTTTTAAATTGTACTTTAAGATGTTTTATCTAAAAGGCATGGAAGTATGAGACTTGATGATGACATGCTTGTTATTTTTTTTAATGTATCAATGATGTGAAATATACTGTAAATGCAATATTGGTATGCAAATTATCTCTAAGATTCTAGAACTTATAATACCAAAATTGGAAGATGTCCTTCTCAGTTGGCTCTTAGACTATTAAAAACTGTCTTGAAATAGTTTGAGTCACATATCTCCATATTGAGGAACCTTGGGCTCTTCGTAATTCATAATGGAGTTAGTTGGCTCTCATGAAGTTGTTTATCAAAGGAAAAGTACTCATACTCAAATATTATAATTCAACTCAAAGCAAATTCAATGTTAATCTAAGTTTACTCTCCTGACAGTAACTCAAAGCAAATAGTTTCAATAATAAAGATGAAAATTTTCATCGTTATTATTGGTAATTTCTACTGTACCTATTAATTCTAGTTGTAACAAATAATCATATTGACTTTCTAAATTTTACTAAAAGATGTTTATGAAAGTTTCAAAAAATATTCCATGACATGAATTTCCCATGTAACCAACCTAATAGGAAAATGAGGATTCAACAGGATATAAACTTGAATTTATGAATATTATATTATTTATATACTTGATAATTTTAATTAAAAGCCAAACAAATGTGAGTGCATTAGAAGTCAAGATACAGAGCCCTCTTAATGGGACTATATGTTGGCTTTAGAAGATCACAGTGCAAGCCTTGCGATGAAAGATTTACCAGTTCAATAATTTGACCAATGAACTGGGCCACGCCAAACAAGAGCTTTCTCATCAAAGATGTCCCCATCTGGTTGAACCAATACACCACATGCTTGAAACAGCATTTTAGAAGACCAAATTCTTGGGTGCTATGGTGAGTTACTATCTAGATTAAAATGATGACTTTTGACTCTTGCATAAAGAGGTGGACCTTCCGATTACAGTAATCCATTTATGTCATCAATAATTTTGATTTTTTTTGAAAATTATATTAGGTAAAATTACAATAAATGATTCTTATTATATGCCATGGATACATTTGGAAGTAAAAAATAAAGGTCATTGGCTCACAACTGCCTCAACATTTGTTTTAGGCTGTGAGTGTGTAAGGCACTGAGGACTCAACTCATTAAAAACCGTATGTGCTGTTAAAATATATTTATATAAACATGAGTTGTCAATTTTTTAGTTAAAAAATATATCTTACTAAGTGAATAGATCTTTAAAAAAGGTAATTACTAATTACTATTGCTACAAATATAACTTCTTCATGACCTTTTTTTAATAATGATAAACAATTTGAGAGAACCGAGTCGATCCCTAGAGCTACCTACTGGTCCTAGAACCAGAAAAAATAGGCATACTATATATACAAAAATGTAAAAAATCAATTTTAAAAATAAAGACTAGAATCCATATTTAATTATTGTGTTGTAATAAGGTGCGGAAGCGGGTGAAGATGAAGACGCGACTGACGCAGCGATTTATGAGCAGAAGCGACGGCGGTACGAAGTCAAATCACATTCTGAAATAAATAAAGAAACCCTTTTTACCACATTTATGTCTTTGTGACATCCCTATCTCTTTTTAATTTTCCCTTTATTTAATTTTTTAATTTTTTCTCTGTTTTCAGATCATATGGACAACAAAAATCCTTGATTCAGCTCCACGGAGGTGGAAATTGCCTTAAACGGGGTCCTCGGATGTAAATATCCTAGCTTTCTTCACAAATTCCATATTAATCCTAGGGGATTATTTATCCCCAATATATTTGAAATTTTTATTATCTATAAATCCAATTACAAAAATAAATATATTATATTATTAGGTATCAACTATCAATTCTGGAGCATTACTAATAAATGCATGACACTTTTGACTTAAATTACTTATAAAGTCATAAAACAATCTTCCAATATATTCTTCAATCCATGATGGGCCCAGCATTATGACCTAACGAAAATTCATACAAATACTACATATCTTCACTCTCTCAGCTACAGATTTCTTATCTATTTTCACAACTGTATGATTTGGTCTTTCTTGAAATCTGAAATCATTTATTACCAAATTAACTTCATGTTGATTTTAGGGATCAAATGCATTGTCAAAATTACACTAGTTTTCTATGAATGCCCATATTTTATTCATTTAAATGCCTGATGGAAAATGCCTTTCATGCATTTAAACTTTGCCTAAAAATAAATTTTATAATAAAACAAAATTTTCTAATAACATTGTTAAAAAATTCAAATTTTCATGAATTAGATTATATTAAATACATATATATTAAGGTTATATTTAAAAATTACAAGGTACCAAAGAGAGTTATAAAGTAGTAAGATAAGATAAATTTCAATCCAGCGTTACCATATTATTTATTTTTCCAATCTCTTTTTGCACCTTCTAAGCATTTTTGTGCTCAAATTATATGATATGCTAGGTCATCTGGTATCCACAACTGATATTGAATTCATTAACACAAATCATGTCCATTAAGTATGTATGTGCGATGTTTATAATTAAGTCCAAGGAAATGTGCAATGATGAGTGAGTTATGTTGTTGTAGTACTGTGGTATTCACCTATCTTTAAATATTCATATTCATAGGATATTTCAGAAGTACATTAAAATATCTATATGGCATATCTCTCTCTTACTCATATGATGAGGAGGGTTAATCATGTAGCCCTTTTATGTAGACAATAAGCTGATATCATGTGTGATCTTTAGAGGAAGAATTCATATAACTGATTTGTAAGAATCTATATATAGTTTTATACCTAACTTTGACCAGATTGGGTCAAGTCATAGTTGTGTAATTGGTCCATTGACCTGAGACACCAAGGACATATTGTGTATGGGATACTATATATTGGATATGAGTTAAGTCCTTAATCACATAATTCTAAATAATATTAGTTAAGATTCAGCAATAAGGCCATGAAGATTTTTGTGTGGTAAAGATGAGATAGTACACCCTTGATTTGAGAGGAAACATACTATGAGATGATGAAACAATTAAGTTCTAATTTATCCACTATAATTTGGATGATTAACGAGGATTTGATGGTTGACAATGCCCTAAGTCATCCTAGGAATGTCTCACAAATGAAGGATTATATGTATACCATTACGGTGGATAGACATGTTCCCTGAAAGGGCTCATTAAACCCCTTGTACCATTTGGAGTGCACGGTGTAGGTAGGCACCTCATGTGTTGACAATCTAAATCGATCCATGATTAATTAACCTATATGTTAGATATAGTTAATTATTTCTTAGCTAATAAAGAGTCAATGGGCTAGTAGAATAACTAAGTATACTAGTACATGTGCCTAGAGGCCTGCGTGCTTATTGGAAGGGTGTGTTTGTGAATTAGACTCATGATCTATAATGACCGAGTCCTATTTAGTGTGATGCTGTAACGCACTAATAGTGGTGACACCCAACCCTGATCTTTTAGGCCATCGCCCCCGTGGTGTTGACACACCACGGATGATGTGTGTGCACGTCGGTGCTCTATGCGACAAATCAGTATGACTCGCGCACGTTGGCGTGCGCGGGCTGTTGAAAGTGCGCGCGCAGGCGGTGCACACCGCGTGCGTGCACTGGACGTGCAGGCTGCACGACAGTGCCGAGGCGCTACGCGCAGAGTTGTGCGGGGAGCCATGCGGCCGCGCGCACGCATCGCACGCATCGCGTGTGCGGGGCGCAGGCCGGGAGACATCCCACGGGAGACTAAGGCATTGGCGCATAGAGAGCGCCGAGACAGTGTGGGCGCGTGGCGCCCCTACGGGTAGAGTTGGGCGTGCAGCGTCCAGCTTGAGGCACCAAGCACGGCGACGTTCAGGCAGACTGCACGATAGGTGTTAGCGCGGGCGCGAATGGTGTGGTTGATCACCAAGGCTGGGGTGGAGTGTGTGATCGCTAGGCCCATGGGTGCGCGACGCCTGGCCTAGGGGCACGCGTGTAGCAGCAGGGCCGACATGCGTGCGCGTGGAGCGGTGGGCCTCAAGGCGCAAGAGCGACACTTCAATATCAACCCTCATCTTCCCCCATGTAATGCTCGACGACTACGATGTAACATATTGATGATATTAATGCAATGACCCTATTCTGTGACGGGGCTGCATCCCACCCTTTCCTCTAACCCCTTTTATGCAATCTTAAGCTATTGCGAAATACTTTTGCTGCAAGAGATCAAGGCTGCTTAGTGTTCTGCTCCACTCATAGAGGCCGGCACATGCCAGATTTGAGCAATTGTCCTCGCTCGAAATTTGACCGTGTGACAATTAGATATAGTTAATTATTAATTGTTAATAAAGAGTCATTGGGCTAATAGAATAACTAAGTATACTAGTACATGTGCCTTGAGGCTCATACACAAATGATAGTTGGATAAACATATCTTCCCAGATCTCAGGTGGTGTTGATTAAGAAGACGACAAGGAGATCCAACATGTCGGTGATCATGTGGATATCTCTAGAGGTTGAACATTTTATTGAGATTTGAGACTTCTCAATTGAAGAACCAAATAGCACTTTATTCAGTTCTATGAAAGATGATTTGAAAATCAATGTGTTTTAATTTTAGTTTTAAATTCCTGATATGATTTATTTTTCTCAAAAAAATAAACTTATGAGGGATCAATCCCCAAATTTTACCATTTATCAATGATACCTGATCTGGTTTCACTTTTTTTCCTTAATATATATCAACCATGTATACATTTTATCAAAATGATAAGGTTTTTAACCAATCATTCTTGTGTTTATTTAATTTTTAATGACATATTATCAAGTGCATATTTTGTCATAACATAGAGAATATCTTGTATAAAAATTAATGATAATAAGTTTCTTTTGTTATAAAATGAATAATAATAACATGATTGAATATCACAAATTCTCATTTCCTCATTTCATGAAAATGCTTCTATAACATGTGAATCTTGCTTTTCTACTAAGCTTTAATTTCCTGTGTTGATGTATTATGCCAGGGAATGAGGGGGAGAACAAAATAAAACATTTATGTTCATTAACTTATATTTTTTCGTCAAAATATTCACTTTGATGTTCAACAAATATACTAGTTTTCAAGGAAGAAATTGGTGAATTATGGAAGTCAATCTTTGGCAATTTTATTCCCGGAGTAGTCTCTCCAAGAGGATGCTGATGGATTTTCAGCCTTAGTGTGATAAAATATTTCTCGTATTTTTCGTGAGGATTTACTATTTTTTGGGGTTAGGGAAATCAATACTCTCTCAAGGATATAAATTCTCAGTGCATGTACACTTTTGATACCCTAAAATGATCACTTTTTCTAAGTGGATCTGATAATCAAAACATTCAGAAATGCCAATATGAATTATCATCAATTTATTGTTTTTTCCATATTGGTTTAAATATGATTTTGTCATAATGATTAGAAGGGGAAAGTTTATAAGAAGGACGCCAGCAAGTAGCACAAACATGTCAAGTGGTTTCTTCTTGAAAAAAATCATTGAAAATATTTTCATAAACATTATGTACATAGTTTATTACCAATATTGTGTATCAAGTTTTTTAATTTTATTTTTATCACTTCTTGATTTCCTTGCTTAAATGATAAAGTCTTGCGTTCTATATGTTTGTGAGGTCAAAATTGACCAATCATTTCTAATTATTTGCGTTGCATATTTCTTAATCAAGGGATGAACTTATGAAACGTTTTTTGTCATACAATGGCTCTCTTGTGATTGAAAATAAGCCTCTCCTAAAAGGCATTTAAAGTTGAAAGATTCTTTGAATTCTGGTTTTTGTTCATGCGTAAAATGGATATGATGTTACTGAATTGTATGGGAGTATGTTTAAACTTGGTATAACTTAAACCAAAGGGAACTCTTTCAAGGCCACTCTGGATAATTATTGATATTTAACCTATTGTTTAATACTCCTAACAACTGTTAAACCTATAGGAGAATTAATACGAGTAAACAGAGCAGCAAAAACTCCATAAATGACAGGCAAACCCTTAAATGGGAAAGCTAGTTCATTATACTTTATTGCTCGTGGAAGACCCTGAGTGAATACCCGAAATAAATAAGATAATTACAGTTTTAAAATCTATGTAATATGTATTCCAACTTGAGTCGATAAAAAATCTATGTGAATACCAAGAAATATTCAATTGTTGTAAAAGATTTTTTAAGCTATTTCAGTTTTTTTTTCGGGATAGCTTTTTTCTCTCTGACATTTATGGTTGAAACATCCAATATATTTATCTACATATTTTATGTATATATTTCCATGAAGTAAGAAGGATATTCAATAACCAGGGCAATTTGTTGGGCTCAATTTGTTATAACACCGTTATAAGTAGTTCATTCCATGCGCATTATGATATGACCCCAAGCATCTAGGTCTCTTTCGTCACCCATCCCAATAGGGACGTTCAGGTCATTTGGACCTAATGTAATTCCTTTAAATAGGACAGCCCTCCCTTGAGGAGGCCAGCCAAAAAGTATCGAGAAATGTGTCTGCCTCCCTGGCGATGTCCACTCCACTACTATATTCCCTTTTGCGATGTCCTCCACTCTTTCAGACCTCTAATGTGACATCCATTCCGCCTACCTCTCATTGCACCAAAATTCACCCTGGCATTCCATGTACTTACGTCCGTATCACACTGATGGCATGGAAGAGAAATATAATTCTTAAGAATCAGATATGTTTTATCAACGTTCTTAATTTTTCTAACTCTCTTGAGAATCAATGGTAGTAATCCTAATCCTGAAAGATATTGCAATGTAATCAAGATACTTAATGCACCCCCCTCTTAGTTAGGTGACTTTAAGGATATTCAAATTTTTGGGAATTTTTTATTTTCAAAGGAAACAATGTAAACATCAAACTAAATTCTTAATTTGCACCAACAACCAGAGATTGATCTAGTTGGAATTATTTTTGAATTTTTGAATAATTAAATCATACAACTCAGAGTTGACCTCATGCTGGAGAGTCAGTAAGGTCAATGATCTCCAAGCATATAGAAGATTTTCTCTTCCTCCAGCCCAATCGGCAGCTCTGCGGTGTTGAGAGGTCAATCGCTTCCAGTAAAGAAGTTCCACCTTGACCCAGGTCTACACAATCAGTCAACGTTGACTCCCAATTTTCCAAGTGGCAATCAGAGACTCTTTCGTGGATATAATTCCCCGTCTTCTGATAATCATCATCTCGCCAATAATCATAATCAAGGATATGGTCTTGTTTCTCTTCAAGATCATGATCATGATCTTTTTCTGCAGAACCATCGTCATGGATACTCCTCAGTGTAGGTTCATGTTTATCGGATTCCAAAATCCTAGTACGATCCGTTCTGCCTTTAAAAACACAAAACTCACTCTCTTCTTGATTATGATCATGATCATTATCATGAACTTGTTCCAGCGTGTAGCCCTCTTCATGTATCCTTATTACCCCAGGTCCATCTTTATCAGATTCCATGGTCTTAGGATGATCCTTTGTTGCTATAAGATCATGATAGTAGTCTTCGACAAGATGACAGCCTTCATCATAAGTCCCCCTCCAGGCTGGTTGCACCTGAACCCCTGTCTCTTCAAGATCATGATCTTCCAGTGTAGAACCATCTTCATGGATACTTGATGATGTCAGTTCAGCTTTGTCAGATTCCATACTCTTTGGATGATCCTTTCTCCTTTCATGAGGATGATAATAATCTTCACCAATATCATAATCTTCATCATGCATCTCAGTCCAAGATGTTTCCTCTTGAGCGTTGGGTGCTTGCACATGAATCTCTCTCTCTTCAAGAACATCATCGTCAGCATCAACGTTTGTGTTTTCTGAATAGCATGGGAGGTCATCCATGGGAAGAATTGTGGTTTTCATGTGCTTGGGCAGCTTGGGGCAGTGTGCAGACTGGGCAGCGTGCTTTGTGGAGAAGAAATTTAGAGAGAGATTGAACCTAGGAAGGAAGAACTGGCGATTAGAGAGATGTATAGATTTATAAAGAGAAAATATAATAGACAGAGATTAATAGATAGTGATAAATAATTAGATAGAGAAATAGGAGGGATATAGAGAGACAAATAGATAAAAAGATAGATGGTGAGAGAGGGAGGTAGAGATAGAGAGATATAGGTTGATAGAGAGAAAGAGAGAGAAATGAAAATAGAGACAGATTGATGTATAAATAGAGAGGTAGAAAGAGAAGAAAAAAGAGAGAGGAACAGAGATATAGATATAAAGATAGACAGATAAAAATAAAAAAGAAATAGAGATAAAGATATAAAGATAGACAGATAAAAATAAAAAAGAAATAGAGATAAAGATATAAAGATAGACAGATAAAAATAAAAAAAGAAATAGAGAGATAGATATAAAGATAGACAGATAAAATAAAAAATAAATAGAGAGATAGATATAAAGATAGACAGATAAAAATAAAAAAGAAATATAGATAAAGATATAAAGATAGACAGATAAAAATAAAAAAGAAATAGAGAGATAGATATAAAGATAGACAGATAAAAATAAAAAAGAAATAGAGATAAAGATGTAAAGATAGACAGATAAAAATAAAAAAGAAATAGAGAGAAAAATATAAAGATAGACAGATCAAAATAAAAAGGAAATAAAGATATAGACATAAAGATAGACAGAAAAAATAAAAAAGAAATGGAGAGACAGATATAAAGGTAGACAGCTAAAAATTAAAAGAAATAGAGAGATAGATATAAAGATCGACAGATCAAAATAAAAAGGAAATAAAGATAAAGATATAAAGATAGACAGAAAAAATAAAAAAGAAATAGAGAGACAGATATAAAGGTAGACAGCTAAAAATTAAAAGAAAAAGAGACGGATAGCTAGAGAGAGAGATATGAGCGGTTTACCGTTCCCACTGAGTAAGATTGAGCATGGTGAAGGCGAGCTTGATTTTGTTCGTCAATCCAGAGAGAGATTTGAAACTTGAAGCCGCCGCTCTCACAGCTTTGGACTCGCATGGGTGTTGCCAAGCCCACTCGAACTGACGAATGATTAGAATAAATGAGAAAAAATTATCAACTAATGAAACAAAAATGGAAATGAATAAAACAAATAAATCAATCAATCACGACTTGCTCGATTGATGACTGGGGATTTTACTCTTAATCACAACACAGAAATACTTCTTAACAAATTTTGTATTTTTAATGTCACCTGGAGAGCAGAAACTTTAGATGGAAACCCATGGATGCAGAGAACCATCTCCCACGGTCTCTTGCTTTTGGTCCTCCACGCGCCACATTTTATTTCCCCGTTATGTTGTCTGATTCGACGGCGGGGATTGACTGTAAATCTGCTCGAAACAGTGAAGAAATTCAGATGACAAACATTTTCCCAAAGGAAACAAGAGGTCGCGCAGGATAATCCTTTAATTTTCATGAAATTCCATCGTCACGATCAAGAAAGAAAGAGAGAAAACTATGAATTATAACCTAAGATCGAAATCCAGTTTAAAACCATCGAATCTGTAAAAGACATAAAACTTCGCAGCAAAAATATAGAAAAAATGAAGGAATCAACTTCCGACGGATCAACATAGAAGGTACCCGATATAGGTATGCCCTTTGAAACGAGGGCACATAGAAGATAGAAGGTAGCAGGCGAAGAACGAGGTCGTCTGATCCGCGTTGTCCTCCAAGTCTTCCATCTCTGATTCCGCGGCTACGGCAACTTTCCGATGCTTAGAACCTCTCATCTTCTTCGCCTGTCGGATCAAATCATAGTAATGACAAACACCATCGTTTCAGAGATATTCTGCCACCGGCAAATCTTCCTCAACAAATCCATCGAGAAAAAAAAAAATCATCCAAATTGCGAATTGGATCGAGAATCCACCGTTTATACTACAATCAAGACAGCAAATTTCTACTGTAGTACCGAGGCGAATTGTAGAAAAATCGAGAACAAGAGACGAACCACAGCGCTAACCTTGTCTCGGTTTGAAAACGCGAACTAGCCGTTGGCCGACGGAATCCGATATCTAACGCCCCCTTTTTATTTTAATTTCCGCATTAATTAAATGAATGCATTATTTTTTCCATTATAAAAATACGAAAAAGTATACTACCAACCTGGTGGGGCCTGTTGACTTTTATTAGTGGGCCCCACATTAACACGTGTTGCCGTTCGTGAGGACTGTTAAGGACCACACAATATTGGCTCATCGAATGGACGGCTAGGATGAAAAAGCCAACTGACCAAACGGTGGTCGTCAACGGGATCTGAGAACGTACGAGAAAGCCCCCGGACAAACACGGGCTAACCGTCCGTTCGCGATCGGACGGTTTAGATCACTTTACCGACTGGCAGTGCACGATGGGAGTGGACCAGTGGCGACGGAGATGCTGCCACGTGGAAGGAGCTACTCATCGGACGGACAACGATCCGTCGCTTTTCCGATCTTATCCATGCGGGAGGCAGATTCTTATCCATCTGCGGCATCGAAAAAGGCACGATCGAGATGGACGGCTGAGATCCTCCGACGAATCTTTAAATACTCCGGAACCCTCCGTGGTTTATAGTTTGGCGTGCTGGTTTTTTTTTCAGTTGTCGGAAGCGCTGCTGATCTGCTTATCAGTCAGTCAGTCCGATCACGATACGGAGATCGGCCATGGGGCTTCTCGACAAGCTCTGGGACGACACGGTGGCCGGTCCTCGTCCGGAGACCGGCCTCGGCCGGCTTCGCAAGTTCTCCAACTTCATCGCGCCGCGGATCGACACTTCAATCAAAGGTACGAAGAACCGCTTCAGATCGAGCAATTCTAGACGATCGTCCCCCGATCCGACGGCTGATCTTCGAGATTTTGGCAGATTTGGGAGGAGAAATGGCAGGGAGGGCGGGAGAGGACTCACCGGAGGAGCTGCCGCGCGTGACGCGTAGTATAATGATCAAGAGGCCGGCCGGCAGCCCCGCCGCTACTCCGCCGGAGTCGCCGGCGAGCTCGACTCCGCCTCTATCCCCCTTCCTCGGTGAGTTCTTCCTCCGATCGATCGCAATTTCTGAAACTAATCCAAGAAAGAAAGAAATTCCTGAACAATTCATGGAACGTTCTGGAAGCTCTGAGATCGCAATTTTCTGTCTGGCAGGGGGCAGCGGACGGAGGGAGTGGAACCGTTACCGCCGGAAGTCCACGTCGGACGCATACGAGAGGCGGTCTACGAGCAGAGGCGGCGGCGAGGGAGAGACGGGGACGGCAGCCGGCCGTCCGACGTTCCCTCCCTTTGAAGTGTGACGAGTGAAGTGAAAGCTTGCAAGGATTTATACAGGTTTGGTATGTATGGGTGGTTGGTTAGTTAGTTAGAGTACGCAGCTGGCAGTAACGGGACGGCGGCCCGCTGTCCGGCATTCCGACCCGTTGATGTGTGACAAGTGAAGTGAAAGCTTGCAAGGATTTGTACGGGCTTGGTGTGTAAGCATTCCGTCCCATCGAAGTGTGACGAGTGAAGTGAGAGCTTGCAAGGAATTGTACATGTTTAGTGTCCATGGGGGTTGGTTAATTAGTTAGTTAGTTAGAGTACATAGAACATGGAGTAGAGATGCTCCCTTATCTTGTAGAATTCTTCGGAGAGTGGACCCTCCACGACTACCTGCTGCGTGCCCGTCGCCCCGCCTTTCTGAGCCGAGTCCCCCACTTTACGCACCGTCACGTGTTCCCCGCAACGCAGCGCCCCTCCCGAGAACTCCACCTAGAGAGCGAAAGAGAGAGAGAGAGAGAGAGAGAGAGTCAGGGATGGACAATGTAAGATGAAATTTGACGGGATGGGACGAACTGCCGTTCCTTCCCGTCATCAGTCATCCGTCCTGGCCTCGGAATGAGAAACAGAGTGTAAGCCTTCGTTCCGTCATCCAGCGGAAATGGAATGAAACTGCAGACTCTGTGACGTATGCGAGCCCTGAACCGGCGACAACGGAACGGAAGGCGCGAAGGCCTACGTTCTGTTTTTATGCCCGGGATGACGGATTATGGATAAGGATGATGGTAAGAGATGAAAGCCTTTGGCCCAATTGCAGACAGTCACGGATGCGAGGCCCGTGATAGAACAGAAGGCATGAATGCTTTTGTTCTGCTTTCCCGACTGGGATGATGGATGATGGATGATAAATGATAAATGATGGATGATGCCACCTGAAATGATGGATGATGGATGATGCCTACTGGAATGATGGATGATGGATGATGGATAAGGTAAGAGAGGGACCTGGATTCCTTTGCTGGAGAGAAGCTGTTTCAAGTCGGCCAGCTTGAGGTCACCCACGAGGACGGACTTGTGGGGGGAAGGAGGGGAGGAGAGAGGTAGCAGCGAGAGCGTGTCGTCGGCCTTCTCCACTTCCCCATCCACCCACGCTATTTCGTAATCACCCAGCTGTACAGCCAGAGGGATGGATGTATAAAACAAGCCGAAAGCGATGCCTAGGACCGGCATGATTAATAGAGAATCATATTATATATATGTAGAATAAAGAACTATGGGGATAGATAAGTAGAAAAATATACGACTGAGATAGAGGGGGGGGGGACCATGTGGATAGCTAAGCAGAGGGAAGACAGGAGAGATTAGGAGACAGAATATTAAGAAAGTTATAGCGAGAGAGCTGAGTGGTAGGCATGTAGGGAGGGAAGACCGTAGTCGATTAAACAAGTAGTCAGCGAAAGAGAGAGAAAGAGCTGGGTTTTTTTTTGAAAGAAATTAGAGCTGGAATATTAGTAGGTAGACGATAGTGAGAGAAAGAGACGTTACTGTGGATAAGTTGAGAGAGGATGAGTGATCGGCAGATAGACTGCAGCAAGAGAGAGAGAGAGAGACAGAGACAGAGAGATATATATATGTACACATAGAGAGAGAGAGAGAGATAGAGAGAGAGACAGAGACAGAGACAGAGAGATATATAAATGTACACATAGAGAGAGAGAGAGAGAGAGAGAGACAGAGACAGAGAGATATATATATGTACACATAGAGAGAGAGATAGAGAGAGAGAGACAGAGACAGAGAGATATATATATGTACACATAGAGAGAGAGAGAGATAGAGAGAGAGACAGAGACAGAGACAGAGAGATATATAAATGTACACATAGAGAGAGAGATAGAGAGAGAGAGACAGAGACAGAGAGATATATATATGTACACATAGAGAGAGAGATAGAGAGAGAGAGAGAGACAGAGACAGAGAGAAATATATATGTACACATAGAGAGAGAGAGAGACACAGACAGAGAGAAATATATATGTACACATAGAGAGAGAGATAGAGAGAGAGAGAGATGTACAGAGGGGGAGAGAGAGGGGAGGGACATGAAACTGTGCCGATATGTCAGCGAGAGAAATGGAGAAGTACAGATACAGGTAGACAAATAAAGAGATAAAACATGAGATATTAATAGATAAGAGGAAATAGAAGAGTGAAGTAACATGATAGCCGGAGAGGTCAAAGGAAGCAGGAGATAAACATAACAGGGCCAGGACTGCATATATAACAAAATTTACAAGGTATGAAACCAAATATATTACCTTTTTGAAGAGGACATCACTCATTAGCCTCTCTGACAGCTGCACCTGTTGTCATCATATTTATGAAGAATGAAAATAGAGCTATGCCAAAAAACGATGGCCTTTCGAATCATAATGATAAAAAGAGAAAGAAAAACTTACACCATAAATAATATTTTTTTTTTAATTTAACCATCACATAATAATTTCATTTAACTGCATCATTAGGTTCCTTGAACTATTTACCTTGTATGCGCTGAGGTCTGACGTCACATCTATAGTTTCTTCAACCTTTGGGGCATACACATGTTGACAAAGGTGTTTCAAGCAGTGCTGCTTCAGATGATCAGTTGCCTCGGCAGACCCGTGAACAAGTACCTTTTTTCAATAAAAGGATAAATAAACATTTTTAGCAAAACTGTTATTAATCGGACGCTAAATTCATGTCAAAATGGCTTTCCTGATGAACTCTTTGGAATAAACCCCTTATTTTTAAGCTGGATTAGGGTCTAAAAATCGGCAATTCTGACATAAAAAATACCAGGAGAAAAGGCCAAGAGTCCAGCTTTATCAAATTTTCGAGATTGCATTTTGATCTGATCGATCGACTTGGGCGATCTGATCCTGATCAAGG
>NC_135842.1:7060000-7070000 GCF_029677425.1 Wolffia australiana
TTGAAAGAAGATCTAAAAGTTTTAAGTTGAACTTTAATAGTACAATGAAAAAGATACAATATTTTAGAAAAGCTACCGACCAGTAAGATGAAAATTTTGAGAGTACTTCAAACTGGTGACATTTGAATTCTGGAAGGCAGAGTCTACGTCATCCAGACTAAATAAGTCGAAATCCGACATTTGCTGGAAAATAAGAAAAACAACATTAGTCTACTATAACTAAGAAATGTGAACTTAATAAATTTATTGAAAACATATAAATAGGCCAAAATGAAAAACTTTCGTATACACAGTATCAAAAAATTTAGAGAGAGCTAAATAAATGAAAAGGATGCCATAAACTTCTTAATCTCTAGTGATGTAACATATAAGAAGAAACAGAGGTGGATATACAGAAATCGGGCTGAGATGTAACATACAAAAAGCTGAAGGCCCTTCATTTCGCGCCAAGTAATATCCTCTAGAGAGTTTCACCATGGCTGACTTATTTACGGTATAGAAAATACAGACTGCTATAATACAGAAGCTGGAAGAAGCCTTTCTGCCCGAACATTGATTGAAAATTTCTAGATCTCTATTCCACCCAGAATTCAATTATTCCTGTCAGTCAGATTCAAACGTGAAATGTTTCGTGAAAAAAGATTCACGACTTATGTAAACTTCAATAATTAAAGCATTCCACAAAAAAAAGGAAATCCCTACAAAATTTGCAGGCGTGCAAAGTTTTCGGCGAAAATTGATCTGCTGGGGAAGCAATTGAGGTAAAATCTCTGGACCCCAATATTGTATTGTTTGCGGAAGTGTTTAGCGGCATCAAATGTATTTTTGCAAGAACTTCGAAGCTGAAAGACAAGAGAAAAGGCTCACCTTACGAGAGAAGTAGTGATCATACATTGTCAACTGTCCCAACCTAAGAACCGGCTCCGTGAGATAAACCGGAGCAGAGAGTCCCAAGTGCTTCATTGCATAAGCCAAGGCTCCAAGATGAAGAACGTCGGGATGGGATAGCAAGACAGCATCAACTTTGGAACAAACTCTGCGAAATTAAACTCGCATTAACTCATGAATCACTCAAAAACGTTAAAACCCTCGGACAAAAGAATTCGAGGTCAGCTTGAAAAATTCAGCGCGCGCACGCAAAATTTACAAGAATAAACTCTCCAAACATGAATCAAGGAATGGCGATGAAGTTGTGAGATGCTATTAAAATTACCTTGACAGCGGTTGGAGGAGATTGACGTCGAAGAGATCATTCCATCCGCAATCAACCAGGAAGTTAAATCCATCAACGGAGACGAGGTAAGAAAGAGGATTTTCGTTGTATACGCCGCAGAGCGGGGTCACCTGGACCGACGTTCCCATCGACCAGTTCGTCTCCACTGAGCCACACCCGCAGACCGAAGAACTGAACTCAAAAAAATTATATATATACAAGAGTTCGAGGTTCAAGAGCAAGCCCAAATCTGATATCTGGATTTTCGGCCCAACCTCCTACATGGAGTTTGGTCTGTTCTAGCCTTCTAGGTAGTGTTCGCCGGTCCCGATACCGATATCGGATTACGGTATTAGGATGGATGCTGTACTGGATACCAAAAATCAAATATTCGGTATCTGTTTTTTTGATATCTAGATATCAGTTAACGATATTGGATATCAGTTGCTACAGTGCCGATATCCGACATCGGTATTTGTCCCGATGTCGTCATCCGCCTCCGTCTCAGACCGGTATTGGATTACGGTACTGGGACGGATGCTGTACTGGATACCGAAAATCAAATATTCGGTATCCGTTCTTTCCGATATCTGGATATCGGTTAATGATATCAGATATCGGTTGCTACAGTGTCGATATCCGATATCGGTATTTGTCCCGATGTCGTCATCTGCCTCCGACTCACGAGGAAGATGACGATATCGTATATCGGTGTTGGATATCGGATTCCAATATCCAACTTAGGGGGGTTGTACATAAATATAATTTAATCATTTTTACTGAGAGGTTAGACGAGTCAACTTGCGGAAGAGGGAAGTTGGAAGCTCGTTTAATATATACGTGTCGAACTTTTTTTCTTCCATATGGGATAACATCATGATTCTGAGTTTAATATCAAACTCCGAATGCTTCATCCCATATGGGAGAAAATAGAAATTTCGGACTGTATTTATTGGATGAGGTAATAATATCTTAAATGTATTACATATATAACTGGCTTAAAATATATTGAATATTATAATATTACTATATCATTTAATAAATATTATACATCCATATGGGATAACAGGGTTCAATTTTTTATGTAAACGACGAATACTGTTATCCCATATGGAAGAAAATAAAAATCTTGCACTATATATATTAACCGATGTTGAAAACATATCAAAAGCATCTGGTGTTGGATGTATACAAATCATTGAAGGTGATGAATAATATTATTTTTTTTCCAGTCGATACTGGATATCGATATCCGGATATCGGTTCCGATATCCGGATATCGAAATCCAATATCTGGTATCCGATATCCAGATCGTCCTTAGCCCTCCGATATACATCATCGATATCTGTCTACACCTAATGGACGAACATCGTCCGATATCTGATATCCGATATCAGACACCGTCCTAGTTTTTTCCCGGATATCGGATATCGGGTGTCCAATACCAGATATCGGTTGGACAAACACTAGTTCTAAGTAGGGAACCTAGCAGTCGATCTTAGTTTTAGCAAAAATCTAAACCTAGACCTGAAGTTTGCGCCAGTCTCGGACCTAGTCCGAGTCTGTGCAAAATGCCAAGAAATCAAAATGGCCACGTCAGGTGGCAAAATATCAGCCATCAGAAATATTAAAAGTAATGATTTTATATGTATTTTCTGTACGCTTTAACTTTTCAAAAATTTCGTACGGCCATCATCCATGACAGTCGTTCCACCACATCACGCATCCTCGGCACCCTGTCTCCGTCACGTCCCATCACTACCACTTTGTCATCCTTCACCGTCACCATCACGGACCTGTAAAATGGTCACCGTCACCATCACGTCATCTGTCATGTGTCCGTCATGGTGACGCGTGACGAGACGGATGACGTGTGCCAATTCCTAGAGTCAAAGTTTAATATTTAAAATTCATTAATTAGTAAAAGTTAATGTTGAAAAATAACCTGAAATTTTGCTCGTGGAACCAGTGCAATAAATCAAATAAAATCTAGGCATGAGTTTGCACTTCTAGTGTTAAACAAATATTGTAAAAACATAATGTTCTCATTTCAATGGGTTCCACTCAACTTGGTGTCCTTCCAAGTGGATTACATTTTGCAAACCAAGGAGTTTATAATGATGGACTTCAAATGGGCCACGCACATGGGATTGAGGGAGATCATGAGATTTCGAGGGAAATATAGAAAGATTGAGAGAGGGAGAGGAAAAGATATAGAGTTGGAGAGGGGGAGAGAATTAGGGAAATAGATATAATTAGAGGGGGAGAGAGTGAGAAGGAAATAGATGGAGTTAGAGAAGGGCCGAGAGTATGGGAAAGAGATGGAGAGGGTGTGTGTGTGTATGTGTGTGCGCACATGTGTGATTGAGAGAGGGAGATAGTGATACTGAAAGCGATAGAGTTAGAGAGGGAGATAGATTAACAAGGAAAGATGTATAAATATTTTGGAATCCACATTTAAAATTAAGCTCCAATCATGTTCTAACACATACCCTCTACTTTTTTCATAAAGTTACAATTATTTGCATATAACAAGTCCATTAATCATGCGGTGACATAACTTGTCAAATTTGATCAAAATGTGCCAATCATTTGCATGAAAATCCTTGATTCAGCCACCAATCCAATCACATTCTGTCATATGAACCTCAAATGATAGAAAGTAAATCGGAATTGTGATGTATTCAATGATTTTACCCCATCATCAAATCAAGTTATACCACATGTACATTTACATTTAAAACACATTTCGGCGCATTTTACTGTGAAATAAAGATCATTTTTCTCATCTCCCTACGTCTGTGCGTTAAATTGCATTTATTGTCAGTGAAATCCATATTTTTCTATTGGCTGCAATCTAAACAAATAAGATTGTGACATTTGGCGTAGCAAGATATTTCAAACTACTACTGCAGCTGATATTGGGTGACCATATCAAAATAAATGCTAAATCGAGTATCAGTAATGGGAAATGGAATCACACCCTTTGTCTTTACCCATTACCATATTTTGGTTGATGATATCAGATATTGGTTAGCGCTGATATTGAGGTGTGTGCTTGTGAGCCCATGCTAAAGTTTCAATTAAGTTATGCCAATAACCGCACCAAGAAATTATAAACATAAAGGCAGTAGCCAAGACAAGATGTCTAAATAAGAACACCCAAGCCTCAATTGATAACTATTCAAACCAAAAGGGTTATATCGAATGATAAGTTATTAAGAGTTTAACTAGAGATAATATATTGACCATCCCATCAAATAAGTGGAGGATCCAATAAATTGTGAAACATTAACTTGCCATAGTGTATTGTGTTTCCAAAGCAAATAAACATTAACCCATCCAATGGTATTTAAGACATAATCTGATAATATTATTATTTTAGGTGTGGCGTTACTCCTTTATCTAGTTCTTATGAGTTTTTTATTTATGGATGGTGGGTTTTATTTTTGAGTGGCTGGTAGACAAATAAAAAAAATCACCTAATGAAAACACTCTAGTAGTAAACTACATTAAATTAATAATCATAGTGAGAATCAAAGACACATCCTCTCTTTGGCAATGATAATATTTTACAATTACACCATATCCACTTTTTTAATACACACACATATGTCCACTCTTATATCGCATATAATATATTGTATTTGTGTTTGGTTCACATTTAAGCAGGATCTGATAGTATTTCTTCTTTCAGGAAGATTTCAATTTCAAAAGCCAATACGAGAAAATAATTTATCAAAAAATGATATCAATGATATGATATCATTGACAAATGTAAAACAAAAGAAATAAAACAATATGATATATTTCTTTTTGTTTCAAACTTTAATTCATCACTATCCTCCACTTTGGCAAAGAGGAATTTTATTAGTAGTTGTGTTTTGGGTGGAAGAAATATATATGAAAAATTCAAGAGATGAGAGAACTGAGTATTGCTACCAAAAAATTGGGGGGGTTACTTTTCTACAAAACACTTGAAAAATGAAACAAAAGAACTCAAATCGTTTCTCATTTTTCGTGTTATAAAGAAGTCATTCGTCGACCTAGAAACATATGATCCATGCTCCAGTATCATAAATTTATAAATTACTACCATGGTTTTAGTAAAATATGATTTGGATATGTGTTGCTATAAATTTACTCCAGATTAAAAGGATTTCAGTTATAATTTTCCTTGCGACGACCCGAGACGGGGCATTACTTGTGATGTTTTGACTTGGGGTACACTTTATTTGGCAGTGTTCTGAATTAGGGGTAGGATGAAGATACACAATATGGGTTCTCGTGATCATATTTTAAATTAGGAATTATGTTTTAAATATTTGTGGAAAAATAGCCCACTCTAGAACCATGAGAGAGTCAATCCACGACGATGCAAGGGACAACCGTACTGTCATTGTCTCTCTCTAGGCTCAACTTGATTGTTTCCATGTGGGATTAATCAAGCCTATTAGAATTCTAATTCAATACAATGATATGAACATATAATTTATAAAACTGTTTTTTTTCTTCCATGTGAGACAATGTCTCTACAAGTAAAAAATGATAATATCTGGCATAATTATTATTAGGTAAGGGACTGAGTCTCTGCTACTAACACCCGTCTATCTATATACAGTATATATATATATATCAGATTCAGTCACATCTCTTCTGTCCAAAATTTTCATCCGTCACTTGTATAACAACCCTAGACATGGTTGCTATTTTCTGTTCGTTTAAAGCGAACAAAATATGTGCACAGAAGAACTGCACATGGACTTGTTCTTTGTTATGTTCTTTTTTATTTTTAAAAACAAACAAAATTCACACATTAGAACAAAATTAGAACAAAATTCGCACAAAGCGAACAAAAGAACTGCACACGGGTCTGTGCGATCTTCTGTTAGAATTCGTTTTTGTTCTGTTCGGAAAACCAAACAGAACCAACAATTCACACAAATTCGCACAAAAAGAACTGAACGACCACATCTACTTACAGCTGGGGCTGCTAGAAGGATGACAGAATTGGATGGTGGGGATGAAGGCTCAAAGACTGATGATGAATGATGGAACTGTTCAGGAGGAAAACTCAGTCAGTCGTTTGTCACTCAGTCTGAAGTTGCAATATGTTTCCATCTGATGGGCCGGACTACGTCTGTTAACCTAGAGTAAATCACCAGCACCCAATGACGATACGAATCGGACAGAGAGCAAGGCATGAATACTTTAGTTGGAGACCGTTCCTAGATACGGCTAGATAACTGATGACGGTAAAGGCCCAATGGTTTAAATAAGTGAAACAAAGCCATGAACATTGTTGAAATACCTTTTTTTTTAAATTGAAATTATATAAATACCCCTTGAAATGACCCTTCTTTATGA
This sequence comes from Wolffia australiana, assembly GCF_029677425.1. Taxonomy (NCBI): domain Eukaryota; kingdom Viridiplantae; phylum Streptophyta; class Magnoliopsida; order Alismatales; family Araceae; genus Wolffia; species Wolffia australiana. The sequence goes on from NC_135842.1 coordinate 7,066,582, forward strand.
ATAGCGGTATTGATCAATTTAGACTTGAGAGGGGGAGATCGTAGCGTGACATCTCAGCGATCATAGGCGCATTCAACGTTTTTGATGGATCTCGAGTTCATTTCGGAGGAAAGTTTTCTATCGTTGATGTGAGGATCACCCTGATCTTCCACTGTCTTGTTTCGTTTACCGGTCGATGGACGAATCATGAATCTCGCTCCTGTGTAAGCAGAATTTGTATTTTTGTTATTCTTTTTTGACATGTCGGGTCGAAACCAATTTGACCCTTTTGCTCGTTCTGCCAGAATCGGAGATCTTACATTTGTATTATTTTCCTCTCTTAATAGTGCGTCGCAGTCGGCTTCGCATTTCATCAAGGGATAACGATTTGAAAGAGTGGAGTGTCTTTGAATCCGCTCAGGAGATCTGGGAGGGAATGATAGATTAGAAGTAGTTCAAGGTATGTGCGGCAAACGCTTCAATTAATATTTTCTTTAAGTGGAAAAGGAGAAACATTGACGAAGATGCTTCTATTTCCGATACCAGCGCATTCGTTGCCCCAAATTGATTTGCATTTCACAAGGCGCTGCGAAACTGAAGTTTCGAGACGGGATCTGCTTCCTAGACTTCTTTTGCAGATTGAAATCTTCTATTTCCTTGAATGAACCTGGAAAATTCCATTTCATTGTGATTTTATCTTATTGTCATTCAACAAGTTTGTATGATAATAATCTTTCGATGAAACACAGAATGTGTTGTTCTATAGGAAAATATTGTTCCCCAAAACCCAAGTTTACTGTCCTGGATACATTTTATTCTTTGTGATGTGAAATTTATTATATTATTTTTCTTGCAGAGTTCAAGAACTGATTATTGTTTTTCATAACAAATATTTCTTAAGGATGGCCGCTGCTGCTAGCTCATTGGATAGCAGCTGTGAATTCGGTGATCACCATGCACCATTAATAAGTGGTCTTCCTGATGACATTGCTCTTATTTGTTTGGCATGGGTTCCTAGAAGATATTACAACATTCTTAGATGCGTTTCAAAGCGGTGGAAGTCATTGCTTGGAAGTAAAGAATTTCAGCAGAGCCGTAAAGAACATAATATGCAGGAAAGCTGGGTATATGCAGTGTGTAGACTTGCCTCTGGAAGAATTGCTTATTATGTTCTTGATCCATTCTCACGAAGGAGATGTTGGACAGCTCTTCAAAGTGTGCCTCCTCAATGTTGTAAGAGGGAGGGCATGTCTTTTGAAACGTTGGGCAGTAAACTGTTTGTTTTAGGTGGTTGTAGTTGGCAGGAAGACGCTACCGATGAAGTTTACGTTTATGATGCATTTACTAATACATGGGGAAGGGCCGCCTCAATGCCCACGCCAAGGTAATGTTAATCATTATATTTCCTTTGCTGTAGGTGTTATTTTTTTATCCTTAAGATGCCGATGAATGTATTAATACGATCAATAGAGAGATAAAGGGTTAGCCTCCCAACTTCTTTTACTCAGAGTAGTGTGCAGTATTCTATAACAAAGTCCACCTACTTTAAGTTTTTTCTTCCTTATTCTTCTTCTTTTAGCTAACTTGGTGTGAGAATTTATTCCATACAAAAATATAAAGGCATTATCTCTTCAACGACTCAACCATGTCATAAATGTAAATTTTAATCTGGCTTGTCAGAAATTTGTGATCAAAAGATATATATATCACGAAAAATTAATTATTTATCATTATTTTTATGGTCTATGCATGATTTGCTACAAAATCTTAACTATGATCCCATCGTCATAAAAAATACAAAATAGGTCCCCTCAGATTAAAAGAAATCAAGATGTGGAGTTCCATCAGGATTGTAACTTATTGATCCATCCCCTCTTTGTTTTCTGTGTCTCAGGTGCTATTTTTTATCAACGGTCCTGGGGAATGGGATCTATGTAGCCAATGAAGCCTATGTGAGCTCAACACCACTTCAAACATGGGATATGTATGATACATGTTCCAACATCTGGATCAAGAACCATGATCTTCAGCTTCCTACAGACGTCCATAAGCTCATCCCATTACATGGTATGATCTATACCATCCATGAGCTGTCACCTAACGTGTTCTATCGAGGCATTCTCGGTTCGACAGCTGGAGACGAGGGGAAATGTCTGGCAGGTCCTGATCTTGCACTATGTTGCTACAGCCCCACGGTCCTTGTCGGAGAGAACCTGTACATGCTGGATCAATCACAAGGGGCAAAACTAATGATGTGGCGGAGGGAACATGATCAATGGGATATGGTAGGCAGACTCTCGCCATTGCTGATCAAACCGCCATGTCAACTCGCGGCTTATGGTCGGACCATACTTGTTGTGGGGAGAGGACTGACAGCTGCCGCCTTTGATGTGGACAAGGCTGGAAGGGTGATAGGTACTATGGTGAGCTCTTATTCCATTCCTGAGGTGGACCCCTCCATCTCTGTACTTAGTTGTAAGACTATAACTCTATGACTGTCTGATTTCACTGATAATTCCATCTGTATTGTCTTTATATTACACAAAAATAATGCTAAATTGTTTTTTTTTTTGACACTTCTCAAGTAATTATGCACCATGGCACATGACTCCCTTTTCCAGGGCAATGAATTGTGACTGGTATTGTCTGAACTGTCAACCAGAGAGCCTCGACAACTACTATGTTTCTTTTATTTCTTTTTCTCTTATTTGTATTTCTCTTAAGTACATTCTTCTAGGCCCATTTATCCTCAGGCCCACTATATAACCCCATAAGACAGTGGGGGTCAATGGAAGAGTTTGATTTTCCTTTTTCCAAAAGCCCTAGCCGATGCATCTCAACCGTGAGAAAGAGAGAATCTTCAACGTGACATGAACAACCATCTTTCCTCGACTGGTACTTGCTGGAATGTGACACAATCCACCTCCTATCTAGGAGTAGTCTTGTCATTTTTTCCCCTAAGGGCCTTATAGCGAAAGGTAGCACAGCCTAGAAGAATGAAGTAGATTGCTTATCTGTTCATGGCTACATCCCCTCTCTCCGAATGCAATCTCCATGCCTTGTGATCATCTCTACTTCACCTCATCTTCAGGCGGCTGGTCCCCGATTGATCCCTGCCTCCTTTTTTGAACCTCTCTTTGGATCAGTACTGCTCTAGTCTTCAACCCAGGGAACATGATGGCACGCAACAGCCAGAGTCCTTTGAGACGTCTTCGGAGACGCCGTCATCGTCATCAGCGCCTCTGCTGGTTTGCGGTTAACCCAACCGGCACACCAAGGTGACCAGGAAGACGCCCGGGTTCAAATACCCCGGGTGAAAGCACGTTCGTGTTCGTTCAATTTTTCAGTATCATTCCGTTTGTGCGTTTGTCCGTTGTTTTGTTCGCTACGCCATCGTGTACTCCTTGTCTTTCTTTACTTCTTTATTCTGTCCGTCGTTC
>NC_135842.1:7075000-7112500 GCF_029677425.1 Wolffia australiana
AGCGACTAAAAAAATCCATAATTCTAATTCCGGTTGCTACCAAAACTCAATGCCACCTCAACAAAATGATTTACTTATTTCTAAGTTTCATGTTATAATTTATTTTATTCTGTTCTTATCGTTGATATGGAGTGATTTAAGATGTTTATTTTACTCTGGTCTACGGGTATTCCCCGTCAAATTGAGACCGTTTATATTTTACCCATTGAGTGACTTAGTATGTAATTAGCTAGAGTAATTTTGCTGTGGTCAGAGTCGGATACGACTTGTCAAGTATTCACACCACTTTAAATAGTTATTCCATTAGTCGATTATTTTACCCAATGTTTTTTGTTTAGTGTGTGTGATGTAAGAAAGATACAGAATCATATCAGTCAACATGGGAAATGTATCAAGTAATTTCGAAAATGAGATCTCATGAGCATCTGAAATCAGTATCTGTACCCATTTCCCACGAGACATATGTTGACCGCGTTCTGAATCAGAGATAAATTGATCCTTGATTATATGATCACTTACTCTTTCTCTTGAACAATGAGTGTTCAGTGGAATGGTCTTGTTTCCCTCTTAAGACACAGAGAAGATTCTACAAACTCACTAGGAATATTGTGCAGTCCTTATTACAGAACTAGACCAGAAACATTGGATGTGGGTCTTGTACCCCGGGCGTAAGGTAGATCAATAACATGCGCATCCGTCCCTGACTTCTATAAAATTTTAAAGGATAGATCTCCTCGGTGATGTAGGTAAGAATAAAACTTTGGCATTTTCGCTGGATGCAATCGGATCATTGCAGGATCACCTTCTTGCCATTTGTGAAAGGGATGATGCATACGGGATCGTTACTTGTAAATATCATTTTATACAAAAAGGTATTTCTAAAAGGTAATTTTATGAATATATATTAAGATTTCTCCCGGCGGCCTTGATGACAATGCAATCGTCACAACAACTGGTTTGGCCGAACTGACCTGTTGCAGTGCACGAGCCAAGACGAGATTGACTTTTCATCAACGGCGATACCTATGGTCGAGCGTGTGTTTTAGGGGGAAGCGAACATAATAAAGAAGCGTACATCTTCTTCTTCTTCTTCCTCTTCTTCTTCTTCTTCTTCTTCTTCTTCTTATTCTTCTTCTTCTTCTTCTTCTTCTTCTTATTCTTCTTCTTCTTCTTCTTCTTCTTCTTCTTCTTCTTCTTATTCTTCTTCTTCTTCTTCTTCTTCTTCTTCTTCTTCTTCTTCTCTTCTTCTTCTTCTTCTTCTTCTTATTCTTCTTCTTCTTCTTCTTCTTCTTCTTCTTCTTCTTCTTCTTCTTCTTCTTCTTCTTCTTCTTCTTCTTCTTCTTCTTCTTCTTCTTCTTCTTCTTCTTCTTCTTCTTCTTCTTCTTCTTCTTCTTCTTCTTCTTCTTCTTCTTCTTCTTCTTCTCTTCTTCTTCTTCCTCTTCTTCTTCCTCTTCCTCTTCCACTTCCTCTTTCTCTTCCTCTTCTTATTCTTCTTCTTCTTCTTCTTATTCTTCTTATTCTTCTTTTTCTTCTTCTTCTTCTTCCTCCTCTTCTTTTTCTTCCTCTTCTTCTTCCTCTTCTTCTTCTTCTTCTTCTTCCTCTTCTTCTTCTTCTTCTTCTTCTTCCTCTTCTTTCTCTTCTTCTTCTTCTTCTTCTTGTTCTTCTTCTTCTTCTTCTTGTTCTTCTTCTTCTTCTTCTTCTTCTTCTTCTTCTTCTTCTTCTTCTTCTTCTGCTTCTCCTCCTCCTCCTCTTCGTCGTTCTTCCCTGTGGTTTGAAGACGGGCGGCGTCCGCGGTTTGAAGACGGGCGGTGTCGGCGGCTGGATACGGGCGTTGGCGGGCAGAGACTGGGCGTCTATTCCGAAGACGGGCGGCGTCGGCGGCCGGATATGGGCGGCGTCCGCAGTTTGAAGACGGGGGGCGTCGGCGGCCGGAGACGGGCGGCGTCGGCTGTCGGAGAGGGGTGGCGTCGGCGGCCAGAGAGGGGTGGCGTTGGCTGCCGGAGACGCGTGGCGGCGGCGGCGGCGGCCAGAGATGGGCGGCGTCGGCGGCCGGAGAGGGGCCGCGTCGGCGGCCGGAGAGGGGCCGCGTCGGCGGCCAGAGACGCGCGGCGGCGGCGGCGGCGGCGGCTGGAGACGGGGGGCATCGGCGGACGGAGACGGGGGTGGCGTCAGCGGACGGAGACGGGCACCGTCGGCGGACGGAGACGGGCGGCGTCGGCGGCGGCCGGAGTTGTGGATGCCACCGTGGAGTCCACCTGGCTGCCACGGTGGAAGCCACGTCAGCAGTTGACCGTCGCTGACCAAAAAAAAAGAAGACACCACTAGGCGTCTTCTTATTAGTTCGTGCTATTTTTTGAACAAGCATGAAAGTTCATGCTGCCCGGCTGACAAAAATGAAAGTTCTTGCTCGTTCGTAGTATTTGCCCATTTTTTTATCCAGTCATATAGATGACAGAGGAAGGAAAGACGAAGCTACCCTCAAAATTTCAGCTTGGTCAACCTTCCAGATCAGCTATCAAGTCCTACAGTTGGATGATTCCTAGCGGTTGATTTAAAATAATGATTTCTCTCTCCTCATCACCGCCACCATGTTGCTTTACGGTTGTCTTTGGCTTGGCATTAAATGAAATAAGTGACTCACATGCTCCCGCTTCATCCTATATAAAAGGCATGTGTCGCACCACTTGTCCCCATAAGAAAAAGGATTAACTGATGATAAAAAAGGTGTGTGATGTGTCACTCTGTCAGCGTGTGCCAAGTCTCCTCCCTATCTTTTTTCAGCCATTAAACTATTGACACATGGGTCCCATATATACACATGAGTGCAATGTGCTTGTGGATTCGCGTAGGTGTCACCACATGTTGGGACAACTTTGAACCAGTCAAAAGAGATTTAAAAAGTAATCTTATTTTATATTACTCTATCATTTTCTGATACTGGATTCATTGCAATAAAAAAGACCCTTTTATCGGCAATGTCACCTCTATGACTAAAAAAGCAAAATCTTAAGTAATCGCCGGTAATTATGGCATCGCGATTTGCAATGAAATAATGGAACTTTTTCACAATGATTAGAGTCCTAATCAGATTGCCTGACATGTCACAATCAAGGATTAATATACTAATCATTGTGAAAGAAAAATTTAAAATAAATATACATTATAAAATATTTTTTTGTAAAAATGTAAAAATGGAGGAAAAATTATATTTGACTAATAATGATATTTCTCAATATACTGTCAGAAAAACTCAAAAAAAACTTAAATTTCATGAAATTCAAAACATGATTGTAAAAAAAGATTTAATCATTTTAGAAGACACATATATAATCAGTTTAATTAAAATAAGCCTGAAATATCATCATGTTAATCTATAACAGGGGTTAACAAACTCCTTTTTATCTTCTAGGGTACAAGGCGTAGCTTGGCATCCCATAGGGTGGTAACTAACGCAATCAACTAGGTTGAATCAATCATTGGTTAATTTATCAATAATCTGATTGATAGTTTTTAATTTTTAAGGGTAGACAACAAAAGGTTATTGGGTCGTAAGATTCACTAACTATACTGATAAGTGGACCTTGATGAATACAAGCCTATTATTTTCATGAAATGCTCATGGTATTTTATGAAATGTTTCCAAGATTATTGAAAAAGGGGCGACAGGAGCATTTGATACAATGCCCTTGTGAGTCATTTTGAGTGCTATTTTTCTTCTTTTTCTCCTTCTAGGTGATGCTTCTGCTGAATCTAGATGGAGAGAAATCAAATTTCATGCAACATATTTTGAGGAAAAGATGAGGAGATATAGTGCTTTCAATATCAGCTAGACACGTCTGGAGATGAGATACTCATTGGAGGAACCAGGAAATATGAGGTCATTTTTTTATTCATTTATGCTATCAATTTTCATATTTTTCTTCAATTGGATATTTGGCTACACTATTGAGCTCCGATTGAAACAATCAAAGCCAATGTTCCCACCTTAAACTACATCAACCAAGATAAATGAAGTAAATTTGAAAAAGACCATGATATTTTTAATAATGGATAAATTATAGTGAGTGAATTTCTTATAACATGAGGTGATAAAAAAAGAATCATGATATAAAATCATGAATGGATATACTCAATGACATAAAATCATGATTTTCAAGAGTTTGTTTTAGACATGGAATTCAAATACAGTATTAAAGTGATTCAATTTTGTTTAAGTTCATTTCAAATAACTTCAAAGAGTTCCTTTATTGTTCAAAAAGGAAGTCTTTGAAATTTGAAAATCATTCACATTAAATATGTTGTGTTACATGATGCGTATATTAAGTCCTGATTCAAGAGTGCCATAGATTTTCGGAGAAAAAATATTTCAGCCAATTTTTTTTTGAGCCTATCACTGTTGGAATGAAGCATTTAAGTTATTCTTTAAAGTTCTTTCCCTTATATGGCATGAATTTGAGACAATCCATAATTCATATGGGGGAAATTGTGTTTAGTAGAGGAAGGTTATTTATTCCTCTATTTTAAAAAATGCATCATTAAATTATGCATAGAAAAAAACTAAGAAGAATAGTGATTTTTCTTCAAAAATAATTTGTAACACATCCTTTGAATAGCCAAACCAAGACAACAAACCCTGATAGTCTACTGAGGATTAATCAACTGTAAAATGATATATTTCATATTACTTTTAGGAATATTAAAATACAATATGTTAGTTTTTATTCTTTGATGCATTCAGTTTTTCCCCTGTTCATGATCACCCAGAAAGTCAATTTACAACCTAATGATGGTATTATTCAAATGGAAATGACATAATGTGACATTCTTTTAAGACTTGAAATAAGTATCCATGATATGAAGAAAAAAATTTTTAAGATGGGATAAACAATATGAAGTGAATGTCTATAAATAAACTTCACGAACACAAAAGATGAAATTTTATATATTCTCATCGATCTTCAATCGACATCTCTAACCTCATTCAAAATGCACCTCAAAAAATCAAAAAAAAGTTCAATATCTACATACCCTAACATCTAGTTTATGGTTGATGTCAAAAACATGAGTAATTAATGGTGGATTAGGAAATTCTGAAAGTGATGATCAGTATTGGGATGGAGGGTTGAAGTAAAATTTTACTAGGCTCTACGAAAAAAGTTGCTGAGAAAAAAATTTAAAGTAATTAAATCAGTTTATTAATGGGTTTAATTTATCGCAGAGTATTTAAACAAAAATCTTGATCTATTGAAACTATCACACATGAAGGAGAATTAAATGAAAAGGGTGCAACATAGATGAAAATGTGTTTCTAAAATACACCATTTCTGAGGGTCTATCAATCAGATATATAAGAATCAGGATAATTTGAATTATTATCCATGATTTGTATTTTTTTCATATTTAAGGCAGAATAATAATATCAACATTCTTATTATCAATTTATTTATGGGTATTGATTTGATTCGTACATAAACATATGTTACACTTATACATTCATTTTTCCAGAAATAAATTAGAGTAGTCTAGTAATTTTTTTACTTATTTATGATTTTTTGTTTATTATGAAATGTCATAATTATTTGTTGATGAATTTGAGTTAAGAACAAAGAATAATCTACTATGTTATGCTAGGCTTTAATGGTCTCCCATGTAGGCCATCGGAGCACATTGGAATGGAAATGAGATATGAATCTCTTGAGATATTTCCTCTCTTCATTATACTTGTAACAGAGTTTCCTTCTGTATTCTACTTGTTGGGGTCATCTGCTTCCTATCCTTCTTTGATTAGCTTTTTATTTCTTCATTATTCTTCCCAAATTCGGAACCTTGATTGTTTAGTTATTCCTCTTCACCCTCTTACTTTTTTGAGAACATCAACAATACGACCTCCAAGCATATAAAAAAGATAAGGGGGGTCATTATCGGTTGGGTGATTCACCAACCAACCCAGTTGTGATTGATAATAGAATGATATTAAAAAATAAAAGGTTACAAAGTAAATGAGTTCTCCATTGAACCAACCGTTATGGAGTAGATGAGCTCTCCATTGAACCCAAAATTAAGAAGTAAATAAGTCTAAATAAGGTCCATGTACAATCCATACTAGATCTGACCAACTGCCCATCCTACCTCCGCTATGTTCTTGACAACCCATCCTTGTCTCAGTAGACTCTTTCAATGGCATGTTTTGGTCAGTTTACCCACTACTTAGAAAAAGAGAGCCACCAGTTCAGGTAAAACATAATAATATCCAAGCGTGGACAATTAGATATTCAACCCATAATCATGGTGACCCAATTGCAAGAGTGGATCTTTACTACCTGAGCTATAAAACATTTGAACTTGGTAAAATAAAAAAAACAAATGGTTTGCATGCTCAGTAAGCCTAGTGACATCACATGTATAGTCACTTGTGACATGTGACATCTGACAAGTGAGAAATGCCCATAAGAACATTTTTTCCTACTTAAATACAGGCTGGATAGAATCTGGTTACATGAGGGTATGAAAAGACACTCAATTTTCATTAATGAGAAGAAACTACCAGAAGAACCTCCTTGATCATAGTCATCTGATATTTTTTTCTTCACAAAATTTTTATTTTTTTAATTAGTCTCAAATTTTTTTGACAATGCAAAAAAGTATTCCATTTCTGAGTGTGATTCCAATTTCTTCCTAGATATGAATCAAATGCGAATAAATTATGCCTGGGATCCTAAATTCAAAGAACATTAGTTTTTTGCAATCCTCTAAGGATTATACTAATACATCAATAATACAAATTATAAGAATATCATTCTAACATTTTTTGCAATTATTGTTAGGGTCTGGGCTGTGGTCAATGATCCAAAAGGGTTTTCCCGTTGGAGTAAAATGAAAAGAAATCATCAAAATAAAAAGAGATAATTCCCTAATCACATTATGTTGACTCAAATATGAAAACACTTGGTTCTTTGAACTAGTCTCTTGGGTATACACAGATTCTCAGAATCAAGATTTATCCACAGATTCCATATTATATTATACATAATTTCAATGACCAATAAATGCGCTAGCCTCCATTATGGCAACACTAATGATAATGTCATACTGCACAAATCACAAACTGAAATTATTTTTGCATTAAGACCAGGGTAGGTGGCAGATCTAAATTGTAAAATCATAATTTCAGGGCCGGCACATGCCTGGCCAGTAGAAACATGACCAAAACAATTTCAAATATACATTTATATTTAGTTCACAACTTTCTAAAGGTTTATAGGGACATTTGACTAATAATATTTTAAGAATCCTCATCAATGCATGAAATGGTTATAGCTTAATTTTTTATTATTGTAGGAACAAATGGTGCAGATTTTGGACATTGACATCCTTGCCTTTCAGTTTCCATCATAAGCTTGAATTTTTATTTGGGCATATGAATAACTTCGCTTGTCAGAGTTATTGAGTTTCGGGGAACACTTAGAAGTAGAAAAAGGAAGACATATTTTTTAGTGCTTTGGTTACTGCAGGGTGGAGTACAAAATAAAAGCAAGAATAAGAGTAAAGAATGGTCTAGCTACTTCTGAAGACAGCTCTTAGTCACATCATGCATATCTCTGAAGTACATGTTTCATAGTTGGGGGCTCACATGGTAGCACCCATTGATGGGACAACCAGGATATGGGACTCTCGCTGCTAAATTTTTCCCCCTCCTTGTACTATGCTCTCAGATGTAGCAGAAACGAGGCCTCATTTAGCTTCCTCTCGTGTGAGCACAGGAACCTATCAAAAAAACATTAAGGGAATGGGTGAAACTTATATAATGACAGAGATTTTAGATTTCTCCTGTATGGGACTAAGCTTTTACTCATTTCAATTGTATTATAGTTTGAGCCATGGGAGAGAAGATAAAAAAGAGAGAGGATCACGATATGACAAAACCCGCATCAGGACAAAATTTTAAATGCAATGTTATAACATCCCTCCAATCTTCTCAAATAATATTGTATTGCAAGATTGAGTGCCCTAATATCCATTCTCTCTCTCTTGGAAGATGAATCGGTAGCAGGAGGGGCTGATAACGATGATGTGGCCCAATAAATCAAGGTTTCTGAGTGGGAGGGGGAGATGCTGACATGGATGAGGAGGCCCACTAATCCAGCACGGGTCTGTGGCTGTATTTTAATTGCAACTATTAAACACATGGGTAACATCAATCAGAAAGCAAGGGGCAGAGATGTGAATCTCCATCTGTAAACATCACTCCCATATCCCAGACATCTGATCTGACAATGGGATAACCAAAATATGATCATACATATTTGAAAAGAGCGGCCATAAGCCCATGCAATTGACAGAGCTAGGAGCTCCTTATTGACCCATAAAACCTGTTCTTATCATTTTTACTGGAATCTTCCATTAGGAACTTGAAATTAATAGGATATCATCCGCATGGTTTGGATAGTATGATCAAGATGATGGAAGCTCTTCTCCTACATAATATCCTCCTTTTCTTCTCCAAATTCTCTTCATTATATCATAATACCTAACAGTTACTCTGAAGCCCATTTTCTTTGCTCTGAATTTCTTTTTTCTTATATAATGTTAGAGATTAAAATAACCCTTGTTCTATCTATTCAGACTTTTATCTTTATTATAATAATATAAATAATTATTTTCTGCACAATTATCCCCAGCACTGACTTATACAAATATTTCCCCCCTAAAAAAGTATATCTATTAGTCTTATTCATCTCTTTTGTTTAACACTATTTTGCAGTATTATTCCATCTTCACCAATCACATAAATATATATATCCTTATTATTTTCAGTATTATCCTTCTTGCGTCATTATTGCTGTCTTACTCATTCTACGTTATTCTTCAACTGTAACCTTATTATCTTAATAATTCTTGATTTTATATTCTAACTTAAATTATATTTATCTTTAAGGGAAAGTCATGTGGAGATCACCTCACTCATCACTATACATCCTGAGTGATATCAAATTCAGATATATTAAATTATGTGACCGTAAGGAACCAAGGTGAGTTTCTTGCATATATATTATTATCATTTAGTTTGTATCTATCATTCCACCTATTAAACCATTTCCATCATATCACCCCCATTCAGATCCATTCCATAAAATGATCACTCATCCATCCATCATTCCAACCCACCAAAGCTATTCATATGTATGTATGTATATATATATATATATATATATATATGAGTAACTCTTCCTCCTTCATTTTCTTGCACACACTATCTTTCATCTCTCTTAAAATATCTCTCTTTATGTAAGGCCCTCCATTCTCCAACACATAATGTAATATTTCATAGTCTCTATAAAACTAATTAGCCTTGTTATCTCACCATTTCCCAATTCTCTAAATCTAGTATGATGTACACTATCCCTTCCCAAATCCTAATTACTATTTAAAATGATTTTAATGTATTTTTTTCATATGTCTAGGTATATAGCTAAAAGCAGGGAGGTGAGCTAGGTATTTAATTTTTTTTTAAATTGTAATTTAATTTCTAGAGGATTGTTGTCCTATTTAGTGTAATGCAGATGAATGATCAACACATGATTTTATACATGTTAAGGTTAGTTGATGAAGCAGGAGAACCCACTCCAAGGATGACGCTGAAGCCAATGACGTCGCCAGTGACAGGCGCTGGCTCAAGCTCCACCAGATCGGCACACCAAGAGGAAAGCAAAGGCACTGCATCCCATGTAAGTTTTGGGTCATATCCACTCGCACGGCCCTTTTAGAACCTTTGTTTTTAAATTTAGTATTTTTTTTTTGGTTTTTAAGGGTGCCCCCATGATTATTGGGCACCCCTTGTTGGACCCTTTTAAAGGGGCCCATTACCATCCCTATATAAGGGATGGATGGGTGACCTTAGACTCAACTCAAGTTGATTTTTATAATAGAATCCTAATCGGGAAGAAGAAGAGGGAGAAGAAGAGAAGAGAGGAGGGAGAAGAGGAAGAGAGGATAAGGGAGAGGGGAGGGTGCTTGCCGCTGCCACAGCTGCCGCCACCAACACCGCCGCCGCCATCACCACCACAGCCACCACAGCCACCACAGCCACCACAGCCCACCGCCACCCGTCGCCGCCACCGCCTGCCGCTGCTGCTAATCCTCACCATCGCTGCTGCAGCTGGCGTCGCCGACGCCGCTGTTGCCGCTCGACCCATTGCCTGATGTCGTCGCCACCGCCATCGGCTGCTGCTGGTGCCGCCGCCACTGTGTCAAGTCGCCGGCGTGCTGCTTGTCGCGCCGAGCCACCACGCTTGGCCTGTTGCCGCGCCGCTGCCTGACATGGCGAGCCGCCCGCACGCTGCCTACTACAACGGGGCGCTCACGTCGCCCGCGTGCCCTTGACACGCCGAGCTTCCTGTGTGGTGTTACGCTACCACCTTCCGTGCCGAGTCGCGAGCCCTCGCTCCCTGCCTCATCTTCTCTTCTTAGTATCACGACTCCTGAGTCGCGTCAATGCTGCCAGTCGAGTGACATTGTGTCCATCTCTGGCATAGCTCCACCGACTCTGTCCCACCCAATCCATTATCGACAAGTGCCAAGACTCTAGGATGACGACACCACAGAGGTTCCTCGTTCTCCTCGTTTGCTAGTTAAATTATCTTTTGTCGTATGTCTTTCGATTGGACTCCACCGTGCTCGGGTTAGAATAGGTGAGACGAGAAACAGACAGGAGAGAACCTACTGGGCATTTTCCTCAGGTACGGGCCGAGCCCGTCTATTAGGTGAGAGCACCCAAGGACTTAGTCCGTTGGGCGCCGTAGACACCATCGTCGCTCTGACGAGGGTCAGGACGTCACACTTACTATCATTGGTCCCCACCCCTAAGCCTGAAGCTTGACAAACCCCACGAGTCAGGGCCTGCGCGTACATCCTCCTAGGAGTCTTCACATCATGCAGTTGCATGTTCGTAGATCCATACCCGATGGATGATGTCTTCGACGACGGCCGCCATAACACTGGTATTTGAGCATCGCCTCCATAGCTGACCAGACGAGGTCTAGCATCAAACCGATATCTGAGCATTGTCTCGGTACCCTTTGGATGATGTCATTGATGTTTTCATGCATCATCTTGGTATCAGATCAAGGTTGTGGTCGCTCACAACATGTCTCCATACCTGCATCTTAGCATCTGCATTTCATCATTTTGAAAATGCATCTAGGATTCCCCCAAAGAAGTAGCAATGGACATTGAGACATGATCTAGCAGACAGATGCAACCCCAAGGTTCGACCTCCCCATGACTAGTCGACGCGTCACCAATCGAGAGAGGCAACGCGACGTTCCTCTCGAAGCACCATCCTCTAACGCCTAAATGTGGTGCATCATCACCTCCTTCGAACCCAAACGAACCGCACCCATCGATAAGGGTGTTGTTGGATCATCCGGTCCTCGTAGACACACCCGCGTCCGTTGGGGACAAGCACGATCCGAGCATAGCTTCTCACAATCACTAGGGACCTTGTCTCCTAGTGATGCCAAGGAAAGGACAAGAACGAGTCGTCACCTGCACATGGAAAGATCTCGTGAACGAGTCTACAAGCTGGGCTCCCTTCACACAAGGCCGAGGAGCAAGATGCAGTCGAGGAAGACAGCAGCAACATCTTCGACCCCAGGAGGGCCCAACCGAGGACCGGGACATCTATCTCTGCACCATGAACGCCTTCACCGAGCAAGTGGAGCGATCGCTGGCTCGATAGATGGTATCGTTGGCACCCACCGCTGCACCTGCGCCCGTGGTGCCTGACCAAGTTCATGACCAACCACGGATCACGTGAACCTAGGAGTGCCTTCGGAGCCCGCACGACGACGATGAAGCCGACGAAGATAGGTGATGGGATGAGGCCTGGAGAGACCCGCGTCCCGACCGTTATCCTGCATGCATCCCCCAGGACGTCTATGCCCGAGATCATCGGGATCCACGAGTCAACTACAACTATGGATTTGATGCCGATCCTCCAGCCCACCAAGATAACTATGTCCAGCCCCAAGATTACCGGAACGACAAACCCACCAAGGTTCCTCGATACCCACCGCACGCAACACCTGGTCTCCACGCCCCACTTATTGGTCAACCTCAATGATGGGTTGACCTCGAGCACTACCCGACCCTGCCTTGACAACCTATCGGTTGCTTTCTGGAAGAATACCCGGTGCATGGTCAGCACTTGGATGACTACGAGCACAGACACGAAGAGCATTGAGCTCGGATCCAGAAGAGTGTCCAAGATGATGTCTCTGTCTTCGAAGGGCCGAGGAAGCTGAAGGAGTTCATCGACTGGGAGTCAAGCATGAACTCCTACTTCCAATGGTGCCACATGGACGACAACCTATTCATGGAATATGCAGAGACGAGACTTTGCAGACAAGCCAAGATCTACTGGGAGAATGAGCAAATCGCCTCAGTGTGATGAGGAAGGCCCATCACGACATGGACCAAGATGGCTCAAAATCTGAGGAGCAAGTACATGCCCATGCAATACCTGATGATGCTATTCCTCACATGGCTCGACCTAAAGCAAGGTGGGCAATCTGTGCCAGAATACGTGGAGGCCTTCCAAGAATGCCACATGCGATGGCGATTCATGGAGGACCCGCGTATCGTCATAGGTCTATTTGCCCACAGGCTTCCACCGGCCTTGACCAACGAGGTGCTTAAATGCAATCCTGCCAAAGTCGATGAAGCCTATTACATCATGGAGCATCTAGAGCACCCGTGCGATGAAGTAGTCATCCACCCTACCCCATCTGCACCTAGAGCCACCCCCGCTCGAACTACCCCATCCGTGACCACATGGACCTCGCAAGTTATCAGAGGCCCAAGAATTGCCCCTGCCACATCAGTGGGCTTCGCCCCACCAGTTCAGGCTGTCACAACTGACACCACAGCCTGAAGCCCGATCATAAACCAAGCACACATAATGTGATTCAAGTGCCAAGGAAAAGGGCACCAGGCCAGCTGATGTCCATCGTCGGCCCTCCTGATTAAGTATGATGGCGTCGACCAGGACCACATGGAAGAGGTGGGACAACAACTCAACGACGAGTATTAGGTGGATGAGGAGTTCGTAAATGAGTATGAGGAACCCGACGAGCGAGTCGGGTACATCCAGGTTGTAGAAGCTCGTGCGACCCCAGTATCCGCCCCACAGCCCACTAGCCGACAACTGGCCACACAAGCGGTCAACTGCCCCAGCCCTAGTGGGTTGCAAGCCCCACACTGAGTATTACCGCAGATTACACCTGCAACCATCCCACCGAGGACAAACAAGAGGGCCGATGCGGCCCTCCGCACATCGATCTTCTACACGTTTGTCAACCTCAATGACAACATGTGTAAGTTGATCATGTACAGTGGTAGTTGTATCAACGCCATCTGCGATAAAATGGTCCCTCAATTATGATTGACAGCCTTGTCCCACCTGTCTCCCTACGACGCCTTGTGGATTGAGGCTTCATCACTATCGGTGAAACAGCACTGCCACGTGTCGTTAAAGGTGAATACATATGATGAGAATATCCTGTGTGACATCCTTCCTTTGAAGGTAGGAAGCATCATCTTGGGTCGCCGTGGTTATATGACCATGGCGTTATCATTACTGGGCGGACAAACACATGTTCATTCATGCAACGAGGAGGACATGTTACGTGGTACCCTTACACCATGAAAGCGGCAACAAAGAGTGCCTTGACCAGATCGATCAGGCTAATGGTCGTCTGTCATCCCTCACTTCCTCGAGAGCTGGGATGTGATAGCAATGACACCCCACAACACTCGGCCGACTGCGCCGCTCACCAAGTGGCCCGCGCAACCCACCGAGAGCAAGGGTTGTATCGTCCTACCAAGACTCAACCAAGAGAGTTGGAGTCCCGATGTGACCCCTACACTCTTCGCCCAGAAAGGGATGATATGAAGCGCCTATGTCGCGGTCACCGTGCCATCCCCTAGACAATGGTTGAGCACCATTGTCATACTCCCTGCGCCAAGCGCGCACTGAACTTCCCGGTGAGTTGCCCCGTCAGGTTGAATCCTACGAAGATTGCCTACATCCATGTTCCTCGTCGGCCCATGGCACTAGCACCCATAGAGCGTCATATTTTTCCTTCTCCCCTACATGTTTTACCTTTGCATCAGCATCTTCGTGCTAGGACCAGAGTCTTATTACAAGCAGGCTGCTGACTCACATCTCGGTTCCGAGTGTTTGATGTGGGACACTGTATGGTGGTGAGAACCAGACCGGAGAGTTATTCTCTTGAGACGACAACAAAGCTACGTGTTTGTAGTGCCGTCCTGTCTTTGATCCTCCAACAAGTGGGTGATCCCACGTACGTTGTCTCCATCCTTCTCTTGTGAGGGATTAGCTCCACCTGTAACGTGGCAGACCTGGTTTCGTATTGAGCCCCCTTTGTCCCTCCTGACCCAGCCTTTCTAAACCAACTCAGATTGAGGAAGTTTGTCACGACCACCCCCCAGTATTATCGCCCAATTGGCATGAGTCAGCCAAAGGTATACAACAAGAGCAAGTTAACCATGCAGGGGACGAGGCCTCATAAAGACTATCAGTGTAGGGAACACACATGTGCAGGTTCTACGTGGAAGCCCAAGGACAACCTACAATGGCGGCAGCCAAATCTCCATCAGTTGTCGCCGCCTATGACCCCAACTCGTCGAAGCCGGGTGCTTTTGACCCCATAATGATTGATGGAGCAGGAGATCCCACTCTATCAAGGAAGACCCCAAAGCACATGTTGTTGCTAGCGACATCCGCCAGCTCAAGCTCCACCAGATAGGCACACCAAGAGGAACACAAAGGCACTTTATCACTCGTAAATTTCAGGCCATATCCACTCGCACGGCACTTTTAGAACCTTTGTTTTTAAATTTAGTATTTTTTTAAGTTTTTAAGGAGGCCCCATGTTTATTGGGCCCCCCTTGTTGGACTCTTTGAGAGAGGCCCATTACCATCCCTATATAAGGGATGGATGGGTGACCTAAAACTCAACTCAAGTTGATTTTTTAAATAGAATCCCAATCGAAAGAAGAAGAGGGAGAAAAAGAGAAGAAAGGAGGGAGAAGAGGAAGAAAGATAAGGGAGAGGGGAAGATGCTCGACGCTGCCGACACCGCCATAGCCGTCGCCGCCCCCGCCACTGCCACTGCTGCTGCCGTCGCCGCTGCTGTCGCTCTCCGCCACTGCGGTCGTCTGCCTCCACCGCTCGCCACCGCCGATGCCTGCCTCTACCGCCCGCCGTCGCCGCCCACCATTGCCATTTGCCGTCGCCATGCCCCGTCGCCATTTGCCATCACAGCCATTTGCCATCGTCGCTGCTTGCCACCGCTGCCACCGTCGCCGCGCCACCTGACGCCAATGCCTTGATGATGTCATCACTACTGTCATCGCCACCGCGTCAAGTCACCTGTGTGCTGCCTGCCACGTTCAGCCTGCTGCCACGCCGCTGCCCGCCGCCAAGTGGCCTGCTGCAACGGGGCGCTCGCTTCGCCGTGCGCTCTTGCCGCATCGAGCTGCCCGTATGGTGTTGCGCTACCACCCGCCATGCTGAGTCGTGAGCCCTCGCTCCCTGCCTCAACTTCTCTCCTTAGCATCACGACTCCTGAGCCGCATCAACGCCTCCAGTCAATAATGTCGTGCCCGTCTCCGGCTCAGCTCCACCGACTCTGCGCCACCGGTTCCTACATCAACAAGCACCACGACTCCATGATGATGACACCATATAGGTACCTCATTCCCCTCGCCCGCTAGTTAAATTATCTTCTGTCGTATATCTTTCGATTGCAGTCCATTGCGCTCAGGTTAGAATAGGTGAGAGCATAAACAGACGCAAGAAAACCTATCGAGCGTTTTCCTTAGGTACGGGCCGAGCCTGTCCCTTAAGTGAGCACCCACTATCGTCGCCGTAGACACCATCGTAGCTCTGATATGGGTTAGGAGGTCACCATGTTACCATCAGCGGTTGCTAGCCCCAGAGCTTAGATCTTGGCGAACCCCACGAGTCAGGGCCTGCATGTACATCCGTCTAGGGTTCTTCGCAACTCGTAGTTACACATCACTTAGGGATTTATCGGTAGGATGACATCATTGACGATGTCCAACATCATCTAGGGATTGGAGCATCATCTCGGTACTGACCAGACAATGTCCTTGACGATGTCCAGAATCAGTAGTCCCCTACTCCTATCACGGGGATATCCTTGCCCAGAATTCAATAAAGACCTATCCCAAGTCCAAAGCCTTGCAAAAAAAATGCTTGAAAATAAGTTTATCATGGATACCATATCAATGAAAAGATGATGAAGAACTTGGTATTCCTTGGCCACCTTAGCCTTGTTAGCTGCACATCTCTTCTACCTCCTCTTCGTCAAACCACTGAGGTCACTTTACTTGGCCCCCTTTGCAGTCATGATTGAGGTGAGTGCAGTCCTTGTGTCGACCACGCAGGTCTCTGAATCAGCCTCTTTAACCTAGTCTAGGAAAGTTACAAAATATCCCTAACCTTCTCAAGTTGAAAATTTTAAAGCAAGAACAATAAAGATTAAATAAATAAAATCACTTTCTAAATGTTTGAATTTCTGTCCTAAAGTCAACCTGTTGACTTTGACTTCTTAGAGTTTACTTATAACTTTTGATTCCTAATAGTCAATCCGAAGATCAAATAAATCAATATCACATTCACAAGAATTCCTTTCACAATGAGTGTAGGCTAGGAATCCTTCTTAATTATTCTATTTTCTCAAGAAGATTGTAATATTTTTCCTTCTCCTGTACTCCAAAATTTCTCTTTTATTTCCTCCTTTAAATTCCTCTCAAGAACAAATCCTTTTACTATCTTTCCTTTGATCTACAAAACGATACCTTATTTCTCTTCTTCTCAATTATAGTTCTCTTCTCTCATCCATTCTTTCTCCACGCTTTTTATTTCATTATCTAAAATATAAAATCTCCTCAAGTTCAAACCTATATTACTTCCTACAATAAACTTTTACTCCACCTTTTCACACCTCCTCTTTCTCGAATTCAATTCTCAAGATTTATTCTTTCACTTAGACTCAAGAGAACCCAGATTAATATCCAAGGAATTTCTGCACAAGCTAGATTCAATTCAAGTTCTATTTCTCTCAAATCATCCTACAAAGTTTATTCATTCCAATATCTATTTCAATATTTCTATTCAACGAGAAGAGAAATGGGATTGTGCACCTTGTGCATGTCTTTGAACATTGATTTCTTTTTTTTCCCTCTCTCTTTGATGAAATACCTCCTCTTCTAATCTTCTTATTTCCCTCTCATGTCCAGTTCTTTGATGACCTGAAACAGATGAAAATAAAACACAGAAGGGGTAGATCTTGGAATTTCATCCTCGATCATCCCTATGTTGAGTTCTTGAGAATGAGAGTAAAATGACTTGAGAGTTTTTTATCTATTTACCTGCACTTCTGCATAGAGCTCGAGGAATTCTTTGAAGAGGGTAACCCTATCACATTCAGTGTAGGTGCATTTATGGAAAATTATCTTACTTATTTTGAAAAATTGTGATGCTGCTTTAAATATCATTTTTTAAATTGAAGAAACTGCCACGACATTTTTACCCTTGTATAGTTCTTACCATGTTTCGATTTCATAGGGGCATTCATGGAACATATGGGGAACCATCTCACGTCCCCATTATCATGTCACACTTTCCAGGTTGGCAGGGAAATGTTACAAAATAATAAATGATTAAAATACCTGCTTGAATGCTCATCACAAAAAAATGAAATAAGTATTTTGAAAATTTTAATTAAATTTACAGAAAATTGATCAGAGCATTATGTACTGATTCTAACTTATTAGTCAATAATAATTATTGATTTTTTTGACCCAAAACGAAAATGTAGACCATTTATGTTATAGATGTCTCTATGTATCAAATTAATCTTGAACAAATTCTGAAGTAAAAATTATAATATTAGGCCAAATTTCTCGTATAATATTAGGCCAAATAAATTATTTATTACATTTATTTTATCTTGTATATAACTTTTTATTGAATAATTCAGAGTTGACCTGAAAATAGAAACCATACAATGGTAAATATTTTGACTATTCAATGAATTTCAATTTCTCTAAGAATTTATTATTTGTTAAAATATGAATTACATGGTTGACCACTAAAATCGGGCATCAAGATGTCGGTTTCACAGGCTGATGTCAGATTCTAAGTCAAGTCATGTCAGAACATTCCCTGAGCATCAGGGATGTGTGCATTTATGAGATTCTAATGAGTTTTTAATTCAAAATAAAACTCTCTATACATGATTTCAATTTATTTTCATGTATTTTAACATTTTTGACCATGGAATAGTCATTTTTTTACTGATGTCCACGTAGACTTTTCAAATCCATATGATAAACTCATTTAAATTCACATATAAATTTGTCAAATCTGTGCATTGCCTTAGAATCAATGGTGTTTAATCTTTGTAATTTTATTATCTGTTTTCCCTTTGGATATGACACTTGATAATGCCATCTAATCATAGTGTATTGAAGCAATGTCAAAAGTTAAATATTATTTGTAAAACCCAATTGGTACTATCAATGAGTAATCACCTCTAAATTGAGTATTTCAATAATTGAGGTTCTCAATAAGAAAAAATACTGATGGAGGGGTCCTTGAAAAACTTTATTGAATCATTTATCTCATAAGGGGCCTTCCCCTTTCATTATCTTATAAGTCCAAATTTTGGGATTTTATGTCGTTGTTTTGATTCAGCCTTAACCAATAATATTTATAAAAATTTTCCACTTAAATACTCTATAATTAATATAGGAAAAGTAAGGAGTCGGCCCAAAGGGAGGCAGAATTTAAGTTTCAGAATTTTTTCTCAAGCTTGGGATGAAGAAAATTATTTTAAAAGTGAAAAATATAATTTCTGGCATTTGTCTGGATTTTAGGAAGTTTATATCATTTTCTTATGATTAAAATTGAAGTTTATATCACTTAAATACTCTATACAAAGAAAAACATTTAAGTATTTTTACATTAGTTTTCCTAATTTTTCTTAACAAAATAAATTGAAAATAAACATTTTATAATTTTCTACTATGTAATTTACACCAAAAACTACTAGAAATATTAAAAGCACGAGTTATGTTTTTTTAGATGTTAAAAAGACTGTAAATTGATTATATGAAATATCAGGATTTTTAGTAATGTTTTTGGAATTTTTAAATGCCGAAAATATTTTTGTATTTTTCTGATTTTTACTATTTTAACATTTTTTAAATACTAAAAATATACAATTTACCTGCTCTGGCAATCGCCAGCAGCGGCGGTGACGGCAGCGGAGAGGAGTCTTGCACAAGGCCACCCTACACAGAGCGGAGTCCGCCGGCATTCAAGACTTAGCCAAATGGGCTAAACCCTATTGAACTTGACCCAATATGCTCAGGACTTAACCAATTTGGCTAAGTCCTGCACAGGGCTACAATGTGTCTGGCGGTCGTCTGTGCTGCCCGCACGCACACTGGCGGGTAGAGGGCTGTCCCTGCCGCACAAGCGCCACATGACAGCGCACGGCAGCACACGGTGGCGGCTAGGAGAGGGAAACTTTGAGTTTTGTAAGGATAAAAAAGTGGTATTTAAATGTAATTTTGTGGGATTCAAAGCAGGGAATGATTGAGGATCTAGAGAGAAAGATAGGGAGATATTTTAGAGAGAGAAATAAACCTATTTAGAGAGAAAAGGTCAAAATGAGAGAATAGAAAGAGAAAGGGAAGAAATGGTGTAGAGAGAGTTTGAGAGGGTATTGAATGTGTAATGAAGGATATTTTTTAGGAAATTTTGAGGGGATGAACTAGGGATATGGAACAAGGTCTAGAGAGAGAAATAACCTATTCTATAGAGAGATAGTAGAGAAAATGAGTGTTTAAAGTGAGAAAGTCATGGATTCTAAGGGTATATGGATGGATAATGAAGGGGAAAATAGAAACCTAATATCTTAAAACCTCACTGCAAAGTTCCTATCAAGTCTGGATCCTTATATTTTACTAGGATCAAGCCTTTTTCAATGCATTAGGAGATGGGATTAAGAGAAAATTTCAATAAACTTACATTAAGCAGGTTGAACAACCTTGATTCTGAAAAATTCCTTGTCCTGCTGGCCAGCCACTTGCTAAAGCATGTCTAGAATGAGGGAAAATGATGGAGAAAAAGTCTATTTATACATTGCAATAATTATTAAAATACCCTTTTGGGCATTTTCTATTCTCTTTTCTTGCCATTTTGCCTCTTTTTCTCTATTGGTTTAGAGCTTCCCCTTGTGATATTTCGATAAAAGGCTTTTCAGATCCCAATGGGCAGGTCAGGTAGTGGCCCATCTTCTTCAGATTTCTCTTTTGAAGGTCCACAACACCACTTGATCCTATCAAGCCGCTTTGTAGAATCACAAAGCTCACAAAAATTCTCCAACTCTTTAAGAGTTACCATCTTCTCATTCCTATAAATTTATTCACATGTGAAACTATAGAATACTCATATTAGTACAATTGCTTGACTTCAAAGAAGTCAAAGAGTTTAGTCAAAAATTGCCATAATGTGCAAAATGTAGAATTTATAGTTAGTGCATAAATATTTAGTTAATTCGAGTGACAACAAGATAAATTCTAATTTAATAATACCAAAAACATGAACAATGTATGAAAATATGCATGTTTTTATCATGTTATCATTCTTAAATGGGAATTTTCATGGAAACCTTAAATTTTATGTATACCCTGCATATATGTGTGAGACTTAAACGCGTGCCCATGAGCCCGTCTAATCGATAAATCCATGATCCCAATAAATATGCATTAACATAACTTGTCAATTAAATATATCCAATATAAGGATTAATTATGGATAACTCTAACTTAATCAAACTTTGTAGTTTCCAATTCGTAAGTTGCCAAGTTACATCTTGACATAATCTAGAAATAAAAATGACTTTATTAACTCCTTCATAAAGTTTTATATCAAATGTTAATATGTATGTATAAACTTCACTTCACACTCACTGCTCCATATAAATCTTTATCTAGTTCTATATGACTGATCTCTATGTACGCCTATTTACCATTTCAGAGATACTTGGGATCGATTTTTCTCACAATAAACAATAAACCATGAACATATTAATAAGCTTATCTCTGCCATGTTTTCTTTTCACTTTTAACCAATTCAGTTTTACCGGAAATAATTGTGGACACTCATAAATGTATTAACAAGGATATTTATAGGAGGATCAAATGGATAAATAAAGTAATGCAACTTGAATATTGGTTTTCTTGTGCTCCTCCAAAGGAATCCACTAGAAGAGTCATCTAATGTTAGTTTCTAAAACTTCTTGATTATTCCCTCATTAGATTCTGATGAACCCAAATGTAAGACAATATTTTATTGCAGTTATATCAATGAAATTTATATAAAAAATGATACTCACCTAATTAATCAAGATAGTGCATAAGAATGAGTCGCCTCCACAAGGAATGTATATGGAATTTGATACTCTCTAGATGGAAACTCCAAAAGGATGATCCAAGATGTGTTAAAATACAATATAATGATCTGATGGAAGTCATGAGGTGGGATGATGATAATAACTGTTTCATAAAGGTAAAAAGAATAATGATAAGAAGAATATATAGGAGGACGTGAAAAGATGAAATGAAAAAGGTAGAGAGGGACATAGATGAAGATGTGAAGAGGTGATGATGAATGAGACAGTGGATAACGGGAGAAGACACCAAGGGATACTTGATGGATCTTCCAAACCTCACTCTCTTTCAATCAGCCTCTCTAAGGAGGAATTTAGTTCAAAGATGTCTTTTACAAAGATTGAGGGCTCATTTTATAGATCCAACATATGGATGGATAGAGCAGAAAGGCAAAGTTGCCCTCAAAATTTTAGCTGGATCAGCCATCTGAATTGTCAGATATCCAGCCCTAAAGTTGGATGATTCTCAACCATTGAGTTAATCCAAATATTTCTCTCTCATTGTCTATGTTGTCATCAGATCAAACTAGGTTTTCTTCAGCATTTCCAGAATCCCCCAAATTGGGCAGGACTTTTTCCTTTTTCCTATTCAATTAATGACTCAGGCATGCCACTTGTCCCGGCACAAAAATGACAGAAAAATAGGTCACTTCATAATTATTTATGTCTGTGACGTGGCCACTTGTTTTTGTGAGCCGTATCACATGCCATTTTGTTGACTGTTAGCTCCAGGATTTACTTATTTTTATTGAATCTTTAGGATTGAGTCAACAATACTAAGTTTGACTATGAATATTGTATTGAAATATGAACTCAATAAAATTTTATTGAGTTATAAAACAAAAAACAATTACACAACGATGATTTAAACTGATTATGATAAGTTCTGATGAATCCTAACTATAGTAAACTATTATATTTGTATCAAATAAAACATTTAGAGGAAAATAGAAATATTCTCTATTAAATCAAAGGTTTTGAAATGACTCAAAAAGGCCACGAACTCTCTGAAGCGAGAAATATTCTCTGTTAACCTTATCTTCATCTAGCTGAGTCGTTTCTTCTGAATATTGAGCATTTAGGGAATTTAAAGAGGCTACTTGGTCTCTTCTCCCATGAAACTGATTCACTTTTCATGTCATTACAGAAAGCATATACGTATGTAACTCCTACAACCACAGAAGCAGGACTACTCTTTAGTTGCTGAGTGCAAGTACATGCCTTTTTTATACTAAATGAAAGCTTAGTAGGATAATTCCAACAATTCTCTCTCATGAGACTTCATATATTCTGTGAAAGAATTTGAATTGGAACCATTCTGCAACTTCCAATGGTATTTTCTTTCTGTTTTATCCCTATTTTTTCTAGAGTTACCTCATCCTAGGTCATGGATCCTTGAAATAGTGTTCTTCATAGGACCTGAAAAGTTAAGAATGGATGTCACTTAAGTGGGAGATTAAATATAGACTCTTAGAACCATTAGTAGGCTAGTGCATGACGGAATAGGCATCCCTAGAGCAAGTTCAATATTTAGATGAAGATAAGGTTACCAACCATAACGCGTGAGACTTCAAACAGAGTTAGGAAGAGGACAAGAGAACAAAAAACAAAATGAGGTTACCAACCATAACGCTGAAGATAAGGTTACCAACAAAAAACAATATTTAGATGAAGATAAGGTTACCAACCATAACGCGTGAATATACATAGATTTGGAACATATCAGTTTAAAATTGTTCATGATTAATAAATTAAAATCAGAATTTTAGTTACATAAAAGTAGCAAGGATTGGATTCTAGTCATCACAGATTACCTGCCCAAGTATTGATGCCATCTATCCCTCACTTCAGGCAGGGAATGTACAACATGCGTACATGTGATAACAAACGTAATTAGCTGAGAGAAGAAGACACCAACCAGACAGGACTAATGAATGCTGAATCCTAAACTCTCTCGAGCTCCGTCCTGTGTTGATCCATTTGCTCCTTCAAATCCTTCCGCCATCTATGGAGGAGAGCTTCATGCTTCTTTATCAGGGCAGACTTGGTCTTCAGCTCTTCTTCCATTAAAGCAATTTCCTGTACATAAAAATATAAACAGTCAAATGTGCGCCGAGTTTTATCAGAAGAATGAACAGGGTCGGCACCCAGTTCAGGGAATGCAGGAAGATGACTAACAGAAGTCCGATAAGAATGCCAAAAATGACTGCGGGTCATCAGGTATGATATTATTTTATAATCACTCTTAAAATAATTACTTAAGGAATTTTGGAGGTCATATCTGATAAGTCATAAAGTTTCTTTACTTGTTAAAAATGTTTCAAACGATAACTGTTTTTTATTTAAAGAATGTTTAAGCATGAAGACATCAACAATTTTATCCTTCAATGACTTGCGAACAAATGAACAATGATCAACATTTAGTCTCAGTTTGGAAGGGTGTTTGGTCATTGTGATTAATGGAAAGAGAAAAAAGAAGAGAGAAGAATTTGGGGCAAGAAGGGGCCCTTAGTGGGAAGTTAGGCGGCCCATGTTGGGCCTGAAGTAGTTATTTTTATTAATATCTCCTAGGGTTAGGCTATTACAGAGTACAAGGCCTCGGGCCCATTAGTTAGCTTAAACCCTACTAAGTATCCTCCATGACCTAACACCCCCCCGCAAGTTGGGTATAGATGTTGATCATGCCCAACTTGGACACCAACACCTGGAATTGTGGGCCTGGGATGCCCTTCGTGAAGATGTCCGCGGTCTGTTCCAACGTAGGAACATATTGCGGGACTGTGTCCTTCGTCAATGTTCTGCTTGATGTAATGCCTGGCCACTCATGCGTGTTTCGTGCGCTCATGTTGGACGGGGTTCTTCGCCATCGCAATGGCTGATTTGCTGTCTGACTGCAAAATCATACCTTTACTGTCATATAAGCGTAGGTCCTTCAGGATGCCTTGGAGCCACATGCCCTCGCAGACTCCCTTCTTCAAGGCTCGAAGCTCTGCTTCAGCACTTGAGAGGGAAACTTCCTTTTGCTTCTTGCTGCGCCATGTAACAAGGTTGCCACCGAGGAAGCTGCAGTACCCGGAGGTAGAGCGGCTGTCTTCAAAGGACCCTGCATAATCAGAGTCAGTGTATAAAGTAACACTAGGCTCACCTCCTGTCCGGAAGTACAGTCCCTGTCCAATAGTTCCCTTCAGGTAGGCTAAAATTCTGTCTGCTGCGCCTTGATGAGACTCCCGTGGATCGTTCATGAACTGACTCAGGGAGTTAACTGCAAACGCAATATCAGGTCTCATATGATTGAGGTATAGGAGTTTACCAATGAGCCTCTGAAACGAGGTCCTGTCCACCGGAGCATCCTTCTCATGCTGTTGTGCCTTCAGTTTGACATTAATGTCGACTGGTGTAGGGGCTGGACGACAGTCCAACTTACCGGTTTCTTTCAACAAATCTAGAATGTACTTGTGCTGAGACAGTACAATCCCAGTCCCTGAGTATGCCACTTCAATTCCTAAAAAATACGTTAGAAGTCCAAGCGATTTAATATCAAATGATGAAGACAGGTACCTTTCAAGGTTCTGAATTTCTTCGTCATCGTTCCCTGTTATGATTATGTCATCCACATAAACAATTAATATTGCTACCTTACCTTCATTACCGTGCTTTATGAAAAGTGTATGGTCTCCTTCACTCTGGAAGTATCCTGCTGTCAACATGGCCCGAGAGAACTTACCGAACCATGCTCTGGGGGACTGCTTAAGTCCGTATAGGGACTTTCTGAGGCGGCAGACGTCGCTGGGTTTGTCGCTAACCTGATATCCAGGAGGTTGTGCCATATATACCTCCTCTTCAAGTTCTCCATGTAGGAAAGCATTCTTCACGTCGTACTGGTGTAGTTTCCATTTGTAGATTGCTGCTAGTGCAATCAGAATTCTGACCGTGTTTAGTTTTGCGACCGGGGCAAACGTCTCATTGTAGTCGATCCCATATGATTGCGTATACCCCTGGGCCACCAATCTGACTTTGTGTCTTGCAATTGACCCAACTGAATGGTACTTAACCGTAAAGACCCATCTACAACCTACTACCTTTTTTCCCATAGGGAGAGGGCCTACTTCCCAGGTGCCATTCTTCTTAAGTGCTTCCATCTCCTCGTCCATTGCCTTTCTCCATTGTAAGGATGTCAGAGCTTCTCTGACGTTCTTTGGGATAGACACAGCTATCATAGCCTGCACAACCTGAGTGTATTCTGGGGAAAAACGATTGTAGGAGACATAGTTGCCTACCGGATAGAGTTTGGTCTTCGTACACTTCCGGGTTCCTTTACTAACCGCAATCGACCATCCATAGTTGCTTCGGTTTGGTTCTTCTGCTGGTATTTGTTCTTCACTTATGGCGTCGGCTATCGGGCGTGGTCCCTCATTTTCCGTCAAATCCGGCACAGTGCCCTCTTCAAGTTCCTCTGCACTATCCCTATGGGAAAAAAAACTAAACTCCATACCTTCGGCATCTCCTTCCTCTGATTCCAAGTAGTCCCCGGATCTGTCTGTTGTCTCATAAAACATCCTGACCTTGTCGAATCTTACATCTGCAGAGATGTACACTTTCCTTGACTCCAGATGGTAGCACTTATACCCTTTCTGCGTGGTAGAGTAGCCCAAAAATACGCACTTTACTGCCCGATGATCCAATTTACCTGCATTGTGGACATAAACATTCACAACACAGCCAAATACTTTGGTCGGCAGGTTAGTCTTTAATGTTATGTTAGGAAATTCAGCGGATAATAGGTCGATTGGGGCCTTGAGTCCCAATGTCTTTGACGCTGTCCTATTTATGAGGTGTGTGGCCGTAGCTACTGCCTCAGTCCAGAGATGTTTAGGGCAATTTCCCTGAAATAGGAGTGCCCTGGCCGATGTCATAATATGGCCAATTTTCCTTTCAGCAAGCCCATTTTGCTGAGGAGTATTCACACATGAAGATTGATGAACAATTCCCTTCATTTCCATGTAGTTATTTACTTCTCCACAGAAGTATTCTTTGGCGTTGTCTGATCTCAAACATTTAATCCTTTTCCCAAACTGATTTTGAATCATTTCGCAAAATAACCGAATAATAGATGGTACTTCTGCCTTGGATTTCATTAGATATACCCATGTATACCTTGTGAAATCATCTACGAAGAGAACAAACCATTTCTGGTGGGATAAACCAGATATGGAGCAGGGGCCCCATACATCACTATGAACACACTCGAAGGCCGAGGAGGCTCTGTGGTTCGTACTGACGTATGGGAATCGTTTGAGTTTCGCGAATTGGCAACTCTCACAAATTAAATTTTCTAAAGGAATTCCTTTAAACATATGAGGATGCAACTGTTTTAAGATATGAAATGAGGGGTGTCCTAGTCTCCTATGAAGAAGGACGACCCGCTCCTCGCTCTGGGCAGTATAGACCATCGACTGCCCTTCTCCTTCCCGTGATTCATCTAGCATGAGAAGACCACCTCTCCGGCTAACAGATGAAATCTTCTGTCCGGTGTCCTTTACATAAAAACAGCAGTCAGAATCCAAGGAGAACCGCCACCCGGCATTCTCCACTAGCTGAATTAGAGACAAAAGATTTGCCTTTAATTCAGGAAAGTGAAGAACACCCTGCAAGATTTTTCCTTTAATGAGGATTGTTCCTCTTCCTTCTACCCGTAGGACTCCACCATTGGCGGTAAAAACTTTAAGATTCCCCTTCTCAGACTCATAAGTCTGAAATAAGGACCTGTGGGGTGACATGTGATCTGTCGCCCCTGAATCCAACACCCATGATACTGAAATTGATTTAGTATTTGTAAAAGTGGTAAATGCGAAACACTTACCAGACTGCACGAGGGATGTTGAGCTCATCTTCTGCAGGATTTTGCTTATTTCCGCTTGAATAAGCTTCTGAATGTCGCTCCCTCATTCCTCCTTCTCGGTAGAGGGTGGTTGGTCGCCTTCGCTGGCCACGTAGGCCTTCTTCTGCTGACCTGGGTTCCAGGTCCCTTTCTTGATCTGCTCCTCCTTCCACGCCAGTCTTCGGCAGTCCCACTTGATGTGCCCTGGCTTTCTGCAGTACCCACAGATCAGTTCTGAGGTATTACCTTCCTTTGGAGGGGCTTTGGCTTGCTGAGAAGATGGTGCCACAGGCTGTGGTGGTGCCCCAGGTTGAGACTCCTTTTTCGCTAAGTGAGCAGCAACGGTAGGTTTGGAGGTTTCCCCTCCCTTGCTACCCAATTTCTTCCTGCTTTCTGCTCCTTGGAGCTCTGAAATTGCCTCTGCTAGCGTGGGAAATCTTTCCCGGTGTAGCAGCTGACTTCGGAGGGTCTCGTACTCGGAATTGAGGCCCATCAGAAACTGCAGAGTTCTGAATTTTACTTCACGGAGGTATGAGGGGGAATTTTTATCACCTGTGGGCCACAGGAGATCTAATTCCCGCCAAATCGCCTTCAGCCTGGCCGAATAGGTGGAGATCGTCAGATTTCCCTGCTTTAGCGTCCGCTCTTGATCGCGGAGATCATAGACCCGAAAATCGCTGTGCATTTCTGCACATGACTTGTTGACTTCTAACCAGAGGTCCCTGACGCCGTCGATCAGAAGGTAGTCATCCTTCTGTTCGTCTTCCATATTCTTCAACATCCAATTCATAATGAGAGCCTCTTCCGACTCCCATACTTCCCAACCGGCTTCGTCTTCTGACGGAGCTTCTTCAGTCAGGTGTCTCCCAAGGTAGGCTGCCTTGAGAGCCCTCTGTACCATAGTGATCCATTTTTGGCCATTTAGGCCATTGTGCTTCATGTCCAGGTCGGGTAGGACAGGCCTTCCCTGGACTGGTGTGGTGAACTGCATGGCGGCAGGGGCTGCTGGGGCAGCAGTTGGAGTAGAGGTAGCTAGGGAAGCAGCTAGGGAAGCCAGCTCCTCAGCCTCCTTTTCTGCTTTGGCTCTGGCTCTGGTTCTGGACTTTCCCATAGAAATTTTTAGAAGAAAAAAAAGTCACAGAAATCAGAACTTCACTAGACCTTCTGGTGGGCTTCAAATAGTGCTTCAGAAATGCCTCGAACAGGGCTTCAAACAGTGCTTCAGGAATGCTTCAAACAGAGCTCTAATGGAGACTTCAATCAGGGCTTCATAGGGCTTCAATCAGGGCTGCACTAGGTTCAGATCCAACCTTGCTCTGATACCATGTGATTAATGGAAAGAGAAAAAAGAAGAGAGAAGAATTTGGGGCAAGAAGGAATCATTTTTATTGCTGAACTGGGCCCCCTTTTATAAAAGAAAAACTTCACTTGTTAGAAAGGGAATATTCCTAAGGAATATTCCCTGTTTCCAACGGTCATATATTTTGAATATATGACTGTTTGAAACAGAGAGGTCCAGCTGCTTTTAAAGCAGCTGGACTCTCCAACGGCTGGGTTTCAGCCATTGGAGAGTTGGGCCTGACTGTGGTCAGGCCCAACATATATTAGGCCCTACTGGGCCTAATATATGGGCCCTACTGGGCCTAATATATGGGCCCTACTGGGACTACACTAATGGGCCCTTAGTGGGAAGTTAGGCGGCCCATGTTGGGCCTGAAGTAGTTATTTTTATTAATATCTCCTAGGGTTAGGCTATTACAGAGTACAAGGCCTCGGGCCCATTAGTTAGCTTAAACCCTACTAAGTATCCTCCATGACCTAACAGTCATTCAGTTTGTGAATAGATTCTAATCATCATTGAGCCAATTTTCAAGATCCATCAATCCAAATGAATCCTCTGGTTGAATAGTATGTTTTTTCTTGCTAAAATGAAGATGTGTCTGGGTTAAGAAAGCTGTATATCCTAATTTTATGTCAACTGCAGAAATTAAGTTGAAGCACACGCAAGACGTGGGATTCATAAACATAGTAAGATTCAGAAATCAACAGTCCAAGGTTGAGCCACCGCACCTTCTGAAGAGTCTGTTCCCTTGTTGGCTTATTTTCATGTTGAAGGCCGAGAAAATATAACTGAAGCTTCGTCGCAGCTTCCATAAAATCTCTGGCATATCTTTCAACATCAGCTGAATACCAAAGATCGTCGTGAGAATATTACAGAGGGGAAAGAGTAAGAAGAAGTGTTAATAAAATCAAAATTATGCATTCCTCTATTAAATTGCAAACAAGGTTCATGAATCCCCCTCTCTGATTTTCCGAGAAACACGATACTTTGATGGCCAAACACCAAGGAGCTCGGAACTATTTAAAGATTTTGATGGAGGAAACTTCTTAAAGAAGAACAAGGAGCACTAAGTTGAACCCAGAAACGTTTAAAAGATCATACTCAATAAGGCATTAACGCAAATTAAGACAAGAAGATTGTATGCCATGATCCTCGTGACTCTTGGGCTTTTCCAGAAAACCAAATGCTGATAATTCTAGGTATGTGATACAAATGTAGCTTACCCCACAAAGTCCAAATCCTAATCTACAACAAAATATATTTATTTATTGCTTTGGGTTGCCATGCATTCAAGTAGAGAGAAAAGCTTTATCCCTTTCCAGGAATAATTCCAAACCAAATCGGCAAATTTAGGCCTGACTTAGGGTTGTGGTTAGAACCATAAATCGCCTGTATTGCATTAAAATGTTGAAGCTCCCCTGAATAGTAAAAAATAAAAATTTAGGCAACAAAGAGCAAAAATCATCGTTCCATGTCAGTTCCCGACAAGTACCATAGCTGATTACAAACAGCCAAACAGCAAAAAAAAGGTATAATCACCTTCGTGCGTGAAAATTTTGACTTCTTTCTAAAGGGTTTAATCAAATGCAGAAAATATTCCAAGGATAGATTTCATTGTGCCGAGGCGTTTATAACATGGGTAAGCTCTGATAATGTTGGGGCTGAAAAGTAAGGGCGAACTCTCAAGCTGAAGTCAAGAACCCCGCCCTTGGATCGAGCCAACAGCCTAAGACGACTTCGAAATCTCTCGCAAGTTCAAATGAGAATCAAAAACTCAGAAATGGGTACGTACTTTGATGGGAGGAATGGGCAGATCGATCTATCGCCTGGAGTTCGCGGGCAGGGAGACAGAGAAGCAAAGCAGCCTCCATAGCTAACACATAAGACATCAATGTTTCTTCCCGTGGAGATCCCGATACCGCTGCCGGCTTCGATTGATGCTGCTGATCGTGAGACTGCAGCTGCTGCAACGATCCTGGTTGCCGATCAGCCATTTCTCCCCCGACGAGAACAAATTCAATCTCCGAAAGATATAGAACACCAAAGAAAGTTGCATATATTCAGGCGGTTTTATACTTCAAACTAACCCACGGCCAAATATGAAAAATTATGAAATTATGAATTCATAATTTTTCGGAGTTATGATTTTTTTTTCAGCAAATTGCAAAAATTATGAATTTTGAACTGTTCCATTACATATCACAAATTATGAATTATGGACCGATGGGAATTATGTGGCTATCAAGCCAATCACACTTTACTAATTCATTTAAGTTCACTGAAATAAATATTTGTTCACTATTATTTTTGTATGATGTCTTTAATGAGGTCCCGAAGACATGCAATGGCTTAGTGAATTTTAATGAGATCATAACACCACAATCACTAATCTTCAAGCATGTACTCTAATTAGTCGGATAATTGAGAGAAACATTGAGTTATTTGGATGGAATATCACTATATAGTCTTACGCATGCAATAATTATGGCTGATCCTACAGTCATCAGGGTGGAGACGATATGGACATATAATGTGTGCTCTTTAAGGAAAGAGTTTACTAAATGGATTAATATGAGCTCCTAAATGGTAGCATACTTGACCGTCAACCATATTGATAAATGTCATAGTCGTATAAATGGTCCATTGACTTAAGACACTAAAGACATCTAGCGCATAGATGATTTTATGTTAACTAAGATGCACACGTATCTGATCACAATATTTAGACATGCCTTAGAAAGAATATAGCAAGAAGCACACAAAGTTGTTTGAGTGATCAATTTAGAATTCTTTGCCCTGAATATAGGAGATTGACTCATGGAAGAAGATGCATTAAGTCCCTAGCTAGGGTTGTGGAGATACTAAAAAAGATGTTCTCCAATGATTCTTGTTAGGCATCATTACTAATTGAATACCGTATTGCAGTTCAACTGTTAACCATACCCCTAACTCATTCAAGAGTCGTGGATAGATGAAGGATTATGCATACATGATAACTAATGTTGGTAGATATTCCATTAAAGAATTCATTTACAACAATGTATCTTCTAGAGCAAGAGTTATAGCTTGGCATCACACGAGTTGGAAAGTAAATTTATCAATTTGAATAAATCGGCTATTGAGTAAATATTATTGGGCCATTAAAGTCATTAACTAAACTCACATATGAGCCTAGAGGGTCACACACATAAGATATATGTACAGTGGTGGATATACTCAAATGATATGGACTTTGATGACAACTCTTTAAATAAGTACAAATACATGGGGCACCCCTTTTAGGTCCCAATGCCAGCTAAACCTGGGCACACCTCCCCTATTTTTCTTCTCGTTCCGCTTGAGATACTACATAGTGAGAATATCTACTATATAGTATCTCAAGTGCAATGTATCGACGTCAACGCATGTTTAGTATTTTGCCAATCGGAAAGGGCTGCGTAGTCACATTTTTGGATTTAAAATTCTCATTTCTTGTGATTTTTATTATTTATTTTTTATGCTAACACATTTCATGTTTTCCAATCCTATTTATTGAAGATAAAATTGTTGAATTTTGTGTTGGCTACACATGTCTGCCTGTTAAATCGTATTTATTTTGAATAAAATGGACACCTTTTTCCCGCTGACAGGTGTCCCCATGCATTAACAAGTACAATGTCATTTCATGACTAACCAACTCTGGGGTATAGTTATTTGTAATTCCATAAGATCATCCTTTTCAATTAGCTCAGCTAATCATTGGCAAAAATATTTGATTAGTTGTCATCTGCTGAACCGGATGTTACAGGTGACAGACTCAAATACATGCAAAAAAGTCATAACCTCATGTAAATCTAGAAGGATTTTTATATTTTTATAATAAATTATGGAAAAAATATTTTCAGAAATAGCTATATATATGTGAAGTTAGAAAATTATTTTATCACAGATATGATGCCAAAAAATCCATAAAATACCCAAAGATCCATCAAAATCTTAATAGCATTCTGAAAATAAATTTATTCATTTTAAGACTTAAAACATACATATATAATCATTTTAATGCAAACATGTAAAATTAATGTTAATAATCTACTAATTAGTGTGTTATCACTTGCAAAGTGTTTTTACCTATCATGAAGTTTTATCATTGCTTGAACTAAATTCGAGGTAATCTTGACTAGCTTTGTTCCTTTTTTGTTTCAGGTTAGTTTTGTTACGTTAGTTTTGTCCCCCTCCTAACAGAGGGATATTTGGGGAAAACCAAAATGAATGAAATTAAAGCACCAGTACTTTGTACAATGACACTGCTAAGAACTATGGCCTCTTTTCGTCGATCATGAATGGAAAGATAAAGTGAAGGAGACTTCATGTATGGAAGAAGAGTAGTATTTGAAAGAAATCTGATATCTAACTTGGTCAAAAACTTGACTTAAGCGGAAGCGTTCTATGATTCTCTTATGAGTTCTAGGGGTTTGAAACTTTTTCTTGAACCTCAAACTCAACTGGATTACAATCATCTATTCATAGTATGATTGTATGAAACACATTTCCGTCATAAAGCAAATAAATAACATACCATTGCCATTGGTAATGATGAAATGGTTGAAGTTGATCCAAGAAGCTTTCCTCTTGAAGAAGATGATGGACTTTTGAGCCTCCCTTGTGTTTGGCCTCTACCGGTATCCACACGATCTTCCCTTGGAGGTGAGTTCACTGGTGCTCTCACAGATCCTTCTCTTTGACCCCTCCTTGTTCTCCTTTGCATGCTCTTTGGAATTCTTCCAATTCCAAGTGAGTAGGAGAGGAAGGGGATGAGAAAAGATGAGAGAGAGAACCAAATTCGACCTGGAGTTGGTTGCTTGTGCCCAGGGCCCACATTTCCTTAAATAGGGCTCTCCACATGTCCTTTGGCATTAATTTCCATTATGCCATCAATTAATTATAACTTCACCTCATAAGATCTTATGTGTGTGACCCTATAGGTTCACTTATCATTCTAGTTTAATGACTCTAATAGTTGATGATCATCCAATCAACTTTACCAGTCAATTAAATTCATAACTCACTTATAATTTAATTGACCTTGACCAATTTAACCTAATTGGTTAGTTGAGTCTCCTGCCATGCCATAAGGACAAGCTTCACTTGCATTGGCCTAGAAGACAAATGAATTTCATCCATGCATTTTGCTTCATGAAAACCTTTCTGTTATCAATACCATATCAATATAGTCCTTCATTCATTAATGATCTCATGATTGATATCTGGGATATGGTGGTTCAGTCAAATCCCAATCATATGAATCAATTTTAATATGATTGCATAAGAGATCTCCAATGAATCACATCATTGGAATCTCCTTTATTACTATGGCCAGAGATTCACTGCAATCTATTAGTGAGACCATAACTTCTATTCATCGAAGTTGAATGATTCCTAATCGGCTATTCAATTACCTCCATGATACTCTAGAAGTGCCCAATCATATTTATACCAGGCCTCTAAATAGAAGCCTTTGTCAACATGATCAAAGCACAACTTTCGTACCACAAGATATCTTTGATACCTTAGGTCAAAGGACCATTGATACTATGACAACATGAATCTTCCTGGCTGACTTAGATGTTTAACCATCCAGGTGATTCATACGGATCAATACAGTGAACTTCTTCTTACCAAGAAGCACCTGACATCCATCATTAGTGTCATCACACAAATGGCTATTGGGAACGGCCATTATCATCATCCAAGTGATCATGAAAGATGTCACCACTCTTTCCGGAATATCTAGTGTCCCTTACTAGACTTCCTTCGAATGGGATTGTTTAGGTTAATGTCCTTTGAGTCTAGTGATCCCTAAATTATGAACTCTTCATAATTCACTCAAACATATGGACATTACCTGGGACTTCATTAATCATATATGTACAATATAGAAATAATGAAAACAAGAGTCTCGATAGAATTAACTATAAACTCAAGAATGTACTTTGATTGGCTCTTTAGGCCACCAGTTCTTACAGTATTTACCCAATGTAATGCCAATATATTTTTCTTAGCTGTAACATTTGCCTTGTATATATACATGCGAGTTTTCTAACATATCTTTTTTTTTCATTTCAGGGTGGAAGTGCTCTTAACTTTGATGAACTGGAGTCGTCCTTCAGGAATATGCTCATATCTGATCCTCGCTAGGTTCATCCACTTGTTTCCATGAATACAACAGTGGTCCAGTCATCATTACTGATGTGGAAATGTCAGATTTTTTTTCTTTGTTATTGCTATCCATATTATTGAATGTGACATAGAAAAAATATTCTAACTCTGCTGCACTTCATTTTTTTCATCTAAGAGGTCTTTTTTCATAATCCCCAAAAGTATCTTAATTTTTGTCATTCCGTGTTCACATATTGATTCAGTTTATGCCAAATATTGGAATCATAAAAAACGACAGCCTTTTGGCATTTTCCCCCTCAAAACAATGAGTGATTTTCTCAGCACACCAAATATTGAACATAATAATGAAAAATACATACATATTGATAAGATACATAGAGAAATAAAGATCTATCTGTAATTTGTAAAGATATATCATCAATATATTCGAAGATAGATATCTACAAATGCAACAATATATTCCAATAAATGTACGCGCAAATAAATGTGTAAATATATTTCTATTTAGACAGATATACAT
The DNA here is from genome assembly GCF_029677425.1 of Wolffia australiana. NCBI lineage: Eukaryota > Viridiplantae > Streptophyta > Magnoliopsida > Alismatales > Araceae > Wolffia > Wolffia australiana. The sequence continues at coordinate 7,110,472 of NC_135842.1, forward strand.
AGTCTCTGTGATACATAATGTAGCGTACACTACATAAATATATGGAGATTTCGAGCCACAAACAAACATAAACAAATAGATCTAAGCATGTCTATTAATATCTACGTATAAGATTCTAATTACATCTTTCTAAAAAAATGGTCTCTATCAGTGATCAGCCAACCATACAGTGCTGATGCCAGGATGGACGACTGCCGATCTTCATAGTCGGCAGAAGGCTCTGTTGAAGATTAGGTGGCCCGTGCCTCCTCTCACACCCGTCGTTGTCATCTTCCTGGGGAGGTTAAGGCGGCGTTATGGGCCTTCCCCGCCATTAAAGATCTCTCTTTTATAAGTCTCGGCAAGGCGAGCCTTCTAAAGATGGCCATCGCTTCCGTCTTTTCCTCAGAGAGAAAAGATGTGTGCAGGCGCCATCATCTCCGAGTTCATCGCCTTCAGAGAGACGGCCCTTCGCTCTGCCTCCAATTACGCCATCTCCAAACCACGAGGTGATCATCATCCAGAGCTAGATTATCCTTCTTCCCGATAAAATATTTCTCTTTTCGATGAATCAAAGAAGCTGAACACCATCAAAGTAACGAAGTAGACTTGATTATCCTTCTTCCTGATGAAATATTTCTCGTTTCGATGAATCAAAGAAGCTGAACACCATCAAAGTTACGAAGTAGACTTGATTATCCTTCTTCCTGATGAAATATCTCTTGTTTCGATGAATCAAAGAAGCTGAACACCATCAAAGTAACGAAGTAGACTTGATTATCGTTCTTCCTGATGAAATATTTCTCGTTTCGATGAATCAAAGAAGCTGAACACCATCAAAGTTACGAAGTAGACTTGATTATCCTTCTTCCTGATGAAATATCTCTTGTTTCGATGAATCGAAGAAGCTGAACACCATCATAGTAACGAAGTAGACTTGATTATCGTTCTTCCTGATGAAATATTTCTCGTTTCGATGAATCAAAGAAGCTGAACACCATCAAAGTTACGAAGTAGACTTGATTATCCTTCTTCCTGATGAAATATTTCTCGTTTCGATGAATCAAAGAAGCTGAACACCATCATAGTAACGAAGTAGACTTGATTATCCTTCTTCCTGATGAAATATTTCTCGTTTCGATGAATCAAATAAGCTGAACACCATCAAAGTTACGAAGTAGACTTGATTATCCTTCTTCCTGATGAAATATCTCTTGTTTCGATGAATCAAAGAAGCTGAACACCATCATAGTAACGAAGTAGACTTGATTATCGTTCTTCCTGATGAAATATTTCTCGTTTCGATGAATCAAAGAAGCTGAACACCATCAAAGTTACGAAGTAGACTTGATTATCCTTCTTCCTGATGAAATATCTCTTGTTTCGATGAATCAAAGAAGCTGAACACCATCATAGTAACGAAGTAGACTTGATTATCGTTCTTCCTGATGAAATATTTCTCTTTTCGATGAATCAAAGAAGCGGAAAAACATCAAAGTAACGAAGTATAGATGGTTTTATCGTTCAGGAGAAGACTCTTCGCAAGAAACGGAGAAGAGGGAGGGGAGGAAGAACGAGTACAGAGGAGTGAGGAAGCGGGCGCGTGGGAAATGGGCGGCGGAGATTAGAGATCCGCGCAAGGGCGTTCGCGTGTGGCTCGGCACTTACGACACCGCAGAAGACGCCGCGCGCGCCTACGACGCCGCCGCTGTGGAGGTCCGCGGGAAGAAAGCCAAGCTAAACTTCCCCGTTTGGCCGTCGCCGCCTGTAGCTAGTTTGATGGATGCCGAGCTCAAGCTTCATATATCAAGATTAGAACGACTCCTTGGCCTTGACCCAGATGAAGTTTTCTCTCCTCCGGAACTGATCTATTCTGAAGACTTCGCCAAGGAAGAACAGGACCCTTTGCTGTTGCAGAGTCTTTGATTTCTGCTCGGATTTACTAAGGTTACATGCAGTGGAATCGATTATTCTGTGGTTTGTATCCTTGTAGCGATGACAGGTGTGGCGACGTATGGATAAGATACTGATGTTGATGGTCTTGAGCTTT